>NW_020664372.1:0-268926 GCF_002925995.2 Terrapene triunguis | reverse complement strand
AGTCAGATATCAGGAATGGCAATATACAAAAACCTGTAGGAGAACACTTCAACCTCCCTGGCCACACAATAGCAGATGTTAAGGTAGCCATCTTACAGCAAAAAAACTTCAGGACCAGACTCCAAAGAGAAACTGCTGAGCTTCAGTTCATTTGCAAATTTGACACCATCAGATCAGGATTAAACAAAGACTGTGAATGGCTATCCAACTACAGAAGCAGTTTCTCCTCCCTTGGTGTTCACACCTCTACTGCTAGCAGAGCACCTCACCCTCCCTGATTGAACTAACCTCGTTATCTCCATACTGATTTATACCTGCCTCTGGAGATTTCCATTACTTGCATCTGAAGAAGTGAGGTTCTTACCCACGAAAGCTTATGCTCCCAATACTTCTGTTAGTCTTAAAGGTGCCACAAGACCCTCTGTTGCTTTTTTCATGGAAATAATGGTGCAGGTTCATGCCTGGTATAAGGAAAAAATCTTGCACTCAGTCCAAACATAATTTAGCTGAGTCTGGGGGATTTCTTTGGGTCTTCCTAGACCATGGAGCTGCTCTGTAGCTGCTAATCCAGCCTAAACAGCCACTTCATGCAAGCACTATTGAGATCCTTGCAGAATGATATAGACTACGTATGTGGGTCAGGGCACAACAAAACCCCAGCTGCTCAACTGTGTTGGGGGCTGTTTGTACCTGCAGAAGAGGTAGGGATTGCCCCTAGTCGAATGCTTGTGATAAAGACATGGTGACAGCAGTAGAGACTTGTATGTTTCATTTACCTACAGGAGAAGTGCAGTTTTGGAAGCAGAGATGAAAACTTACCTGCCAAATGGCACGGT
The DNA here is from genome assembly GCF_002925995.2 of Terrapene triunguis. Taxonomy (NCBI): domain Eukaryota; kingdom Metazoa; phylum Chordata; order Testudines; family Emydidae; genus Terrapene; species Terrapene triunguis. The sequence continues at coordinate 268,090 of NW_020664372.1, read as the reverse complement.
TGTATTCTTGAAGGAGCGGGGGGGGGGGGGAGGCATCTTTTTGCTTGAAAGGACTGTTCAGTATCATGCTCAGTCAATATCTGAGTTTTCTGCTAACGAGGGCACCAAGTATTACCATGTTGTGACAGGTTCCCATTAAGGGTGCCACCTGGAACTGGGGTACCACTAAGCCCACCTGACTCACCAGCCTGGGCTCCCTTTACACTGTACTGCTGTGACAGGCCCTCAAGCCCCCTCCAGCACACATAGTGGTAAGGACACACCCAGCTGCAGCTACACACAGATACTGAGATCAGCTCTGCGTGGGAAGGCTCAGCTAAGGCACCTCACAATTCCTAAGGCACGTATGCACCTTTGGAGGGTAAACCCAAAATTATACCATCTTGCACTGCATAGGGAACTGTACATCATAAGCTCATGAAATTCACCCTATCCCTCAATGTGGAAGAAAATATGCAACAGTTATCATTTCCACACACTGGTATTAGACAAAACCAAAACAAGTATTAACTACAAAAAATAGATTTTAAGTGATTATAAGGGATAAATAGATCAAAGCAGATTACCTAGCAAATAAACAAAAATGCAATCTAAGCTTAATATACTAAAGAGATTGGATATGAGTAGCAAATTCTCACCTGTTGTTTTAGGCAGTTTTCAGAGATTCTTGAGGGCCAGGTGCACTTGCTTGCAGCTTAAAATCCCAGGTATTCCTTTCACAGGCTAGAAATCCCTCTAACCTGGGTTCAGCCCTTCTCCCTTAGTACAGTCCTTTGTTCCTCAGGTGTTTCCAGCAATCTTCTTGGGTGGGGAGTCAGTGAAGAACCATGATGATGTCACTCCCCTGCCTTAAATATCTTTTGCAAATGGCAGGAACCCTTTGTCTCCCCTCTTGGTTCCGACACCCGCTCAGTGGAAAAACTGGTATTCCAAGATGGAGTCCAGTACCAGGTGACTTGGTCACATACCCCTGTAGGGACACAGCAGCCATGACTCATAGGCTGTTTGTAGCATCCTCAGGAAGGCTACTTGGTGGGAGATTAACATCTTCTAAGACCTATTGTTCTCCCTAGTGGCTCTTCCCAGCCAGCCATCTAGACTGGTTGCACTCTGCCTAGTGGGCATTCCCCAGGTATAAACACATTTGTAATAGATGCATAGACAATATTCGTAACTTCAGATACCAAAATGATACATGCATACAAACAGGATAATCATATTCAGTGAATCATAATCTTTTCAATGATATCTTACATGACCTATCTTGCATAAAATACATCATTGTTATGACGTAATCATATCATAACATTTCTATAAAGAATATGGGGCGTAATGCCACACATGTAAGGATGGCTTGTGATATGATACACTAACAACTGGCATGACATCAGTCAACACACACATTTCTGCTTTCAGGACCCAATTCTGCAAAGCACTAAGGACATGCTTAGCTTGAAATATAGGAGCAGTGCCATTGACCTCAATGGTGCTCATGTGCCTAAATGCTTTGTTGAATCAGACCTCAATTGGTAATGTATTTTCTCTTATCGCATTTCCCTCTCAGCCTCCCAGTGATAATTACTTATAACAATTGCCTGTTTCTCTGCTCCTCCCATAAATGGATTTGCATTTCTCTCACATTACATCAGCATGGCCTTTCCTTAAATAAATAGCCCCTTTTTAAGTCCCTCCCCTGCTATGAGAGCTACAAATAGTACAACAGTGTGTAAATAGCTAGGCTACAGCCACACCACAGTCAGGCAGTGGATGAAAGCTGATATTTAATTATTGATGCAATTGCAAAAAGAGAGAGTTATAATTTGTATAGAGTCTCCCTCTCACCCACACTAACATTGCAACATATGATATTACAAAAGCCAGGTTACAGCCCCTCCCCCACCCCCAATTCATTATACTTGGCCAAATTATACCAAACCCAGGCCCAGCAGCCTCTGTAAAGCCGGGAAATAAGAGAATAGCTGACCAATAGTACCAAATCAAGTGAAACTCCACCACATCAATAAAAACTAGCCCTTATTGCATCCAAACTCTGTTAAAGCATGGGGAAAGAGAGGTCTTATAGCATGCTCTGATGGTCAGTAGATTCAGGCTGAAATAGATCAGCATGGTGTGAATTTCAAAGCTGAGGGTGCCTTTCAGTTAACACCCTGCCAAAAGCCACCTCCTTTTCAGATTGATTGGACTCCAGTTTGGCAGCCAGCACTGACTACAGCTACTGCTGCGATAGTTGCCATCTTTGAATGGTCTCCATTAAGGTAGCAGAGGAACCAGGTTTTAAGCAATTGTGGATGTGGGAGGGGAGATGGGTTATTGGTGGTGTCACCTTCAGTCATACCTATTGGCTTGACAAGGTGCCACACATACTTTTAAAAGCTGGGGGGGGGTAGTCACTCCTGAACCCGCCTCCATATTAGCTCTGCTACTGTCGAGAGGACTTTTGCCTGACTAAGCACACTACAGAGATAGAACGCTTCCAGCAACTGTGGCATGGGTAATTCATCTCTGTTCTTCAGCCCTCCAAACCACAGCTTTGGCTGCAAATTAACTTATTAAAAGGAGTCTGAAATAGAGTTATTTTAATTGATAAAACAATATCCAACTGTACACTGTAAATCAAAACAAATTCAGGTTTAAGTAACGTTTGTTATTTTATTTAACTCTGTAAATAAATAGGAAAGTGTTAACTACTGAAATAATTCTGACTTAGTCATCTGTCAGCTTCAATTGTTAATTTATGAGCTGAGGGGATAATCAAAGCCAATTTAGATTGCAATTATTCATTACAAAAACTCAGACTAGATATTCATTTTCAAAGATGTTATAATGTCAGAGGATATTTCTCAATATCCTGTGTGTTTATTCTGCCTAATAACTGAAACACATATTATTTTGTACTATGATCTCTGTACAAAATAGATAGCAAGTGTCTGGTTGTATAACATGTGTTCTCATTAACAGGTAGACAGGACAAAGGAGAGGCTAAGGCTCTGGACTGGGAATCAGGAGACCTGTAGTCTATTCTTGACTCTGCTACTGACCTGCTATGTGATCTCAAGCACTTATTTCATTCCTCTGTGTCTACGTCTAAGCTGCACAACACTGATATGAGTAACTACACACTGCAGTGAAAACCAGCTACATCCACACTATTCTTTGTATCTACATGAGTCAGTGAAAGGCTCTGGCAGAAGGGAGGTGAGGGGAAAGACTCCAGCAGTGGGGAGCTTCCAGAGCTTTTCCCAGCAGCCTCCCACTGCTGGAACCTTTCCCTGCAGTAAGGAAAGACACCAGCAGCAGGAAGGCAACTGGACAGGACACAGCTAAAAATAGCAGTGTAGATGTGGGAGGCACTGCTGGGGCATGTGGAGAGCCATGTAAAGTATATACCTACAGGGTTCAGGCATGTCTTTACTCCACTCACCTAAGCAGTGCCCCACTCTCTACTTTAGTATTTATGTGTGTGCTAAGGGAGCAGCAATGTATGTCCTGTGTATGCTGCCCATAAGGGGTATGCAGTAGAGACATACCCTCACAGGTGCAGGGGGTGCTGCAGCACCCCAGTTTTTGTGCAGGGTCCTGCCCACCACCCCACACCCAGGGTCCCAGTGCTGCCGACCTGGCACCTGGGGCTCCGCTCCTGGCGGCCCTGCACCTGAGATCCCGACTCCCCAGCTGCAGGACCACATCCAGGGCTCTGCTCCCAGTCCCGCTCGCGGGGCCCTGGCTGCCGCTGGGCCCACACCCAGGGATCTGTTCCCAGCCCAACATGCAGGGTCCCAGTTGCCACCGGCCCTATGCCCCGGAGCTCTGCATGCAGGATCCCGGCTTCTGCCGGCCCTGCGCCCAGGGGTTTTGTTCCTGGCACTACACCCAGGGGCTCTGTTCATGGCCCCCACCTGGAGTCCACACGCGGGGTCCTGGATGCCACCACTGGGGGCTCTGCTCCCAGCTCTGCATGTGGGGTCCCAGCCTTGGCCCCCTTACCCCGTCCGTGCCACCCCCCCCCGAGCCACGGTCCCGCTCCTGGCCCCAGCTCTCGGGGGTGGGGGGCACAGACAGGACTAGCTCCCAGTTGCCTGGAACAGCGAACCGTGGCCAGTGGGAGCTGCGATCGGCCAAACCTGTGGAAGCTGCAGGTAAACAAACTGTCCCGGCCCGCCAGTGGATTTCCCTGATGGGCCGCATTGCAAAGGTTGCTGATCCCTGATTTATAGACTCAGTAGAAGTTAAATTCTATGAAACAAATCTTTTGCAACATCATTTATATATAGGGTTTTTTTTTCAATTCTCTTTTTTGAAAATACTTTGGGTTTTTTTGAACAGTAGAGGAAAAAATGCATCCAAAACATGTTTTTCCATTTAGTTTTAGATGCAGTTTTGAGTAAATGCTATCATTTTGTTTGAATTTTAACAGCTGTAATGAGATTGACACCCAGTGAAAAAAACATGTTTTAAAAAGCGTAAGTTCCTTTACAATCTTTCACTCACAGGGACTTCCATACTCTCTAATAGTGTGTGTGCTGAATAAGTCAAATTTTCAAGCTGTTTTCACAGGGATTCGGTGCTTACAGAATGAATTCATTGATGAACAGCAATGCTATTGTATCAATCCATGCTCAATTCAGGCAACATTGGGCCCAATAAAAGGAGGAACTGGGAGAAAATGTAGAGAATGTAATCACTACCCTATGACCTAACTTGCATATTTAAGGTATGAGCAGGGTGTACAAGGACTCAGCAGAAGAAGAAAGGGGAAAGCAAGAAAAATATTTTAATTTAACAATTTTGATTGTATTTTTCTTGCAATCATCTTCTTTGTAGATATGGGAAAAGAGGAGAAATATTGAACAAATTATCATCAGTATTACTTATTATTGGTGTCATGCTGTCTGGAGTGGTTCATGACTGTGAGTGCCAAACTCAGGGCAGACGGTCAAAACACCAGGAAGACACCCCAAACTGGTGGTATGTTCTATAACTAGATTTTGCCAACCCAGTACAAATAGAACTCCTGAAATATTATAACAGATAGTCCTGTTGGGCACTTCAGTCTATCCTACCACCTAGGCAAGATGGACTTAGTGAAAAATGGTCACTTACACCAATGGTCACAAAATATTAAACTTGCTCCCAGCCCCAAGAAACTAGTTTCTTACCCCAGATCAATTTGTACCTTAGATATCACATCAAAGACAACACTGGTAGCCAATTCTAGAATAAACTAATTTAGGATTTATTAACTAGGAAAAAAAAGAGAGTTATTTACAGGTTAAACCAGGCAACTTATATGGACAAATGAGAGTCTATGGTATCTGTCCACCGATTGTAATCTGTCCATTGATTGTCATGTGTGGCTAACACAGGTTGACCTGAGGGAATCTCTGCTTTTGTTCTAAGCTCCAGCTCTCGTGAGAGTCCAAACAGCAAAGAGATGAAAAATCTTCATGTTTCTTATCTTTATTTCCCGCTTCCAGAATTCAAACTGATTTGATGAGACCTTCTTCGCATAGCCTGCCTAGGGGAAATTAACAAAGTCTTTGTATCATGTTTCACAATGGCACACTAAGTCTTGATGGTCCTTCTTGAAGTGTAGAGGGAACCACTCCTCCTGTCTCAGTTGACAAGCTCAAAGCAGGCATTTCTATAATTATAAAGCAGAACTTACATATTACCTTATTGCATAGGCTGCAGCCATTACAAAAGATTAATGCATGCAGCAGTTTACAAGAATTTAAAGAGTCTAAACATATCCTTACAATTTAATACCTATCTTTAACAATACTAACATACAAGTGAGCTGGTCTGGTTTTCAGCTACGAATTTGTCAGCACTGAGCTGCTACCTACAGCGTTGGCAAGAGCTGTCTCCAGGTCAATCAGGGTCACAATTGGTATTGCCAATATGAGCAGTATTATTTATTTTATAGTAGCACCAACAATGTGCTAGGTGATGTCCAATGAAATAAAACATAGTCCTTTCTCCAAATATTTCTCCTGCTGGTTATTATGGATTATATAGTTAAATAATTGGAGAAGAAGGCAAAGTAAATAAATTTACATTCACCCATATGTTGATAAACAGTTCTGTATGAGGAGGACCTACCACCTCATTGGCAACTGTACATAGGCCATAGGACAATTAGCTTGGCTCCAGTGCTGCACCAGAAATTGCTGGTGGCACTCCAAATATTTTTGCAATTTCTTAAGGAGCTTGACTCTCTGTATTTCAACTGAGTCAAATTAAATATTAGTGAGGCAGAAAAGTGGCATCTTCTTGTTCCTTCCATAAAATCCCAAAGCTAATTCTCATTAGCTCTTGTATTGGGGTTGTGCTTTTTGACTCCTTTAAATGACAGTCCCACTGCCAAATACAATCCTAGTATCAATGAGCACAACTCCCTAGAAGTCAATGCAGCTGCACCAACTTAAACCCAGCCTGTTTGTTGCCCAGCCTGTACGTTGCCCAACAAATGTGCGGTAGTTAATGCTGCTGCAAGTTACCTTAATTAATCATCAATTTCCTCAACTGGCCCTTTGTAGTAGAGGGAATATGCTCTTTATGTAGGCTGTTATCTTGTAATCCTATGCTTTTACTTGTGAATCAGTTCTACTGCATGGAGTTTCTGAGACGAGGAAAGGAGCAGCATCTTCAACAGTATGTAGTAGTCATTATGGCACAGCACAGAGGAAGCCTGCTAGTGCTTGCTTGCAAATGCAGTAATGTCATTGTCTTAGCACATGTATCAAGTAGGCTGAAAAGAGAATCTATATCATCAATAGAGAATACTATTTTCACTGGGTTCATAGAATAGAAGCAATAAGAGATATGTAGAAAATATCCCCATGGATACTCTAACAAACCACTTGAAACTAATTACATCAGTGTATATAAAGCATCATGTAACTTATAACAAATATATTCAGAGTATCCTAATAACCAATCTATTCATAGGTGAGGTAGGTAGAGTTTGCAGTGTAAAATTGACTGTATGAGGGCAGAGCACATGTCAAAATTTGAATGACACAATACCTAATAATTTCACTAGGATCTATAGTAACTTTGTCATTCCTATAAAGATAGTGCCCACTATGTACTAGGTGCTTCTCTCACACAAAAGAAAACAGTCTTTGACTTGAAGCAGTCACAATCAATGAGTTGTGATGGAAAATAGAGACCTCCAAACTTCACTTAGCAGTATAGGAAATGGACTATATTTCATACATGGCATGAAGGGATTTAGCTGCACTATTTCCATTATCTGGGATATCAGTCACATGGCTACCCTCCCTATTCAGCTCTTGAAAAATATATACCTATGTGTCTAATATTCTATGAATGACCATCCCAAGTATTGTATGCAGTGTTGTTGTAGCCGCGTTGGTCCCAGATGTGAGATAGACAAGGTGGGTGAAGTAATCTCTTTTATTGGACCAATTTTTGTTGTCTCTCTCACCAACAGAAGTTGGTCCAGTAAAAGAAATTACCTCACCCACCTGGTCTCTCTAACATCCCAAGTATTGTACATCAACCCTCTGTAGTGAGCATTGTAAGAAATAGTAGGTGTAATGCTTGCCTTTTAATACTGTACAAAAGTAATAAAACAAATAGAAGAAGAATTAAGAATATTCAAATACACTGGAGAGGGCTCCTCCTTTCCAAACCTGACAACATCATTCTCTATTAACCAGTTCTTTTGGTCATGTGAATACACAACAGATCAGTTCCTTATATCCCACTTTCCGAAGGGTTCAAAATGCCATTCAACCTAAGGTCAAATCCTGCCTTTGAGTAGTACCTTAATCTGAGTGGTTTCAAAAGGGACTATATAAGGGTGGCAGAATTTGGTCTTTAAGTGTGTATTGTGTTTTTAAAATATACTAGGATCTGCTAAAGACTTAATTATTTGTGGAGAGGCTCTTACATTTTAAAAGACTAACTCAGGTTTCTCCATTTCAATCCTATAATACTTTTCTTCTCCCCTACCCACACCCACTCTTCTATCCTTTCTGGTTTTTTTCCACTCACAATGACATACACTGCATCATCTGTTAGTATGAAAATTGGAACAAATAGCCTCTGATGGAAGAGCCATAGCATAAGTGAAAGTTCTTGTAATCTTTTAGGCTATTCTTCACTTTTTACATTTCTGTCATGACAGCTTCATTTAAACCTTATGCAATCTTTGGGGAAAATGGAAATAGGTTATCTTTATTTTTTAAATGATGTGACAGGACTAAAATCAGAGAAATGCATTCCCTGACTGCAAAATCATATTTTCAAGAAAACTTTTTTAATAGAGCAATATCAGACGTACATAAAAAGTTGGAGATGTCATTTCAATTAGATAAATGAAAAATTAAATACAAGACATTCCTTAGCTGTCAGTATTTACTTGAAATTCAAGTCTTTCTCTGCCGACTCTCTGCATATTCAACTTTGTAGTTTAAAATGTACAGAATACCTACATATTTCTTAATCCCAGGAATGAACAAAAGTATAGAAATAATAGTATTATACCTGTGGGAATAATAGAAAATATGAGAAGATAAATTAATTCTCTCTCACTCTCCATATTAATGGGTTTCATGGTGTAGCTCAGAATATATAATTCACCATGCTTGGGGTCATATAAAAAATACATATTTCCTACTAGCCTGTTTCCAGGAAAGAAAATAGTGCAAATTAGTTTCATTTAATTTAAATTTCATAGTACTCTTGGAAATTGGTGTAAATTCAGTGTGGAATATTGCTGACAAATTAAAGTTTTGGCATTTAAATAAGTTTGAAGCTATTCAACATGAGATACTGCATCTCTGGTATTTCTTTAGGACGTGGAAATGTGCTGGGGGGGGGCAGTACATTGTGACTCAGAACTCTGCCTATGAGTGGGATTTCTTCTTGGATAATGGGAGCAGCTTGTTTTAGTGTTTGACACACAAGTGGTATATATTTATAAAAAAGTGCATTCATAAAGTGGCAAATGCTTTAGGAAGTAATCTAGATCAAATAAACTTTGGAATCCCATTTTAGAAAATGTATCTCAAGTGTTAAAGAACAGTCTTCTCCCTACCAATTTCATTCATACAGTACATTCTATGATTGCCCTATCTCCAAACCTATGAATGGAGTGCAATTGTGTATTTAAAACTCTTTCTCAAACATAAACAAACAAACAAACACAACTGATGTCAGTTTGGGTTCAATTTGAGGGAAGGGAAGAGGTTCAGGTTTTTCTTAATTTCATACAAATCAGTACACTCCTCCTTAGCAACCCCCCTATTTCAAATGTACCCTATGAGAGAGTGAACCAAATTCTGCTCTTAGTTGTGCTGGTTTAAATCTAGAGTCACTCTATTTAAGGCAACTGATTTACTCTGCTTTTACTCTGGTGCAGCTGAGAGAAGACAGCCAGATTCTGATACCCTGTACATAGGATCACTCAGAGTAAGGAAGGATTATAATTTGTCCCACTGATGATAGAACAACAGTCTAAAACCATACCATTGCAAAATAAAGCACTTGAATCAGAAGTCACAGATCCTGTCTATTACTTCTAATTAGAGTATAAAAAGGGAAAGGTGGGTTATTGGAAGGCAGGAGACCATGATTTACATCATAGATGTATGGGCAAACTGGTTCAAATACAATGAAAAACAGACAAAATCTGGACCCATGCTATAATGGAATTATGTTACTTTTGAATTTTTAAAATAGAATAGCATATGAGATGATGTCCAGGTTGTCCCTTCCCATGTTAAAAGATGACAGAGGCAGCTGTTCAGATGACAATCACCATGAGGAATCTCTTGCCAAAATTTGTCCACACTGCTAGGTTTTGGGACAGCCTAATACATATTCCCCTGACTCCCAACAGGATAGAGTGTTGGGAGACCAGGGCAATCTGCACTGAGGCCTTTGGTTGATGCACTGTCTCCGCTTCCCTGTGCTCCCCCAGTATCTCTGACATTTCTTGGCTGAAGCTTCCCCTAATGCCCCTGAGGCTAATCCTTCCCGAATAAGAGCCACAGGAACAGAAGATATGTGTGACTCCTGGTCCCACCCTGCCCAGGCCCCTCCTCTTCCAGACTGGTCATTGAGAGGGATGGTACCTCAGGGATGAGTGCAGTGACCAACAGAGAGGAACCGCAGCTGGTGGGGTGGCCAGCCAGAGCACGTGGTCAGATGGCAGAGCAAGCAAGGTGCCTTCTTTCCCAGGTGGGAGGTGAACCCACAAAGAACCCTGGGTCTTCTCTCACCAAGGACAACCACTGTGAGTGGGGTATGGTGAGGAAGAAGAGAGTGGCACAGAAAAGGAACTGTTTGTTGTAGAACTCAAGAACATGAGGCGGAAGACACTGCCCCATGCACTCTGGGGTTGGTGTCCTGCTCAAAGTTTTATGATTCTGAATCCTGCTTGTGGCGTTTTTCCTAATTAATGTCGGGTAACTTCCCTCCTTTCATTAAAAGTTTCTTTTCTGCACTCAGAGACTATGCTTGCGAGTGGGGAAGTATTGCCTCTCAGAGGCATCCAGGGGTGATGTGTAATTTTCCCAGGTTCCTAGGCGGGGCATCAAGCCAGTTTTGGACCCCCTAGATATTGATTGCTGCCGGCTCCAGTTGGCAGAAGGGATACACAAGTGTGAAAAATCGGACAGGGGATGTGAGATAATAGGCACCCATATAAGACAAAGCCCGGGATATTTGGACTGTCCCTATAAAATTGGGACATCTGGTTGCTCTATCTCCTGTCCACCTGCAACCCCTCTATTCCCATTCAACCTCCTGCTCGCTCTCTCTCTCTCTCTCTCACTGCATGTACATTACCTCCCACTCCGTCTACTTCACCATGACCTCTGGCCCCTGCAAGAGTCTCTTCTATTCTCTACACATCTACCCATGCTTTCAGTCTGTATTTGGGCCACTGTGCTTCTTCTTCCATGCTGCCTGGGCAACAACAAGGGAACAGGGAGAACAGGAGAGATGGTCTCAATTCCAGCGCCTAGTGCTGCAGCAATTCCGAGAAGCAGTTGAAAGAAAAGTCTTGTCCAGCCTCTGAAGCCCTGGGTGGAGCAGGCTCATTTTGCTCTGGGAGGATGGCACAGATATTGTCCAGTCAGCAGTTGTGAGGGAGTGGGGCATACTCAGTGCAGATGGAATCACTGGAAAATTTACCTGACACACACTAAAAAGTCTCTACTGAGCATGTGCCAACTGAAATTTTCCAAAGGCCTGGCCAATCTTGGACAGGTTTTTACTGGGACAACAAAAGGCACATCATAGGCACCCGGATGACTCCCTTGCCAAATGTCAAGTTCCTGCTTCAAAACATAGGGGTGCTAGAGCTTCAGGAAAACAGTTGCAATATTTTTTTTAACACAATGTAACTAATCTCATTCTCAACAATGGCTGAATCAATTTTGATAATTCTTTCCAAACAAATCCAGCCTGAGGCTGAAACCTGGCATGGTCATTTTCATCCTGAATGGTTTCAACTTGGTAACATCAGCAACTGAAAGCAGGGTATTTATAATAGGAAGTATATTCATCTATACAACTATAGGAAGCAATTTCATCTATAGAGGGGTACTACCTGCTCGAGTGATGGAGACTCCCAAATGTCTCTTCACAATGAGGTAATCGCCTGACTATCTTATTTTAGAACCAATAAGCCACTTAACTGCAGCCAGTAAGAACTATTTGCTACTAAGTATAACAAACATACAGTACGTGGTGTTTTGCAAAAAAAATTAATAAGATGTGATGAAAGTTATTGGAACTAGCATTTTAGATAATGTGTCCAAGTACATTTTTAACTAGAAAAAAATTATGGTTCTGAAAATAAAATTAAGCAAGTTGACATTTATATTACTCTTGTTTTATTACGATGCACAAAACCCTGTTTTTGTGATAGATCCATGGCAATTTAAACTACTCATTTGTAGTTTTCAGTCTTTTTGGCTCATGGGAAATAAATATATATCAGAGGATCAACACTCCACAGTCAGCTCCTTTAATTATTTCTGCTATAGTTCTCAAATTAATAAGGTTAGCAGCCATTATCACAGGAGTCCAATGCTAACCTCAAAATTGAGGCTGTTAGTGGGTATTTTTATATGGATTTCAGCTTTGAAACCATTGATCACAAAATTTTATTAGTGATGGGAATCTTTTGTTACCACAAATAGGAATAGATTGGTTTGGGATTTATTTTGAGATTTGTAGTCTATACAATACATAATCTGTTTTATTGTGAACTAATACACCTTATCTACAGGACTGACTCTTGAGATTCCACTGCCTAGTCAGAGCAGGCAATGTTAGTCAACATCAGCCTGTTGTCACCTACATAAACAACTGTGGGATATTTTGCTGTTCCCAATATCTAGCTTGCAGACCTGCTCTGCTCATGAACAACTGTAAATGTGACTATAGAGATTGTTAATTCTGGTTCAATATAAAGTAATTCAAAAGTACATTTGTGCACGTTAGCTTACAGATTTACCCTTTTCTCCCTGGTTCTAATAGCTGTAGAGATATTGAAGGAGGTGCAAAGCTACACCTAGAGCCAAATACATCCCTAGTGACCAATATGTAAGTTATAGAATTTGAGTGTCAGTTTTTTAGAGGTTAGCAAATCTTGTTTCTCTTCCTTTTCATTGTTAGCAGATGGGAATTTTCATTTTGCAGTAGCAACTACTTATCGTAGCCTTATCTGTAGGAACCAAACCCTGCAACAAACCCCGGTGCCAACTCTGTCCACACATCTATTCAAGGGACACCATCATAGGACCTAACCACATCAGCCACACCATCAGGGGCTCGTTCACCTGCACATCTACCAATGTGATATATGCCATCATGTGCCAGCAATGCCCCTCTGCCATGTACATTGGCCAAATCGGACAATCGCTACGCAAAAGAATAAATGGACACAAATCTGACATCAGGAATTATAACATTCAAAAACCAGTAGGAGAACACTTCAATCTCCCAGGTCACTCAATAACAGACATAAAACTGGCAATGCTTCAACAGCAAAAATTCAAAAACAGACTCCAACATGAAACTGCAGAATTGGAATTAATTTGCAAACTGGACACCATCAAATTAGGCCTGAATAAAGACTGGGAATGGTTGGGTCATTTATAAAACCTAATTTCCCCCATATTAATTTCCCCCTACTGTTACTCACACCTTCTTGTCAACTGTTTGAAGTGGGTCACTCTCATTACCACCTCCCTTGGTATCCTACTGTTAATTGAATTGTCTCATTAGATTGACCTCCCACTTGATAAGGCAACTCCCATCTTTTCACGTGCTGTGTATTTGTACCTGCTACTGTATTTTCCACTCCATGCATCTGATGAAGTGGGTTCTAGCCCATGAAAGCTTATGCTCAAATAAATTTGTTAGTCTCTAAGGTGCCACAAGGACTCCTTGTTGTTTTTTCTTTGCTAATGTGTTAGGCTGATGCTCACTGGGCTTCATACATATTTATGAAGGTTTTAACCCCTTTTCCTTATCTGAACATCCACACCTCATTACTTTTGGGGTCCTCTATCACAAACATAGATGCAAGCTCAGCAGGTTTATTACTAATTTACTTATCCTATGTCCTAAATCCTAATGTTGCTAAACTAAATATTTTACAGGTCTGAGGTCTATAGGCCCTGTATTAAAACACTAATTAATCCTTATATTTCACCTCTATATCCTAAAGATACCTAATATATTTCATCTTTGGATACACTATCATGCAATACAGCACATTAAATATTGCATAGAAAAAGCCAAAGCAGAAAATAGGTAATATTTTGGATTTAGATACATAATTGCTGTTATACCTTGCATCTGATCCTTAGGCTCATAACTCTTTAGTAACATATCTCCACTTTATGTGATGCTGAGTTGTAATAACATACAATACTTATGTAATTTTATTTTATGATTGGGGGAAAAAAGTAAGTCGAATAAGTATAGTATATAAGTAAATTGGAATATGCCTATAATTAGAATTCTGACTTTAGTGCTGCTGCTGCTCCATGATACTGTTAAGCCATGTCAAAACGACAAAGTTTGGTTGATGTAAGTTACATCTTTGTACAGCCACATTTGTATATTGCATGGGAGCATTCACACTTGGCTACTTGTGTTGGTATACTCATGTGCATACTCATCAGAGTGGTTGCGTCAGTATAAAATGTGGTGCACCATGGGTAGATATCCCGGTGTGCCCCATGCTGCAATCTGGCTCAATGCCTTTGCGGGACCCTTTCTCAGTGCTTTGTGAGATACCACCAATTCACCCAAGGATTTCTGAGAGCTAGAATAAGGCTCCAGGGGCCTGGAACAAAGTTCTGCTGGCTCCTGGGCAGCTGCTGTATCCAAATGGCCACCCAACAGCTCTGGCAATGTGGGGAACAGCAACCTATGAGCCCTATGGGTTCAAGTACCACTGGATGGCTCACCCACGGAAGTCCTGACTGTCAGAGCCTACTGCATTCCTTGACGGGCCCAGGCATTCTATTTGAGGCCTAAGGAAAACACCTGGAGGTTGTCTGGGCACTAAGCGGATCCCTGGCTTGCTGCTGCAGACAGATCCTGCTGCGCACTCACAATACCTTGTCTTGTTCCTAGTCCCAGCCCTGCTCCTGCTACTTGACCTCACTCCTGGTTCCTGGTCTGCTGCTCTGCTCATGATTCCTCACCCTGCCTCTATGCCAGACTCCAGCTGATTCACTTGATTCCAACCCGATGTGGCTAATCAAGCTCAACTCTGATCTGATCCTACAGTGTGACCTGGTATGGACTTCTGGCCTTGACCCTCTGGCCTGAACTTGTACCTTGTGCCTCCCAATCAAAGCCCCAGCCTCAACCCACACCCTGTAACTGGGGCCCTGACAGCAAAGGGTTAAGTTCTCACAATGCTATTCTCTCCATCCCATAATACTTCCCACATCCCATTATTATAACCGGTATCACTGTGGCCTGGTCAGGGAAGGTGCATGACTCACATCTTTAAATACACAGGACTTTTCAAAAAAGCTGCAAGCAAGGACATTCATCCCTGACTGGTGGATTTCCACTAGCAGTGTTGAAAGGCCAGTAATGATTCTGGGGAAACCAGCCAACCCCTTGCTCCATTGGCTCATGAAGCCATACACTGGCCACCTTGACAGTGCCAAGGAAAGATTAATCAGGTGAAGAATGACTGTTGAATGTGCTTTTGGTAGACTGAAGGGACACTTGCTCTGTTTACTCACTAGATTGCATTTCTGCAAAGAAAATGTCTCCATGATTATAGCTGCATGTTGAATAATATCTGTCAAGTGAAGGGGGGAAAAGCTGCAACCAGGGTAGAGGGGTGAGGTGGATCCTCTTGGAATGGGCATAGGGAAAGTGCAGCAAATACTGAGACTGTTGTTCACAGCAGAGGTGATTTTGGCCGATATCTTACCCTTGAGGGTGATAAAGGCACAGTTAACCCAGCTGCTTCTGGTGTTCTAAAGCCACTTGGGCCACTATGCCACTAGCCTGTTTACCGCAATGGTGGCAGACAAACTCATTACAGAGTTGTATGGAAAGTCTTCTGTCATGGTGAAAGAAACAAGGCTGCCATCCCTATATATTGATGAATGCTCCATGCATGTCTTAATAACATAAGGCAGCTTAGGTCGACCTAACTATAGAGGTGTATACACTGCAATGTTCCTCCCACCAATTTAACTCTCCTGCTACACAGACATAATGAAACAACCTCGACAAGATGCGTAGCACTTAAGGCAATGTAGTTAGAGCGTTGCTTATGTCACCCTAAGTGGCCTCCAAGAGGTGTCCCACAATGCCCACCACGACTGCTCTGGTCACCGTTTTGAACTCTGCTGCCTGCAGCCTGGTACACAGGCATGTGCCCCTCCCCCTTTAAAGACCCAGGAAGTTTTGAAATGGTTCTTCCTGTTATTTCAGCATGGAAAGCTCACATAGAAGCTGTGCATGTTGGCTCCTCGCAGCAAATAGTCTCCTGCCTGGAGTACATCAGAGGTGGGTCTCCTCGGTCTGTGGGGAGAGGAGGCAGTGCAGGCAGAGCTCTGCTCCAGCTGCAGGAACTTGCTCAGGGCATGGGGGATAAGGGCTATGAAAGAGACACGTAGCAGTGCTGTGTAAAAAATCAAAGAGCTGAAGCAGGCATAGCAGAAGGCAAGGGAGGCAAATAGTCACTCCTGTGTGGAACTGCAGACATGCCGCTTCTACAAGGAGCGGGGCTGGGGTCAGGGTGGTGGTATATGGGTGGGGGACTGGTGGGAGGAGCAGTCTGGCTGGGGGTCAGAGTGCTTAGCCTCAGGAGGGCATGGTTTCAAGGAAGAATGAAAAGAAACAGAATTAAAACATTCTGTAAAAACAGAAACAACTGGCATTCACTTTTTCATATAGATGTAAATTGTGCAGGGTTAAATTATTGATGGAGGGTGGGAAATTGGTACAATTTGTGTACACCTATTGTAGATTATTCATTAAAGAAAAGAGATTTACTTCTCCTGAGGAAGGGTTTTGTTTTAACACAAACCCAGTTTTCAAGACATCTTTACTTTAGTAAACATATTACGTTAAAATGAATTGCAGTGTTACATGGCTCTGTACAGCATTATGAAAAGTGAGTCAGTGCCATGGGGATAGATACTGTATTTCCATGACATTGCACATATTCAGAATAAGAATGAACTTTTGTTATCTGCACAATCTGACTTGAGTCTCTACCTCCACAATGATCACAGATGCATGGTGGTATCCTTTGGACTCTCACCTCTGTCAAAGGAAGGAGGGAGGATATATCAAAAGCAATCCAGTTTCAGACAAAAACTGTACCAGTGCCTCCAATTTCAAGAATTTCTGTCTTTCCACTGCACCTCTAGTTATTTTTGCTCTGATACACTCTTTTGAATCTATTGCCTCAATTCTGTATTGGAGTGGTAGTTCTGAAATCTATTCACCACAGAATTCATAAGAGATAGTGGCAGCAGAGACATCATAAACAAAGGGGATCAAATCCTTTCCTCTTTGATATAAAGAGAAATTACTGTGGGAGGTAGGGGAGAGAATCCACAAGGGAGTTCTCTGTACACCTCATACTGCAGTGTGCTGCATGTCAGTTACAACACTCTGCAACAAATCATTACATAAAAATGTAAATAATCTCTATCTGAAACAAATTCATATGTTTGAGGTTTGTTTTAATTCTGGCTGAAACTTCTCCAATCATGCAAAGCTTAATTAGAAAAGAAACAGCATTCCAGGACCTCCCTACACTCTGCCCTCCCCCTCAAATCTTCTGGGGCCAAAGCAATACCCAAGCCACTTCATGATGTGGGAGATTAAATACAATAACTGCAGCACATACACTCAGGTGTGAGAGCCTCTGTGTATGTGCTTGTGAATTCCCTGTTCCCTCTCCTTTAAAGATACTTTCCCCCTGCATGTATGAAGTTTACCTCAGCATTACATAGGTATGTTTGCATGGGTGTGGAATAAAAATCTACTTATGGAAACTGAATTTATCTTTATTATTCTCCATCACATGGTGTCTGCTGCTAACATTCACCCGCAATATCAATAGGTGCATGTGCATTGTTATAGTCAGGCACAAACAACAGTCATTACAAGGTTCATAGCATGATGCAGACAAACAGAGACAGGCTGAGCACACTACAGCAACACACGTTACTGTGGCTCATTGTTAAAATGCTCCTTCAAGGCCTTCCTCAGGAGAATTACCCCCCACCACACACACAGTTCAGTTCATAACGCACAGCACAGTACTAAAGAGCAGTGCAGGATCCATGCTTTCTGACAGAGATGGCTGGCTTGCAGATTACAAGGGCAGTTGAAAAGTGGCTGGAAACCTAGTAGGATGCCCATGGAATGATGGAACTGAGAAATCTGCATCATGTGATACTGAACCTGCCCCCATGAGGCATTGCAAACCCTTTCCAAAACACCCTGCAGCCAGTTGCACAGTGGGATAGCTACTCACAGTGCACTGCTCTCTGTGTTGATTCAAGAGCTGCTACTGTGGATGCGCACAAGAAGTGTAGTGTGGACATGGAATAGCAGTTTAATTACAGTGGTGGCTGTATGTTGACGTAACTTAAGTCGACTTTAACTTTGTAGTGTAGACATAACCTTGATAGACAATTAGAGCAAAGTAAGTATGGTGACAGAGCGCTAATTCACTGATGACTGAATTTATTGTTGTAGTCTATGTTTTGGATTCAGTGTGTTATAGGTAAGATATGGCTCTTGGGTATGGTTTCATTCTCATTTACCTCTGATACTCAAGCATTTATCCCTTCTTAAACATCAAAATACAGTATTCTCTTAAGTACTCACTATTTTGTTTATTTTAGAAAATATAATTCCCATTGCCATGTATATTTTGTATGTAATACAAGTATGTAAGTATGCACAGAATTACTTGCATCTGACATTTTAAAGTAATGGGGCAGTTATGCGTCTGAAATCCTAATCTGGTTTCTGTATCACATCCATCACTGTGGCATATGAGCACTTGTGTGCAATTATTTATTAAAAGTTTATGAAAAGTGAATGAAGTTAGAAGGATTGTCCATCTGTGTTGATAAAATGCATACATAATATAAATGACTTTATCAAAGCAATTATTTTCTGTATATCTTAGTGGTTCTGTATGGTTTGTGCTAATTCCTATTAGGTGTTGGACATTTAAAACTAGTTTGTTTCCACTGTTTAGAAAAAGGAGATCAGGTGTGAGTAGAAACCAATCTAGGTGAACTATGCTTATATGTGATAAGTAGAGCTGTGGCAGTTAATTTTTTTTATGGGTTATGAAAAACATTTTAATCAGTTTCAATTCATGTGACCTTGTACCCTCTAGAGTCAATTTCAGACCTGGTGTAAGTGGAATTCATTCCATTGGCTGGAGGTTGCTTACACTGACTCTGAAATTGGCCGTTTGAGTTGTACTTTATTTTGAGTTCATTTAGACTCTAAATAGAGAAATAAAATGAAACTATTGAGTTTTGTGAAACTCTGTACATTGCTCGGGCAGTTTCAAGGATTGGTTCAACCCCAAAAACTTTCAGTGTGGACAGTTCTGGTGAGTTTAGTTACAAAACCAAAATAAAACCATGCAAATAAGTTTCCAAAAGATCGTGCAGATACGTTGTTGTTGTTTTGTTTTTGGTTTGAGTTTTGATTAAATGTAGGGACCCCCAAAAGTGTGTGTTGTACCAAATTTTCCTGGCTTTCATTTGTGTGTGTGTGTGTGTTTGAACAAGCTTTGCACGGATTTGGAATTTGTTGCAAAAGCTTCACAACATTCCATTAAGCATAAAAACCACATAGTTTAACATTTTCCTGTTGTTTTTGAAATTGACTTCATATTATTGCCTCAAAAAATATACCATATATAATTTTCCTGTAATTTATGCATTTCTTTTAAGATCTGAAGAGTAGGTAGTGCCTGTTGCCATGGAAGCAATTGAGAAACTGACTGAGAAGTCAGTTATATTTAAACTTGAGTTTGTTTTGTCCTTTTCTTTAGCAGACAAGTGGTTATTTTGAAGAATGAAATTACTTCCAGATGAGCTAATGCTTAGGAACTGAAGTGTCCCCAGCAGAGTTTTTTATAGCTTGCTGTTCTTTAGCATATACACACATTAATATCTTGTTTTCTATGATAAACAAATGCAGCCCATTCTCTTCTACCCTGATTTAGGCCTCATTGTGTCTGGATCATCTGCCATATAAGATCTCACTCTGCCATAAGGTTAATTAACAAACTCAAGTTTTATTGGATTGCTTATAGCAGGGGTCGGCAACCTCTGGCACGCGGCTTGCCAGGGTAAGCACCCTGGCGGGCTGGGCCAGTTTGTTTACCTGCTGCATCGGCAGGTTTGGCCGATCGCGGCTCCCACTGGCCGCGGTTCGCCGCTCCAGGCCAATAGGGGCGGCGGGAAGTGTCACGAGCCGAGGGATGTGCAACGTCCAGGGTTATATTTCAGAATGGGAGCCTTCCCAATCCTATCTTTTACTTTACAGAATGTTTAATCATGTGGGTCAGTCCACTCCCATGAGGTGTCTTAATGTCTCAGCTATCTCAAGATCTTGCAGCTCTCAGACAGATGGTTGCAAACTTTGCTAAATAGTTGGCCATTCCCAGGAATCTTTGAACTCCTTTAACATTGCTGGGTATTGGTATTTCTCTAATTGCCCCCACTTTCTCAGGGTCTACTTTCAAGCCTTTGGAGATCACAAATGTCCAGTGTATGGTGCCTTGGTTATTCTCAACCTAAACACATCTAAATTCAGTTCAATATTATTTTTTTCTAAATCTCTGTATAAATTGCAATCATTTGTAGTTATAGAATCATAGGGTTAGAAGGGACTGTAAGTCATGAGTTCATTGTGCTTGTTCTGGATTGTTTCTCTCTCTTGCTATCAGTACATTATCTGCTATTGTCTGGATTCCCACCAACTCCTCCAGTACTTGGGTCAATATGCTCTGGAACACTGCTAGTGCTGGATTGATTCCCATTGGCATTTTTAGCCATCAGTATCTCCCAAATGGTGTTTCAGAGATTGTCAAGTAACTGCATTCTTCATCCAATTTGATGTACCAGAATCTTTTTTACATCATACTGTAAAAACTCTTGCTTTACATAGATGTGTTAATATGTCCTCAATTGTAGGAAGAGGGAAATAGTTCATTTTAAACAAAGCTTTGAAAGTCTTTGGATGTATGCACATTCTCAGTTTTCCAGATGGCTTTCTTACCAATTCATGACTGCATAGCCAGTCTGTGCTCTTCTCTGCAGACTGTATAATTCCACAATTATGAATTGCAGTTCATCTTTCAATGGCTGATGAAATGCAATCAGGAATTTTTCTTTATGGCAATTTAACTGACTTCATACTACTGTTTAATTTCTATTTTATAAATACCATCTAGTTCTCCATCTCCCTGAAACACATCTCTATACTCTGTCTGTATCATCTACTGGACCTAGGTAGAACCATCCAAGGATTCCACAGTCACCCTGCTATCCACTTCCATTATGTTCTGGAAATATACTTTTTATAAGCAGCAAAGAGTCTTGTGGCACCTTATAGACTAACAGATGTATTAGAGCATGAGCTTTCGTGGGTGAATACCCACTTCGTCAGATGTACATGCATCCGACAAAGTAGGTATTCACCCATGAAGCTTATGCTCCAATACATCTGTTAGTCTATAAGGTGCCACAGGACTCTTTGCTGCTTTTACAGATCCAGACTAACACGGCTACCCCTCTGATACTTTTTATAAGTTCATGTCTTGGGCAGCCTTGCTGCCTTGCAGCCTTGCTACCCAAGTCAGGTTGGTACTGTCTCATCTATGACCACAAAGTCCAGTCTTGTGTTTCTTTTTGTTCCTTAGATTTCTTATTTAAATTTTACATTTCCTCATGGGCTTTCATATGGTATGATTGTTCATTGTTAACAGCTGGTGAGTCTCTTCTAACTGTATGTCGGGGTTCACAGACTGATCAGATAATGTTACAACTTGCTGCACAATGTAATTGAAATTCCCAAGTACTTTATTCCCAGGTAACATGGCTGTATACAACTGTTTCTGGTGCTTACAACATTCTTGCACTGTGTTTACCAGCTGTTGGTTTACCCACATAATGTCCTCATATTCACAGTTGCTCTTATCAGTTATTGTGTGTTTTGCCTTGGATTCGTTTTTCTTCTTTTTAGACAAACATTTAGGGGCAAAATGATCAAATTTGTCACAGATACAGCATTTCCCCCCATAAGTCAGACACTTCTTTCTGTCTTACATGATTTCTCCCAAAGTATTTGCATGTATCCGTACTGTTATCTGTTAATGTTGGTTCTGCTTTTGATTTCTTTCTTATGTATTGCATGGGCATTTGGTTGTTAGGCCTGGTCTACACTGGGGGGGGGGGGGATCAATCTAAGTTATACAACTTCAGCTACATGAATAACGTAGTTGAAGTCGACATACTTAGATCTAGTCACTACTGTGTCTTCACTGCGGTGAGTCGACTGCTGCCGCTCCCCCGTCGACTCTGCCTGCTCCCCTCTCGGCTGTGGAGTACAAGAGTCGACGGGCGAGTACTCGGGGATCGATTTATCATGTCTAGACTAGACTAGATGCGATAAATCAACCCCTGCTGGATCGACTGCTGCCTGCCGATCCGGCGAGTAGTATAGACATACCCTTAGTTGTTTTTGCTGACTGTCCTACCAGCCCTGCATATCTCCAAGCTTATCACCAAAGTTAAATCAGCTTCCCTAAGCAGCCACCCTTGGACTCACAAGTCTCAATCCCACATACTAGCAGGTTTCTTATCAATTAATATTTAATATTTCCAAAATTGCAATTGGCTGCTTGCACTTTTAAATTGGTGCTATACTCTTCTATATCCTCACACCCTGCTTGATCCCAAGTAAAGAAAATGTATCTTGCCACTGTTTCATTCTTCAAGGGGTAACAGGGAGTATCAAAACAGCCCATTATTGCTTCTGACGGTGCATTGAGCTTGGGGAATTTCTGCACGCAGAGTCCCACTTATCTCTCTCCCATTGTCTCCACTCACGTAACAAAACAGACTTATTTTAAAGGCATCCTCTTTTTCTGCCATAGCAATATCTACATAAAGGTTAAATTCTTTCAGCTCTTTCATGGCTGAGCTAAATTCTTAGTTTTCAGGTTTAATGTCCCTGAAAGCTTCACCCCCTCCATTTTCTATCAGTATGTCTTATAAACTAAACAGTGTACTCACAGAAGTATTCTGCTCTCTGTAGTGCAGCTGTGAATGATCTCTGCTGCTGCCTAGGATTTGATTACTGCTGCCACCATGTTTTATGCTTTGTTGTGCCTCGATCATCTGCCATGCAAGATTTCTCTGACATAAGGTTAACAAACTCCAGCTTTATTGGGCAGCTTACAACATGGCTTCTTCAGCCTCATGACTTCCCAGACGGTTCCCCAGGAGGTGTCCCATCCAATCATTTCCCCCGCAGGAACCTGTATGCTGCCTGAAAGTGTCTGCTACCACTTCCATGTTGTTAAATGATATTGCACCATTCCTCTACAGGGTACTTTAGCAGAATTCTCACTCAAGGTCTGCTTGAATAAGAACTGCAGGACAAAGCACACAGCTAGCGGACTCATTTGTATAAAATAATTACATTAATATTATATTCAAATAATATTAGTCAGACTGACTAAATGTGCATTACCCTGAGAATAGCAGACATTTTGCTAGCATTTGGGGTTTTTGGCAAAAGTTTTATCCTATACCAAAATTATTCTACTTGTAAGTGGGGGAATGGTCACGCTATTGTAAGGAACTTTCCTGGCTTATACACTACCCCGGTAAAATGGGCTAGCAAAAGGATCTGTGTCCTCGCTCCTACTTCCTTAACCCAGAGGCCTGCCTGACCTCAAGGGCTCTCTTTCCACTCTCCTGTGTTGCAGAATCCTCATAACCACAACAAGGTGGGGCCCAGGATTCCTGGGGGGACTCGACCCCCAACCTTGTCATAGATACTTAGGACAGGGGTTAGGGTGTCCCCACTCCGGGGTGCTCTCTCTGCACTGGACACTACTCAGACCCACTGACCATTACATACCAGTTCAAAGCAAGTACAATTTATTAAAGAGCAATCAATCTTTTCCTGGGCTGCTTTTCTGGCCCCTCTGGCTCTGGTTGCTGCAGCTCTCCTCCCAGGACAAGTCTGCTTTCTGGGCTGCTTCTGTGACTTGTGCTGCAGTAATTTAGGCATTCTTAATATAGCCTCTCTTCAGATGACTGCTTGCAAAAAATTGCCATGCAGTTAACTCTTGGATGCTTTTCTCGAATCCATGCTATACTTGAAACAGTGTTTATCTTTGGAGATACTTAAGAGTAGGTTAGATAAATGTCTATCAGGGATGGTCTAGACAGTATTTGGTCCTGCCATGAGGGCAGGGGACTGGACTCGATGACCTCTCGAGGTCCCTTCCAGTCCTAGAATCTATGAATCTATGACTCTGCTCCCAGCACTTACCTCTCCCTGGGCTGGTTCTCTGCCTTTTGTTGCTGCGGCCCTGTTCCCAGCATGGATCTGCTTCCTGGGCTGCTTCTCTGGTTCTCTGGCTGGCACAGCTCTGCTCCCCAGCTCATCTTGGGCTCCTGCTCCGTCCTTACTCAGCTCCACTGTGTCTGACCCAGGCAATTCCAGCTCACACGAAGGACAGGACCCCCCTGGCCTCCAGACTCCCTGATTAGCCTGCCCGCCCTGTCAATCAGGCTGACCTGGAGCATTGGCCTTTCCCCATTGTTTCTGGGGACTATCAGTTTCAGGGTCCTGATTTCTCATCAACCCTTCTCCTTCCTTTTGATACTGGGAGCTAGCCAACCAAAACACCCCTACTGAGTTTATTAAGGGGCCAACAGTCCCCTTACATACTGTATCTGACACCTGGGTTTGAACCTATATCCCACTAAAAAAGGTTTTAATTATTTCTTTATAAACATCACATATATAAATCTATGTATTTTCATAGCAAGATGTGTAAGAAAGAATAAGCCTTTTCACCTCCTTTCCCTATCATATGTTATCCTCTTGGTCACCGATTGAAAAACAGATTATAAACTGCCCTGGGGAGGGACCTCTTTTATCATATTTTATTGTCAGGCTTCTAATCTAGTGCACTTCTGGGTTCTATAAACAAATAATGGAGGTCTGATAGTTCAGTTCCCTGCTTCTATTATCTTATTTTTGTGCACTTCTGTCGCTTCGTTGACTCTTCAGGGTATTTTCGTTGGGTCGTGTTTCCTTACACAAGCAAGTCTTGCACTGGGACCAGGAGGCTCTGAGTTTGCATTCACAAATCTTGCATAGGGAACACTCTGTATACAGCCTCCCTGCAGAATTGTTAGGCGGCTTTGGCTTTCCCAAGCCAGTAAATCCTCTGAGATCCAAACAGGATCTGTTCCCCTAAACCCCGAGAGGCAGAACTTCAGGTCTCAGTCCAGTGCTCTATCCACTCAAGCAGAATTCTGGATAAAGTCTTCAAATAGTTTTTAGCTTCAGGATTTTACTGAAGTGTGAATGTTGCATTTTAGAGACAAATTATACACATCCACCATATTTAAAATATTTATAAGATTTGCTTATTCTGGACTAATTCCCATCACAAGCAGTGCAATTTCAGGGTGGGAGGAGAAACGTACAATACTTTGTAGTAGTTAGCGCCAAAGAGCAATGAACTCAGAAATACTCCATTCTGTAGAAAAGGCAGAACCAGCAAAGTGTGATGTTTATTTTTCAATTCATCTTCCTGCTTGACAAGTTCACATGGATTATACAGCACACATTACAGACTGATATATTTTGCATGGGAGAAATTCTGCTTTCAGGCATGTAGCCACCTATTGGGATGCTTCTGATCTCCAAGGGTAATAGAGCCCTCTATTCCTCCCTTCTTAATTTGGGTCAGTGTGCACCTGAGACCAATGGGCCTGGGTTCTTTGTGGTTGGTGCCTCTGCCCAGTGGCCAGATGTATAAAGCAGCAGATTTGACCTCTAGGACATTACAACTCATAAATACTGGAAATCCAGGACTAACAGATGAGGATAATTGTTTTATTTTGGGAAATAATATGGGTAAATTAAAAGAAGGTAGAGGGAATCAAGGATGTCAAATGAGTATCCAGCCCATCCTGCAGCAATAAATGCTAAATGTCCAGAAATTAAGTAAAAATAATAAAGTGTACCCCAAATCTCCTCACAGGCCTGGTCTGGCTGGTGGAGTTATCGCTCAATGAAAGAGGCTGGTGTCCCTCCCTAAAAAGCAAAAAGCTCTCCCTTTTTTTGGGGGGGCGAGGGGGAGTAAGTCTCTCATGGCTGCAAAGTCTGGTCATCCCAGGATGCTTTGTGGGGAGGACTACCAAGCACAACTGAGAGTCAGCCCTCCCAGATACAGTGGAATGGTGGAGCTCAATCTCTCCTTGGTAGAGCTGGGATCTGTAGCTCAGTCTCAATCCCTCTGCCTGAGAGACACAAAATGGCATTGTCTCTCCTGCTATTGCAGGGAGCAACTCTGGAGATGCTTTTCCTCCAGTTGTTGTAACCCAACTACTTGCAGCCAGCTCTCTTCTGAGAGTCACAATGCACATATTGGAGTAGTCCAGAGTCTTTGGGGCCTGAAGTTAGTCACCAGGGCCGGCTCTAGGCACCAGCAAAACAAGCTGGTGCTTGGGGCGGCACATTTTTAGGGGCAGCATGGCCGGCGCCAGAATGCCGCCGCTAAAAATGTGCCCCGGCCACCCTAGCTCACCTCCGCTGCTGCTGCGCACCGCTACTCGCCCTCCCTCCCAGGCCCCAAACCTGGGAGGGAGGGGGAGATCCCGAGCGGCCGCAGCGCGCAAAACAGCCATTTCGTGCGCCGCTGCTCCCCCTCCCTCCCAGGCTTGAGAGCCTGGGAGGGAGGGGGAGACTCCGAGTGGCCGCGGCGCGGGCGCCGCTTCTCCCCCTCCCTCCCTCCTAGGCTTGAGAGCCTGGGGGGAGGAGGCAGGGCTGGGGATTTGGGGAAGAGGTGGTGTTGAGGCGGGGCCGGGGGTGGGGTAATTAAAAAACAGGGGGGGCGGCCAAAATTGTTTTTGCTTTGGGCGGCAAAAATCCTAGAGCCGGCCCTGTTAGTCACCAGGTTATGTCAATCATGCTCTTGACCAATAATTCCTACTTCTCTTCCTCCTGCTCCCAAATGTGGGATCTATCCAGGCTCAGCTCACATGTCAGAGGAGTTCAAAACCATATGAAAGCTCTCTGGGACCAGCAGTTGGTTGCTCTGCTTGTAAGTTTGACTCCTGGTCTTGCCATCACGGGCAGTTTGTTTTTCTGAAACACAGAAGAAGCAGGCAGCCTCTGTTTTCAGTCCCCCCAGCCTCTGTACTACTGTCTGAGAGAACAGCTGGAAGCTATTTTTAAGCTCCCCAAATACCATAAGGGCCTCAGTTACTCTTGCAATCCTATTGATTTCAAAGTGCTTGGATGCAACTGAGAGCAATGTTTGGCCCTATAATTATAATTCACATATAGCTCACTGTAGATAGTGTACCTACAGAGAGGAATTTGAAAGTACAGCTATTGATTTTAAAATAAGCAGAAAAACTGCAAGATCCATAAATAATTCTAATTACTAGGCTTACAGTAATAGTTTCATTAAGCTATAATTGGAAAATCATTCCAAACACATTTGTTTAGGTATGTTATAGAAGGCTATTTTGAAATTCCACAACTATCACCAAAGACTTTATTATATTTAGTCACATGTAATGTTATGATATTACTATTCTAATTAAGATAACATGTTCTAGATATAAAAGCTGTTGTCTTTCAGTTGCTGCTAAAGTTAAATGCCACATTATAAATCCTGAGACTAAGTTTTAAGTATAACATAGCATTGAAGGATCTCATGGTTAAGGCCATGGACGAAGACTTAGGATACCTGTGTGACTACAGATAAGCCACTACCATCAGTAAAGCAGAGATAGTAATATTTTCCCATGTCACAGGAATATGGAGGATAAATTACAGTTACTATGGTGATGGAGGCCATGTAAATACCTCAATAGATATTTAAGGTCAGAACATTATTACTAGCACTGGGCTGGAAATTTTTTCTGATCCCGTGAACATTTTCAGGATATTAGGGGAAAAACATATCCTGTCTTGAATTGGTATGAAAAGATAACCTCAAAAATATTCACAAACTGAAAATAAAACAAACAAACAAAAAATTGGTTTGGGTCAATTGAAATGTTGTGTTCTAGATATTGCCCATTTTAATTTAAAGAAGAAAAAAAAAACAGAAGTAGCTTATTTTGAAAAGAAAAGTAATTTCACACTAGACGTTTTTTTTTTTTTTATGCAGTATTATAGCCGTGTTGGTTCCAGCCTATTAGAGCGACAAGGTGGATGAGGTATATATCTGATATTGGACCAACTTCTGTTGGTGAGAGACAAGCTTTTGAGTTTACACAGAGCTCTTCTTCAGGGAAATTAACTCAGCGTGTTGCTACTAAATACAAGGTGGAATAGATGGTTTAGCATAAGTAGTTAACATATATTTCAAGGAAGCATTCAAGGTGAAGTGGCCCATTAACATCCACACCAGCATCAACTTTCTGGACACCACAATTAACTCCAACAATGGAACCCTACAGACAACTATATACAACAAACCCCTGGATAGCTACACCTACCTTCATAGATCCAGTAGCCTCCCCAAACACACCAAGACATCTCTTATCTACAGCCAGGTGAGCTTGTAGGAGATGCATCTTCAATTACCCTCACAAGTGTGATTTCAGCTTTGATCACCCCCACCAGAGGAAAACTGTGCCAGTAATCAGAATAATGTCCCCAGGTGCTTGTTCTGATCCCCTTCTGAAACCAACCAGATCCTTTGTTCCGCTTGTACCCCCCACCTCCTCGGGCTGAACTCACCATGTCTAGTGTTCTGGCCATGCTGTGTGCTTGTCAAGGAAATTGAGAAAGAAGTGTATGCAACTTTTATGATTTCAAGACTGTTAGTGCTCACACAATATTGACTCTGTGTCTATTGTTTCTTTTGCTTCTGCAGATGTGCCCTTGAGGGCTAGCTCCTACACACTGATGGAGCGCCTCCATCAGATAAGGAGGCAAACACGGAGGACATGTTTCGTGAAGTGCAGCAATTGTCAGATCAGGCCGATAACCAGCACAGAGCACGAAGAGACAATAAATGAAAAACTAGAAATGTATAGCCAGGAGAGGAGACAGGGCCAGGAGTGGATAATACAGGGTCGAAAGTGGATAATAAAGCTCATGGAGGACCAAATAGAGATGCTATGGTCCCTGATTGTGCTGCTGGCGGAACACATGCGTGCTCAACTCCCCTTGCAGCCCACTCAGAACTGCCTTCCTTGCCCTCTCAAACACCCCACACATGAATCAAATTCCTGGCCTGTCCCAGTACCCCTTACACTCCACCCCTAGGGACATGCTCCATAATGACAGCTGGGCTTACACACAGCTGTGAGATTCTCACTTCAGAGAATGCTGCTCTGTCATGTCCCTTGTAAGAAATGTTAATGTGTGTATTGCTGTTTAATAAAAATGTAGGCTGATTCTTTATTTATGACCTATGCAGGTTGGTTGCAACAGAAATTCGTACACAGTGGCAATTGGCACATTTGCAGACTACAATTAAAGTTCAGCCCGGAATCATTACAGAGATCATTCAATGTGGCAAGTAAATAATGCTGGCTCAATTCATTATGGAAAGACACATTACTGGGGCTCATTGTCAAAATGCTGCTTCAAAGCCTCCCCAAGGGAGGAATAGCCCCCCATTGAGCCCTTCTAATATCCCTGGTGTCTGGATGCTCAAAATCAGCTGCCAGGTTGTTGGTGTCACTAGGCATAACCCTAGGTAACTCGGGAGGGTGGAAGACCACGAGTGTCGATGAAGCCTTCCTGCACTAGGCCTAAATGAACCAAAGTTCCTCCATGTTTAACTCTAATCGACCTCAAAAGCCGGGGGCAGAAATTGGAATGTGTAACAACCAGTTATCAATTACAACCCCCCACTCATACCGGTACCAAGCGGTAATAATGAGGCCTGTATGTGTCTGGTTGAAGGGGAGATAATAAATCAAAGGGAAACAGGACCAGATAACAGTTTAGAGAAGTGGTACTAACGAGCTAGACTTATAGCCGCCAAAATGATTTAACTGCTTAAATGTATAAACATGACTTTTGTAGAAGAAGGGAGGGGGAATGGGGGGGGAGAGAGAAGGGAGGGGGAAGAGGGAGGAACTTAGCTGTGAAATGTATAAAAAGAGAAAACTGCTTATGATGGTGTGCTCGATCTGAGACGTGCCAGTCTCCTTGCACTGCTTTGAGATCTCAAATAAACTTTGTTTGCTTCTCCACCCTGGTGTGTTCATTGGCGCGAAGCACACTGGGCAACGAACCCCGCTGTTGCTGTCCTCGGACCCTCTGTGCCGGCAACAGTCTTGGCGTCCCTGGGTGGGCTCGAGGCTGAAATTTAGCCTTGCCCGGACCCCTCTCAGAAGTCGACGGATTGCGGCGATGACCAACACCCAGCGCGCACCGGTGACTTCATCGGGGGCCTCGGCGGAGACGTGGTTTGGTCGACCCCAGAGGGCACAACGGTGCAACGTGCTCGAGTAGTGGAGAAGCAGCTGCGGGCGACGATGGGGAACCGGTCCCGTGGATAGGGCGACGGTGCAGAACCGGACCTTTGGATAAGGTAGGAACAGTCCAGTGGGGACTTTACCTGTTTTGACCTGGGGACACCCAGTGTCTCCCTAGGGTATGGGGCAGGGACAGAGTACTGCAGGCAGGGCAAGGTGTACGCCCTTAGAATGCATTCTGGTGAACTGGAAAGTGTTTGGATCGGATCCGTTGATTAAAAGTAAACTGAAAAGATTCTGTACAGTAGACTGGCCTCAATATCAGCTAGAGGACCAGGAAAGGTGGCCACCGGAGGGATCACTTAATTATAATACGATCCTTCAATTGCTTCTGTTTTGTCAGCGAACGGGTAAATGGAATGAACATATGTATGCACAGTTGTTTATGTTGTTAAGAGATAGGTCAGATCTTTTGCAAAGGTGTAATTTGACTCTGACAGGTTCGGTAGTAGCTACTGTTTGTCCCCAGAACCCTCCCCCGGTTGTGATGGCAGAGTCAGTGTCCCCTTCGGCTCCAACACCCCCACCGTATAAAGACAGGGTGCTTCGGGCTCCAGAGATTGCCCCCTCAGTGGAATTTTTTCCGTTGATCACCGAGACCGTGGTGTCCAGACATGGCTCGGATAGGAATCGCCCGGCCACTACTATGCAGGTTTATACGCATGTGCTTTTTAACCCAGTGGACTTAGCAGCCTTTAAGGCACGGGCAGGGGAATTTTCAACGAATCCAAGCAAGTTTATCTCGGTCTTTGAGGGGTGTCTGGCTAGACATAAGCCTGACTGGGATGACTGTAATGTCCTTATGCGGACCCTGTTGTCTGAGGTGGAGCGTAATCAGGTCGTGTCAAAGGCACGGGAAGAGGCACAGCGTAGACATGAGGCAAACGCAGCACACGTCCCTGCTGCTGCAGTCCAGGTCCCTATAGCAGACCCCCGGTGGAATCCCAATGTGCCGGTGGATCTCACTCTTCTCACCCTATACAAGGAGCTCCTATTACATGGTCTCCGACACTCAGCTGTCCGACATAACAATTGGGCTAAGCCGTATGAGCTAGTACAGGAGCCAAAAGAAAGTCCGGTTGCTTTTCTGCTGTGTATTCAGGATACCATCAGACAAACTACTAATGCAAACCCCGATGATCAGGCAACTGAGGCAATTATAAAGGGTATCTTTACCAGCCGTGCCGCCCCTGATATTAAAAGGAAACTACAGAAAAAGGAGGATTTGATGGGCATGACCATGGCACAAATTCTGGAAACTGCAAACAGGGCTTACAGCCTTAGGGAGGGAGAAAAGGAAAAGAGGCAAGCGAAAATAATGGTTGCAGCAGTATAGGCCGGTGGCAGGGGAAAATTTCAGGAAGGTGGAAGGGGCCGGGGAATGAGAGGACGTGGACGTGGGCGCCCTGGCTCACAGGAAAGGCATCTGGGTCGCAACCAGTGTGCCATATGCTGAAAGGAGGGACATTGGAAAAATGAGTGCCCCGAAAGGGAAGGTACCCCTATGATGGCAGCAGAGGATCAAGAATAGGGGTGTCAGGGGAGACGGACTATCCTGCCCCCGGAGCCCCGAGTAAAAATGCGGGTGGGAGATTCGGACATAGACTTTTTAATAGACTCTGGAGCTGCACGAACCGCTGTAAACCAACCCCTTCAGCTGCCCGTGGCAGATTCCCTCACTGTGGTGGCTGCCACAGGGAAAGGAACCTGGCCGACACACTCAGGCTCCAGGAAAAAGAGGGGTGGCTCCACTACCTGGAAGGGAAAATCCTCCTACCAAAGAATCTAATACGGCCAGTACTACAGAAACTACATCAAACCACTCATGCAGGGAGAGAGGCTCTCTCTCAGCTAATGGGTAAATATTTTTTAACCTCTGGACTTAGGCACCTGGCCTCCCAGGTGCAGGCTGAATGTCTGCTCTGCCAAAAGAACAACCCTCGACCAGGAGTGTCAGTGCCGCCAGCCACTCTGGAACCTACCCCAGGCCCGGGACTGGTTTGGCAAATAGATTTTACTGAGTTTCCCCGAACCCAAGGATTCAGATACCTCCTCATCCTGGTGGATCGATTCAGTGGATGGCCTGAGGCCTTCCTATGCCGTAACAACACTGCCAGAACGGTGGCTCTTAAATTTGTCAAGGAGATCATTCCCTGCTTCGGACTCCCCCAGTGGATGGAATCTGACAACGGAACACACTTCACATCCCAAGTCGTTCAAAAGATATCGGATGCCCTGCAAATCCCCTGGAAGCTCCACATGCCATGGCGACCGCAGGCCAGTGGGGTAGTGGAGCGTACAAATCAGACACTTAAGCGACACCTCTCAAGGGTCTGCCAAGAGGCTTCCCTTAGGTGGCCTGATGCCTTACCCCTTGTTTTGCTCCGCATCCGCGCTCTCCCAAAGGGCAGGTTAGGGCTCAGTCCCTTCGAAATTATGTTTGCAAGGGCATGGCCTATGAATTGTACACCGGTTCTGGCAGGGGAGTGGGAAATGGGGTGTGGCTTCTTATCTCAATATATGTGCTCTCTGTCTTCTGTTCTCTGTTCTCTCCACAGGTATACCAAAGATTTGCAGCCTCTCCCGCTGGATGCCCCGATCCACTCCTTGCAGCAAGGCGATTCTGTACTAGTTCGGACCTGGAAGGACGAGCCTCTCCAAGAGAAGTGGAAGGGACCCCACACCATCCTGCTGGTCTCCCATACAGCAGCAAAGGTTGAGGGACACAAAAACTGGATCCATCACTTTTAGGGTTACCATATGTCTGTTTTTTCCCGAACATGTCCGGCTTTTTGGTAATCAAACCCCCATCCAGGGGGAATTGCCAAAAAGCCGAACATGTCCGGGAAAAATACCGCCGGCTGGGCACTTCCCCTCCCCGGCTCCGGCTGCTGTGCTCCCTATCTTGACTCTTTGGCTCTGTTTAAGAGACGAGCTGCCTGAGCGCTACCGGCTTCGGGCAGCCCCCATGGTTCCAGACCCTGAGCCGCCGGCCGGGCACTTCCCCTCCCGGGCTCCGGGGGCGCAGGGTCCAGAGGCATGGGGGCTGCCTGAAGCCGGTAGTGTTCAGGCAGCTCGGCTCTTAAACAGAGCCGAAGAGTCAGGGGAGGAGCACAGCAGCCGGAGCCCGGGAGGGGAAGTGCCCGGACAGGGGCACAGGGTCCGGAGGCATGGGGGCTGCCCGAAGCCCGAGCGCTACCGTCTTCACAGTTTGCCGGGCAGCCTCCAGACCCTGCGCCCCTGGCTGGGCGCTTCCTCTCCTGGGCTCCAGCTGTGCTGGGGAAGCATCGGCCGGGGGCGCAGGGTCTGGAGGCTGCCCGGAAAACTGTGAAGAGGGTAGCGCTAGGGCAGCCCTTTTCGCGTGGCTGGGAGGGAGGAGGGGGAGTTAGGGCGGGGACTTTGGGGAATGGGCGGGGAATGGGCGGAGTTGGGCTGGGGAAGGGGCGGAGTTGGGGCGGGGCCGGGGTGGGAAAGGGGTGGGGCCAGGGCCCCGTAGAGTGTCCTCTTTTTTATTTTTTAAATATGGTAACCCTAATCACTCTCGTCTAAAAGCAGTACCCGCTCCTGAATGGTGGACCATCCAGCCTGCAGAGAAGACTGCCAGCGACAATCTGGGACTTAAGCTGTTATTCAGGCGACAATAGTGTCTGCTGGGAATGCCCTGTGATCTCTTTTGACAGTCGCAGCGCACTCCCCACAAGAACTCTGAGCGTTGGTTGTGTTTATTTTCACAGGGCCGGCCTAACCTGGTGGCCTGGTCCCTTTTAATCTACTTGCTATTGGGAATTGTAATTGTTAGGCCCTAGGGTCACCTGCCCCGTATGAGTTCAGGTCCAGGGTCTGCCACAGTGGTACTCTTTGCCATAGGGACGCTCCTTTTGTTAACTCCCATTTCCCCCCCAGGCTCATGCAGGATGGAAAGAAATCCCTACTAACTTGGAGACGAATACATATGAGTCCCTGAAGGTTTGCTTTGCCCAAGAGTTTAACCTCTCTAACTGCTGGGTATGCTCCCAAATCCAGCACCACGCAGCAGGGTTACCCTGGAGGGTAGTTCCCCCAAATTGGTCAGATATCTGTTGGGGATGGTTCAGTAGGGGAAGAAATACCTCGGGTACCCCCTTGTTGCAAAACTGTACCATTGAATCCCAGTATGCATTAAGGGATGACCCTTGGAAGCCGCAGGCCAACTCAACGCATATCCCTTCCCTCATTAGGCTGCGGTCAGTGTTCCCCGGGTTGGTGTGTTATCGACAGTTCAAGTCCAGCAATCACACCTGGTTTGCTGGGAATAGCACCTGTCAGTATTACTTATCCCCTGACAGTGACGCTTCCATCTCTGTCTATGTTAACGGCAAATCCGACTCTACCACTCGGTTCGGAGCGTTTAATGACAGACAAACAGATAGATGTAGTAGCGGTTATAATGGCTTGGTAGGGAATGGCCACTCCTTTTACATTTGCGGTACCTCTGCCTATAAGTGGCTACAGCATCGGTGGTATGGAAGCTGCTATCTAGGATGTCTTGCCCCTCCCCTTCGTGTCCTCCCTAAACTGCCCCCTGGCCGCCCCAGGCAGCATAGATCTCTGTATGCCACCCCAGAGCCCATTAAAGAAAGAGACAGGTTGGGTATGATCTTCCTCCCATCCTATGGGACCACAGTGAGGGAATCTGCCACGGTCTCATTGGCATACTTGGTGAGAAACACAGAGAGCCTACGATAAAATTGAGCCAGTCGTCCCTCCCCTGTGACCAAAATTGGGATTTGTATGCCATCTGTTGCCCTGCTGCAATTAGGGAATCCCATTACAAAAACCATCCACTATTTCCTGTATATTGCCCAGAGTCACAGTCCGTAGTAGCAGGAGGTGATTAATGGTCCTGCACGCTAGCATCACCGCAACCCCCACAGTGGACTTCCCAACTCCAAACTGATTCATGACTGACCTATAGCAGTCTGGAGTTGCCAGCTTCCACACAGCGATCACTACACACTTTTGCACTGCTAGAGCAGCTCTCATTTTGTTGTCTTTGTGCCACAGGGTGGGAGTGAGCTCCACACAGAGTTCAAGGAAGGTGGCTTTGTGCATATGAAAGTTCTGCAGCCACTGCTCGTCATTCTGTATCTGCATCACAATCGGATCCCTTCACTTGGTGCTTGTTTCCCGAACCCAATAGTGATGGTCCCCTATGCAGCTGCTCCGTGGATGCCAACATCAATCTTGAATTGTTTCTTTCCACGGCACATAGCGGGGCAGGCAGCACAGATTCACAGCTCATGAAATACTGCAGGATCAGCCATGTTGTGTTCATAATGCTTATCATAAAACTGGTGAGCAATGCAGGATCCATACTTTCAGACAGAGGGTGGGCACAGAGTTTACAGGGGCAATTGAAAAACAGCATGAAATGCAGCGCTAAACCCTTGGAATTATGGGATGGAGAAAACTGCATCATGGAGCAGTGATCACACCTCCATGATACACTGCAATTCATTCCCAGGACTCCTAGTGGCAGAAAGTAGTGATTTAAATAGTGGGATCGCTACCCACAATGCGCTGCTCTCTTTGTCTGTGCTAGAGCACCAAGTGTGGATGTGCTCCACCGACACAAGGACCATTGTGTGAACATGCACAAGTGATGTAATTACTGTGGTTGATGATAGTTGATGTAACTTAAGTCTACTTAACTCTGTAGTGTAGACATGGTCTTAGTTTCCCAGTCCTGAAAAAGAGTTCTATGTAAGCTTGAAAGCTTGTCTCTTACCAACAGAAGTTGGTCCAATAAAAGAGAATACCTCACTCACCTGCTCTCTCCAATTTTTTGGACAGTTTAAAAACTCTTCTCCTCACTCTTTTAGAATAGAAACATTCGTTTAAACTGTCCCTTTCCTGTGAAAAAGGTTTTTTTGTCAAAACATTCCCAACTAACTATAAAAAAGTAATAATTAGACAACTAAATTCTGCTACTACAGTATATCTCACTCTTGCTACATTTAAACAAATCTCAGGAAATAAAAATGCTATTAGTTACATAGATATATGGATTAGAGCGAGTGAGCCTATTGTGTGCTTGTACTGTATATTTATACTTTATACCTAAACATCATCAATGGTTATTCACTGACATTAAAAAATAATTAAACCGTGACTGTTCAAATGATAGAAAACAAATAAAAGCAGTTACTTTCCTATATGGAAGTTTATGGGTCAGTGTAATGCCTAATTATGCTGCTACAGGCTGCTCTCTTTCTAAACTGGAAAAAAATTGTGTGCTAGACCTGTGGCCTGAAGCTATAGAGGGTAGAGAACTCGCTATTGCCAGCTGTTGGTGAACAGGGGAAACAGAAGCTCCAGAGGGAAAGGAGCTTCCCCCCCCCCCCCGCTTCTCTTAGTAACCAGGGGAAAGTACAGCTACAGAGAGAGCTTCACCTGCTTAAGCTTTCTAACCAGAAATCCTCCAAGTCCAAGAGACACTTTGGGGAATCATCAGAACTATATACAAACTCCAAATTTGGTGAGGTACTGGGACTGAACTGAGGGGAGAGGGAGGGCAGGGGAAAGGGCCTCCTACCTTGTGACAAGGACTCTGCTCAAGGATCATATATGCCATTGATCCCCACTCTACTGAAGACTTTGCGAAGAGATGACTCAAAGACAATGATGCAGAAACAGGCCAGAAGCAGCTCTTTGCTGAAGCTGCAGAGGGCTGCAGCAGAGCTGTGTGAGCTCCAGTGAGGGGCCCCCTACTCAGAACCAATAAACCTGAAATCACTACAGCTGGGTTAGGTGGCAGAGCCTCAGGACTGGACCAGGGAGTAATTCCCCTAGGAGCTGGAGAGCGGCTTGTCTGACTGCACTTCCAGACTCTGGAGCCATGCTACCTACTGATACCAAGTGGTGAGTGAGGTGTAGTGGAGGGAGAAGGGGGAGAAGGATGTGTTAAAATGTTAATGTGTGCTAAAGTGCTGCTTGTTTGACACTCACACCAGTGGGTGGGGGACTGAGTTAAAGGACTGCTGCCAAAGATACCATGGGGTGGGTGTTTTACTTATTATTCATTTATATATATTATTGCTATGTTTTCCTGTGTTGATGCTGTGTGCTTTGTCCCCTGCTTTGTTTTGTATGTGGACTCAGTGCTTACAAGTGGGGAAGTATTACCTATAAAAGGCACCCAGGGGAGGTATTTAGCTTTTCTTAGGTTTCTGGGTAGGAGCATGAGCCAGTAATGTTTTGTCAATTTCAAGAAAAATCCCTTAAATATTTGCAGCCAGCTCTTGTTGCCACTGACAACTCCTGGGAATGCCGCAGAATGTACACAAGGGAAGATTGAGAGGGTAAGGTTGATCTTTCTAGTGGAGCATCATGGCTCTGCACTTGGACTATGCCTTGCATCCTTAAAAGAATGTCTGTCTCTAAGAGAAAAAGGAAACCCATAATGAAGACAATGGGACTTAAAGATTAACAGCTTAGAGCTTTATTTCTGTTCACCAGTTATCCACAGATAGTGATTTCAATGGATTTGTTATACATAATTGTTAACGAATGTATTTGAGTATGTCAGTTGTAAGCAAGCAGGCCTTTGAGTATGAGAATTTGCAGTTCGAGCTGTGTGACTGGGTATGATTTCTGGTTCTGTGATTTGTTTTCAGTGATTTTATTTTTGACTGGTTAACACCACTTTTCTTTTCTTTTTTTTCTTGAAACATTGGAGAAAATACAATTAGCAAAAAGCTGCATGAATATAATATTGTTTTATAAAATGGCATACATTCTGTGGCCTTCCTCAAGCCTTCTTATTCTTGTGCCGTAATAGAGCAATACCAGGTGAAACTGCTCTTCTTGGCATGCACCAGCATTCTGGGTGATGGTCTATTCTTTTAGATGAAAAGGGGCAGAAGGACTCAAAGGTGTTAACATTAGGGCTGTTGATTAATTGAAGTTAACTCACGTGATTAACTAAAAAAAATTAATTGTGATTAAAAAAATAATCATGATTAATCACATTTTTAATCACACTGTTAAACAATAGAATACCAGTTGAAATTTATAAAATATTTTGGATATTTTTCTACATTTTCATATATATAGTATTCTGTGTTGTAACCGAAATCAAAGTGTATATTTTTGATTATAAGTATTTGCACTGTAAAAATGATAAAAGAAATAGTATTTTTCAGTTTACCTCATACAAGTACTGTAGTGCAATCTCTGTCGTGAAAATGCAACTTAAAAATGTAGATTTTTTTTTGTTACATAACTGCACTCAAAAACAAAACAATGTAAAACTTCAAAGCCTACAAGTCCACTCAGTCCTACTTCTTGTTCAGCCAATCACTAAGAGACAAACAAGTTTGTTTACATTTACAGGAGAGAATGCTGTCCTTTTCTTATTTACAATGTCACTAGAAAGTGAGAACAGGTGTTTGGTTGGCACTCTTGTAGCCAGCATTGCAAGGTATTTACGTGCCAGATATGCTAGATAGAAGTCTTAAAAGAGCAACACTCCAATGTGGAAACTACAGAAACCGAACCACCGAAAAAGAAAAACAACGTTCTGCTGGTGGCATCTGACTAATGGTTTTTCTTTTGTTTTTTACAGTGCAAATACTTGTAATCAAAAATAAATATAAAGTGAGCACTGTACACTTTGTATTCTGTGTTGTAACTGAAATCAATATATTTGAAAATGTAGAAAATGTCCAAAAATATTTAAATAAATGGTATTCTATTAATGTTTAAGAGTGTGAT
The DNA here is from genome assembly GCF_002925995.2 of Terrapene triunguis. Taxonomy (NCBI): domain Eukaryota; kingdom Metazoa; phylum Chordata; order Testudines; family Emydidae; genus Terrapene; species Terrapene triunguis. Next base: position 229,019 of record NW_020664372.1, on the reverse strand, counting down.
TAATAAAGATGAATTTTTTTAATCGCTTGACAGGTCTAGTTAACATGACCCTGAAATTGTCCAACATTAAACAGTTTTAAATAATACTCAGAGTTTGGTATACAGAGACCTTAGCCTGTTCAGTACTGTGCAAACACATTATAAATCCTTTGGAACTTTTTTTATTAAAAATACAGAGAAGGAAAACAGTTACAGCATTTGAAATGTAAAGTATTAAATAAGGCTTTCATTTTTTAACATTCTTTGTTTCCTTTCACGTTAGCTGTAAATAGTCTTTAGAAGGAAAAAACAATACAAACCCCTTATTTTTGACAGTCACTTAGATGGCAATAATTGTCCTTCCCGGGAAAAAGGAGAACAAAGTTAGTTTAAATGGGTTGGAGCTGATGATATTGAAGTCCAACCCTGTTTCCTACAAGACCAAACAAGACATGCACAAAAGGAGAAAGCAAAGAACAGCAAATATAGAAAATGCAGCTTCTCTCTCGAGTGTTGACTCTCACTTGCAACCTCACTGTTGGAAAAACTCAGGCACTGCACATCGTCATATTAGCCATTCTAACTTATACTAGCTTTGGGCCATTAAGGGCATTGCATTTAGCTGCCTTTCTGCTCACAGGAGTGTCGCAAACTGATGGCTAAGCCAGACTGTTATTAAACAGAAGGCAAGAGAAGACAGAGAAGAAATAAGATGGGGAACGAAAAGGACATATGGGGAGCAGTGACCCCCAGGGAGTGTTTGGGATTCAGCTGGAGCCAGTGGAGGTGGCAATGCAATCTGGGTCCCTCTCTTGGCCTGGTCTTGTCAGGACATCTCTTGAGCTAAGGATGTCGAAGGCCCCATGATTATACAGTGGATCCCAGGTTCCCAGCACATAAGGAGTTGTTGGGTGGGAGGCAGCCATGATGCAGAAACTTGTGCCTTTCCCGTCTTTCAATCAGCAATTGTCCCCATTTGCTTCCTCTCCTAATTTCCCCCTCTAATGTCTTTTCTTTTAAGGACCCCAAAAGGGAGTGCTCGGTGGACTAGTCCATCCCTTCTTTATTTTGTTCAACAATTAGGCCTAATTTCTGGCACAATAATTTTGCTTCACTGATTTCTGGCCCCATGCTTCTCTTGTTCACCAGGCATGATCTTAATACAGTCCTTGAATTATATCAGTAGGCCTTTTTGTTTAAACTAATTTAGTCTTTCTGTCTCCTTTTTATATCTTTTCCCATCAACATTTGTTATGATAGGTTACTGTGACATTCTATGAACTTTCACTCACTTTTTACAACTGAACAGACATTAGGGTAAATCTGTAGACCCAATTATTACATCAGCGGACCAGATGTAGAAAATAGGTGGCAGATGTTGCATCCCTGCTCCATCTTTCCAATTACTCTCTCATTTAGATTTAGTGCATTTCACAGCATCTGCACTACAGGGCTTGCTTTTCAGCAAAGATTACAATAATTTCATATTCTACAACGTTGGCAGAAACTGCTTTCCTACTTTGTTGCATAACAACAGAGTGAGACTCATCTGCTTTGCTTTCAATTCTCGTCATTTTCTTAATCACAAGATGCTTTCACAGTGCCACTGTTCTAGACAGTGAGTTCAGCTGCTCTTACTGCATATTAAATGTAGTGACAAGGGGGTAAAATAATCCCCTTTTTTGGGGTAAGTCTGCAGAAAGGGGGAAAGCGTTACTTCTTGACTCATCACATCATTACAAGAAAAGTTGTGACAGATCTTATGGATTGGATGTGTCTTTCCAACTGCACTGATTATATGAAATCTGGGATGACATCTTGTGGATTTGGGAGCATCCATAGGAAGGGCTGAGCCTTTCTGGGCCCTTGACAGCATATTTTACAAAAGAACCCTACTGGTGCTAGTTCACTGCCTGCGCTTGCACACTTTCTCCAATCCCTCAAAGTGGGAGAGTGGGAGCTGGTAGGGAAACTCTGCAGTTGCCATGGCCTCTAAAAAAAACCCCCCACAAAGGTTGTTTGGACTTCAGGAATATATTATTTCATTAGTGAAAGAGAAAAAATGTGGACAGACACATTCATAATGTATCCTAGTCTCAAGTATTTATAATATTAAATTCTAGATCAGCTAAAAGCAATTTGCAAAGTCAAGAATGCATGTAAATTCTTAATTACCTGTGCTCCCTTCATTCTGCCCCCTTGTACGTCTATCCTGTTCATTAAATGAAGCAGGGGTCTTGTGCAAAAAACAGTATGTGGCCTTGTAACTATTGTGTATACATGGGGGAGGAGGGGAGAACCTCTCTTATAAGCTTTATACTAGTGCTTAGGGCATTCAGCTGGGATGTGAGAGACTCAGCTTGGATGGGGGGTTAATTATTCTCTCTGCCTGAGTGAAAAAGGGAATGCACTTTCATCTCCCACATTGCAGGACAATGCCTTAACCCTTGAGCTATGGGCTATTCTGATACGTGTCTCTCTTCTGTGGAAGCTGTTCCATTTGGAATACATAAATAGTCATGGGGCCAGAGAAAGTATGGGAGTGAATCCTCTAGTCTGGAGGTAAAAGACCAAAGTTCAAGTCCCTGCTCCAATGACTATTTAATTTGTGAAACAGCTTGAACAAGAAATTTCCCACATTCCAGCCCAGTGCTCTAGCCGTTGGACTAAAATTTATAAGGATGCTACCACTGCCACCACCTTCTCCCCTACTGCCTCCAGCTCTTTTGTTAATTTAGCCCAGTGGTGGGCAACCTGTGACGGGCGGTCTATCAGGGTAATCCACCGGCGAGCCGCAAGACAGTTTGTTTACGTTGATCGTCCGCAGGCACGGCCCTCTGCAGCTCCCAGTGGCCACAGTTCACCATTCCTGGCCAATGGGAGCTGTGAGAAGCAGCGGCCAGCATGTCCCCGTGGCCCGCACCACTTTCTGCAGCCCCCATTGGCTGGGAATGGCAAACCATGGCCACTGGGAGCTGCAGGAGGCTGTGCCTATGGACGGTCAATGTAAACAAACTGTCCTGCGGCCCACCAGAGGATTATCCTGACGGGCCACAGGTTGCCCACCACTGATCTAGCCCCTTAGAAACACCTGGGAATGCGTTTGGTTGAAAAAAAAATTTTTTGTTTAGTTCAAAATGGACTTTTAAAAAAAAAAATCACTGAATGTTTTTGGAATTTTCATCTCGTTTCAACCTGGACTGAATTTTTTTGTTTTTGTTTTTTTTTGTTTGTTTTTTTGGAACTGCCATCAAACTGAAAAAAATCAATTATTCACCTAGCTCTAGTTTTAACTGCCATTTCATGATCTTATCACATTTGCATTCATTTTACCCCAGTACAACTGCAATATTGCAGAGCAGTGAAGTTACTCCTAAATTACACCAATAAAAGTCAGAGGAGAATCAGATACCTATGTTTAAAATTGTACAACTTTGACATATATGTTCTCTTTGATGAAACTTTTGTTTCAGGCTCTCAGTTTAGGAGGGCTTTTCTTTTGTTTTCAAAAGAGAAGAAACTGGGCAAGCCAGACCCAATTTAGATTATTTTTTTCTTAAACACAATGAGTATATATCCTTTTTAACATATGCCAATATCTGATCTTAAATATTTTCAAATTGTTTTTATTGGTGGCTTCACAAGGAAAATGTACTTTTACTAAAACAGCTAATACAAACAGAACACTGAAGAATATTGTAGACCTGAGAAGGTGAGAATTGGAAACTGCTCACTACACATCAGTCTCTTCTCCCGACGCCAACTTTTGCAAGTTAAGCTTTCAAATGTAATGAGAGGGATCTCCACGAATAAATGTCTTCTTATAGGTTTATTCCAGAATCAAATTTCATCCCTCCAAGGGAATTGAATTTTGGATCAAAATGCGTTGTTCAGCTTAATTTAATTGGCTGATGAAAAATAATTTTCAGTTCCTTTAAAAAAATCAAGTACACAATTACAATTCAATTTTATTTCTACATAATGAAACAATTTCAAACTAGCTATCTCAGAAAGAAATAATGGTGAGGAAGAGCTTCGCCCATTCATATCAGTCATCTTCAGCCCCAGGTAATGCTTTCTTTGCTAAGTGTCTTGCTGTATAAAGTTCCCCTTAGAGAAATCTGAGGGCTTGTGAATTCAATAACAGTGACTGAGGTTACAGATGCAAATATTCTCATGTGTTTATAATTTATTGCCTATCAGATACTATAACCTACTTTGGAAGAAATTTTGGAAGGGCAATCAATTATTGCAGACACCATCCTATGATCTGCATACAAAATGCAAAATGGTTAAAATACTATTACAAGACCTGGAGCTATTTCTGTTTGTAGAGGCCATAAGCTTACAGAGATTGGAAGAATATCCAGTTCCAAAACACTGTAGAAAAGTTGCAAAGAAGAAAACCATTCTGTTACAATGAAGTTTCAGAACTGCAATTAACTGGTGAGCCATATCTTGCTCATTTGGCTGAAAATTATTGGGGAGGTGGGTAAAAATGTAAGAGCAGTTGTATCTACATATTATAGGCATTTCTGTGTCACTCGTAACAGTGGCCATGGGAAATGGTGGATGCTACCCATTGCCATTGTAACAATGATATTAACGTTTTAACCCTGACCCATGTCAAGTGACTCAACCGGGAAATAGATTATACTCTTATTAGAATTCCTAAAAATCACATGTTTATTTCATAACCATAGCATCTGAACACTTTGTAATAAGATCCATCAAATTACCTCTGGAAGATAGAGGACCTTCCTCTTCTACTATTCAGCTAGTTCCATTTGAGGATAGAGTACAAGAAATTGATTCCATAAGTGCTATGTCATTACTACACCAAGGTTTAGGGAAATGCTTTTTAAAACAAATGTCTGACAATGTGCTCTGAAGCCCCAGTCCAATTTTCTTGTTCACTTTGTTCAATATTTCTGGGTCCTTCTCTGATATCATTCTTCTATCTACCATCACAAAGTAGAGGTTTAATGCGGGGCTCCAGTATCTAAAGTCTCCCAGCTGAGCAGAGCCCAAGTATGGTGGGGAGAGTAAAGAGGTCACTAGGGCTATAGCCCATTAACTTAAAATTGATGCCACATAACTTGGTGACAATCTGTTAGAAACTGAGAAAGGGAATATGTATAATGACTGAAATTGGTCATAACAATGCATCATTGCATTTTTAGATTTTCTCATTCAGAAACATCATGCTTACTCTACTCCCCAAGTGTGACATGAATCTAGAAGACTACAATATAGGTTATGTCTGCCTGAAACAGATGGGTATGTAGTTGGCCTGGCTCAGCTATGCCTCCGTTGCTGCTACCCATGTTACTGCAACTACACTGGTATATATATTAGCACTAGCTCAATGAGTGATAGCACAAGAATGTATACACAAGGAGGGAGTCACACCCTAGTTTGCAGTGTAGATGTAGCCATAGGCAGCAGAGCTAGTTGATAACAAAAATGAAACTTTGTTCACTTTTTTTCTTTTCTTCATCAAAATTGGCAGATTCTTATTGATTGGTGAATCTGTCTCAAGCATGTTTTAAAGATTGTGAGAAAGTACTCATTTATCACTAATGAGGAGTAATTGATGCTTATAAAAATGAAGACACACACAATGCTGACAGTCCTCAGGGTTGCCAACTCTTATTTTATTGTCTCTTGATACTTTTTTTTTTCAAGAAAGCTGAGATTCTCATGTTATCACTTGATTTCAGGAGCTGGGGCTTTAAGAAAAAAAAATAAAGCAACAACAAAAACTCAAAACAAACAAATAAAAAACACAACTATGCTTCTAGTGCTTACAGTTGCAGAGAAAAGCTTTGAAAGACTCAAACCACCAGGCAAGTAAAAGAACTGAGAATGTATTTTTAAAATATCAGGATTTTAAGCCAAACTCATGCTTTGGGGGAGCTTGGCTCATGAATTTTTTTAATGCTCACAGCCTTAAAACCCCATATGTCTTGCAGGGGGTTTCCAGTGCAAATAGAGTTACAGTGAAAAAATCTTTCCTGTGAGACGAGGGATTTTTTGAAAGCTCCAGGAAAGCGCAAACTCCAGCTTGCAGTAGATCCTTAGGGCAGGACTGTTTCTTTCTGTTGCATGATGTTGGCATTCAGGAAACAATAAACCTGAACCATACAGCAAGAAGAATGAAGATGGATCATTTAATCTGAATCTAATGCATGCTGAAAAAAGTGGTCTGCAGCATTTCATAAGTGTAGGGTTACCATATTGCAGTCCTGGAAAAAGAGGACACTCCAAGGGGCCCCGGCTCCGCCCCAACTCCGCCCCCGGCCCTGCCCCAACTCCACCCCTTCCCCGCCCCAACTCCGTCCCTTCCCCAAAGTCCCTGCCCCGACTCCGCCCCCGCCCCTGAACGCTCCGCCCCCTACTCTTCCCCTCCCCTGCTTCCCGCGAATCAAATGTTCAGAGAACGGAGTGGTCTCTAGTAGTCAAAGACCCTTCTTCCCCGTTCCCTCCAGTCTATGTCTATCCTATTGCTGTCTAACCCGCCCCAGCTCCTCATCTGATTTCAACTGCCCCCCACTACCGCTCTGGATTCCTTGTCCCAGTTTCCTGGTCCTGTCTCACTCTCCTCTCTCCCTGCCCCCATCCCTCAGATGGGATGTTCGTTCCAGATTGGCAAAATTATAAGGCTTCCCAACATTTCAACACTTCCCGTTCTAAATTTTCGGTTGCTTAACTATAGGCTAGTTCTGCCTACAACAAAGCATATTCAGAATCTCTGATTAAAGGGATTATAAGTGTAGCAACCTCCATCATAACTAGTCACCAAAGATTGAACCTGAGCCATCCAGACTTAAAAGCATGAGCTTCTACTACTTGAGTTCAAGCTATAACTCCCTTAGCTGGTAGCTATACAGTTATCCTCTAAAAATCTACCACAGGAGGGCACAAAACACATGTTGGACAGTGAATTACAAAAGTGCCAAATATTATTATTAGACCTGCAATACTTTTCACAATGAACATCAGCGGGGGATAAACTGGGAGTTTAAGAATATTTGGAAAACAATTTTAGAATAACATTCAGTGCTGTGGTTTAAAAGAAAAAAAACCTGTTAAAACTCATAACTTAGCAGCATTCAGTGTTTGAAAAAAAACAACTTCTAGGAGGGATACAAGTTAAGAATGTTGAAACAGGAAGATGTTATGCTTAGTTACCACTTGGGCAAGGCGGCGTGCTATGTAATACTTGCAAGATTTCACTGTAATGTTTTACAATATATAGCAGCGCAATGCTGATTCCATTGATATTGTTGAGCAATTCATGCTGATTTTATTTCAGCCCACATCTTAATAGTTTTGAATACAAGATCACAATTTTCAGCTCAGTTGGTCTGAACATGCAGAGCTTTAAAATTGCTATACTCTAAACTGTATATTAACTACAATTTTATAAACCTGCATGTCAGAGAACTGTGTGCCACTACTACTAGACAGTGGCACAAGGCAATTCAGTGTGAATCACAGAAATGTAGGACTGGAAGGGACATCAACAGGTCATCTAGTCAAACCCCTGCACTGAGGCAGGACTGAGTAATAACAACTAGACCATCCTTGACAGGTGTTTGTCTAACCTCTTAAAAAACTCCAATGACTGCTATTCCATAGCCTCTCTAGGTAATTTGTCCAGTGCTTAACTACCTTTACAGTTAGGAAGTTTTTCCTAATGTCTAACCTAACTCTCCCTTGCTACAATTTAAGCCCATTGCTTCTTTTTCATGCATGTCCTGAGTGGGATGGGAGTGGGTCCAGGCAGTGGGATTGGGGGAGGGAGGTCGAGGGAGTCGGTGGGTGTGTGGGGATGGACCGGGGGAAGCAGGGTGGAGGAACTGAGGGGGACAGGACTGGGACTGGGGGGATGGGACAGGACTGGGATGGGGGGAGTAGGGTAGGGGCTGAGGGGAGCATGAATGGGACAGGGTAGAGAGAGCTGTGTAGAGTGGGGTGGGGCGGGGGAGACAAGGGGGCGGGGGGGGGGGGGGTGGGGGGGTTGGGGAGAGGGACAGGGTCTGGAGGGGATGAGACAGAGGGGAGCAGTACTGGAATGGTGGGAAGTTGAGGGGGTGGGACAGCAGGGGGAGCGATGGGGGTGGGATGACGGGGGAGGCTGAAGAAGAGATTTGGGGTAGGGCAAGGCTGAGGGCAGTGGGTTGGGGGGAGCAGGGGGACTGTGGGGGAGGCTGTTGGAACGGGGGCAGGGACTGAGGGCAGTGGGTTCGGGGTGGGAGGTACAGGGGGAACTGCAGGGGAGGCTGAGGGAACAGGGTCAGGGTGGGGGCAGTGGGTCGGGTGAGATGATGGGGGGAGGGGAGGGACTGTGGGGGAGGCAGAGGGAACAGGGTCAGGGGGGCTGAGGGCAGTGAATTGAGGGTGGGGGGCACAAGGGGGCCTGTGGGGGAAGCTGAGGGAACAGGGTCAGGGTGGGGGCTGAGGGCAGTGGGGCTGAGGGGAGTCCCCCCAGAGGGACCTGCCAGGGGGCCAGGTGAGCCCAGCAGTGCTTACCTGGAGCGGTTCCCAGGAAGCATCTAGCAGGCAGGTCCCTCACAGTCCTTCTGGCTCCTTCCTACGGTTGGGTCGGGTCGAGGGGAGGGGGGCAGGGGCGGGGGGGTCTCTCTGCCCGAGTCTACAGGCCCCGCCCCGCTGCAGCACGCAGGGGAGTGAGACCTCCCTGCCTCTCTGTGTGCCGGGGCAGAGGGAGGGCTGTGCTCTGCAGGCTCCTGCCGGCCAGGAGGGGGGCCCCGTGGGCTGGCGCCGCTGCGCCGGGAGCTCTCAGCTGCGCGCTGCCCCAGGGCCCAGGGAGGAAAGGTGAGTGGCGCCGGCGGCGCCGGCTTGCCGCGGTTCCCCCAGCGCGGCTGCCCTGTCCTCGCTTTTGGGTCTTTAAATAGCCGTCCGGGGGGAAATCCCGGACATTTTTAGCTTTTTACAAATTCCCCCCGGACGGCTATTTAAAGACCCAAAAGCCGGACATGTCCGGGGAAACCCAGACATATGGTAACCCTACATAAGTGAAAGTTGTTGTTTAGTTTTGTATAGCACACGTGAGTAAATCTGCAAAATGTTTTCTAACTGCCAACCCTGTAAACTCAGTCTAAAATCAGCACATTGTTCTTTTTCTCATATATCTAGAGATGCATCTACACTGCATGCTTCTTTCAGTGGTGGGTAGTGTACATACCCCGTAGACCCCTGATGTGTATAAATAGCAGTGTAGAAGTGAGGACTGGCTTAGGGGAGTAGAGAAAAGACACACTGAAAGGTGTGGGTATTGCCTGAGTATATTCCCTACACACACTCTACTCTCCCAAGCTGTGCCTCTCTATCTACACCTCTATTTCTAGCAGTGCAATGTAGTTGCTGGAACATTAGTAGCGAGGAAGGGCTCTATCAGTTGCAAGCTGCCAGAGTCTTTCCCTGCAGCTGGAGTCTTTCACTATGGTGGGAAAAAACTCCAGCAGTGGAGAGGCAACAGGACATAGACAGGGAGGCATGGCTTGGTCACGTAGAAAGCATGTAGTACTTAAGTACATACCCACACCCTTCAGCATGTCTTTACTGTACTTACCTAAGCCATGCTTCACTTTTACACTGCAGTTTTATACAGGTGCTAGTGGGAGCCACACCGTTGTGTACTCTACACACTTTTGAAAGATGTTCCTATATATGTATGAGGAAGAAAGAACAATATGCTGATATTAGGCTGAGTTTATAGGGCTAGTACAGTAAAGGCTGTGTTATCCAGCACTTTACCAAATGGAAAGCTCTAGAAACCTGCATTTCTGATATCTCCCAATACAAATCTTCAATCTAGTAACTGGGATCGATGCCGAGGCTAACCAGAATCAATGCCAAAGCTATTTGGGATGCAAGTATTTCCGAGAATAGTCAGACTATGCTCGAGTTAGCTGAGAAGAGCCAAATGCTGTTCTTTCTGTTTGTATCCACCATTGTTATCGGTCGGTTTATTACTCGGTGTATTGTCCTGTGTTTATCGTAAAATATCAACACCACCCTACCATTATGGGATCCCTGTTTGACTCCTGTTTGTACTTTGAAAGGTTCACTCTGGGAGCCAATGCTGCTCAGAACAGTCACTTTCATATTATGAAGCAATTTTAGGACATTGATATATTTATCAGGACACCCAATCTTAGAAAGTACAGTCCAGAGGGCATGATGATTCACTGAGTCAAAGGCTTTAGTTAGATCAATAAAATCCATGTACAGTGGTCGGTTTTGCTCCCGACACTTTTCTTGCAGCTGCCATGCTATGAAGATCATATCCGCAGTTCCACGACATGGTCGGAAACCACTCTGTGACTCTGGTAAAATTTCTTCTGACAGGGGCAGAAGGCGGGTTGCAAGGATCCGCGCCAGAACTTTGCCTGCAGTGGCTAGGAGGGAGACACCACGATAATTTCCACAATCCACTTTATCCCCTTTCTTGAAGAGGGTGACAATCAAGACATCCTTCATTTCACTGGGTATTTCCTCCTTTATCCAGATTTTAAGGAGAAGCAGGTAAAGCTGCCAAATTAGCTCTGGTCCACCGTTTTTGAAGATTTCAGCAGGGCTCCCATCTAGACCTGCTGCCTTGTTGTTCTTCATCTGCATGGTGGCATTGTGCACCTCATACAAATTGGGAGGGTCTCCGAGCTCATCCCTAAATGGTCGTTGAGGGATTTGCTCAAGGACTTCATCTACAACCATAGAATTACGATTAAGGAGATCTTCAAAATGTTATTTCCAGTGAGAATTGATGGCTTCATTGTCCTTCAGAAGTGTGGTTCCGTCCTTAGAGTGAAGAGGATTCATACCATGACAAATTGGACCATAAACAGCCTTGGTGGCACTGAAGAAATCACATATATTGTGGATGTCCGTGAGATGTTGAAGTTTGCGCTTTCTCAGTCCACCATTTGTTCTTAAGTTCTCTGGTTTTACGTTGTACTTCCGCCCTCGTCTTGGCATGGGCTTCTCTCTTTATATTACAATTTATGTCATTCTGCCAAGCACAAAATGCCATTCTTTCCTCATTGATGAGCTGCTCAATTTCAGCATCATTCTTGTCAAACCAGTCCTGATGTTTTCTGGTGTGGTAGCCTATGGTTTCCTCACAGGCATTGATGATTAATGCTTTCAGCTGGCTCCAATGTTCCTCAATTTCTTCTGAAAACTCTGATGGGAGTTTTTCTTCTAAGAGTGATTGGAAGTGGTCACACTTAATAGGGTCCTTCAAATCTTGAACCTTCAGCTTGCGTCTGACCTGCTTCTTTTGCAGCCTCCATTTGGGAGTGATCTTAATTTTCATTGTGGATCGCATAAGGTGATGATCAGTCCAACAGTCATCAGCACTTGTCATTACTCTTGTGAGAAGTACATCACTACGATCTCGGGTACAAATTATGATGTAGTCGAGGAGATGTCAGTGCTTTGACTGTGGGTGTCTCCAAGATGTTTTGAACTTTTCCTTTTGTCGGAAAAGGGTGTTCGTAATAATAAGTTCATGTTCAGCACACTTCGTCAGGAGCAGAATTCCATTTGAATTACTTTTGCCAACTCCTTCTTTCCCAATTGTTCCTTTCCACAGGTCTGAGTCTCATCCAACACGTGCATTGAAATCCCCCAGAAGGATGATCTTGTCTGCTGTAGGGGTCTCTGATAAAACAGTTTCCAACTGAGAATAAAAATCTTCCTTTACATTCTGATCGGCATCCAGTGTTGGTGCATAGGCACTCACAATATTTGCCTGTTGATTTTTGGTCAGCCTCAGTCGGAGTGTCATAAATCGCTCATTGATGCCAACTGGTACCTCAGAGAGGCACCTTAAGAGCTTGTTCTTTATAACAAAGCCCACTCCATGCAATCGGGGTTCATCTATAGATTTTCCCTTCGAGAAATTGGTGTATCCTCCTTTCTCCTCCCTCACGTGTCCTTCATCAGCTCTACTAGTTTCGTACAAGGCAGCAATATTGATGTTAAACCGACTCAATTCATGAGCAATAATGGCTGTACATCACTCTGGTCAGTCGCTGTTTGAGTTGTCCATCAGGGTATGTACGTTCCAAGTTCCAAAGTTGAAAAGTTTCTTACATTTTCGACCACTGAGGTGGTGATCCTGCTGGATGCGGCTATCCAACCAGGAGAAACAGAGGCAAGACTATTTTAGGGTACCTTTTCTAACCTCCTCCCCGTGTGGGGTGAGCACAGAGCCAGTTATCTCATCATAGAAGGCAATCAGGTTGGTCAGGCATGACTTGCCTTTGGTTAATCCATGTTGACTGTTCACTGAACACACCGATAGGGTGATCTTTGTCTTTTGACTCCCCAATTTTATTCTACAATGCAAAGAAGTTCAGAAAATAATCCAGTTCTGGGACTGCTTCATGCTGAAACTGGATCTGGAGTGATTGCTGGAATGGCATTGGTACTTCACTAGTTGAGAGAATATACATCTTTATAGGCTTTGTAGCTCTGCATGTATATCCTTTGTGCTGGTGGTCAGCTGCATGGATCTTGTTTAGCACTGAATGTAGAGTCACTTTGCCAAAATAATCATACAGAAAATAGTATTTATTATTAAAATTAAAATATTCTGAGCTAAAGTCTTTTGTGATTAATCTGTAGCTTTAAAAAAAATGGACTGTTTAATAAGGAGTGTTGTAGTGATGCTTTTTAATACAGCTCACCAGGTCTGTAGAGGTAACTAAAAAAATGTAAAGTTAAGTCCAGGGTACTTAAGGAATAATTGCCATCACTCCTTACAAAACAGTAAACCAACTGGTTCAAGACAACATTCTTAACATAAACAGCTGGAAATGAAATAAGTGAATCTGTTGACATTGAATATACGAGAAAAATGGATTGTTTAGGTTTCATTTCACTCAGAAACATTTTATTTGTTTCCCTGAATGACACAGTAAGAACAATGGGGAGTTCATTTTCCAGTGATTTGAGAAATCAAAGATTCTGCTCCATTTCTACAAGTGTCCTGACTAGTGCTTTGCAAAGTTTAATGTTCTGTGCTGAGATAAACAAACCAAACTTTCCTTTTATTTTCTGTTGGCATAATTTAGAGACATTGAAGTTGATTGGATTTCTAACTAGCTCTCACAGAATTTGCACACATACTGCTTATATGCTCTTGCTAGGATTTATGTACCTGTGACTCAGATGTGCCTGCATTTTTATTAACAGAGTCTTTTCCACTTACCCAAAGTTTTATGTTCACACCAAACAGAACTGAAAGACAGTTTAAAAAAAAAAGGGGCTTTTTTTTTTTCATTTTCTTTTTTCAAGTACTGGCATAATGTGCACTTAGGGGTTTTCCTAGTATTCAAATCTGGCAATTTTCAAGAGCATTTAAAGCAATACACTATATGACTCCATTACATATGTCAATGCTACTCCCATAGAGAACTGAATGCTTTCTTTTCATATATGTATACCTGACTATATATTTAGTGCCATTTTTGTCTGTCCATAGTTGAAAAGTATTAACTGGAAATTTCTATTGTATTTTCTGCTTTGTTTGCTAAAACATAACTAAGTATTGTACTTAGGCACTTTTCCAAGTCTCTGTTAATAGTAGGAGCTTAATAATATCTTTGAATAAATTTGGTGGACACATTTGCTGTTTCTCAGTGTTGTGGGGGGGAAAATCATGCCAATAACTACTCTGCGTGTAGTACATGTATAACTGAGAGCAGAGTTTGCCCCCTATTCCTGCCTATATTGCAATTTTACAGTATATGATTAAGTGATTCTCCCACAGCTGGAAAACTAAGACAATGTGAGACTTTTTCAAAAGCTGCATACAATTATTCTAAAATTAAGGTATAGGCTGTTGTTTAAACAGTGATTCTCTCATATCCCGCTTGTAAAACAATATTGCACTCTCTTTTTCCAGAGGAACTAGTTTCTTGTGCTTTAATGATAGCACCCGTTGGAATACTGCTTCAGTCCTGGTGGATTTCAATATTTCTTTGCATTACAGTTGACTCACTGGATTTCTTAATTATCCCCAACTTTCTGGTCTGCTATCCTTATACAATTAGGACTTGTCTATACAGTGCTTCAGTTTGCACTAGATGAGTATGAATTAAAGTGCACACTAGCATGTTGCATGCTAACTGGCCCATGTAGGCAAGCCCTTATATTCCATGAAAAACTTTCCTTATGACTGTGCATTGAATTCACCAACTTCTGGTCACCAATGCCAAGTTGCTTTATTAGTCTCACATTCTTAATCAGTAGTATACTGTAGATCAAGTATTGCTTCTCCTCTGGCTGGAGTCTTTATGGGTTGTAAAATTGTTTTCTAAGCAATCTAACTTGTTCATTATTCTTATTGGTTATATTTATACCTAGCAGGCATCTGTATTCTCAGAATCTTAAGCATGGTGTTGTATGGCTTAGAGCAGTGGTTCTCAACCTGTGGTCCCCAGATCTCTGGAGGAGATATACTATGTCTAAGATTTTCAAAGGGACACCTCCATTTGAAATTTTTTAGGGGCCAGCAATTGAAAAAAAGGTTGAGAACCACTGGCTTAGAGTACACTGAAACTTGCTCCAGTAATATTTCCTGTGATGGGTTGGATCACAGAAACCCCCTTGGGGCTGCCAACTGATGTGCCAAGAAGGAGGGTGTGATGTTGCACTCTATATGATTTTATGAAAATATGCTAAGGTAACTGGAATATACTTCCTGCAAAAGGTCTCTTGTAAGGTATCATTACAAAGGTTATAATCTACTGAGTGTGATCATCCTATTTGTATAAATGTACCACTCTTGTATGTGAATCTAGAAATATGAAATATAACTCTGAGGGCCTATTGTAATTATGCAAAGTGTGGGCCATTAATGGTGGTTTGGAATCTTGATGACTCCCATTAACCAGGACAATTGACTGCAGATGGCTCTGTTTTACCTGTAAGTCTTCCTGTATACATGTGTGCTGGCAAGTGGGTAATGAAGTCTTACAGTGACATGTGATCATGTCACCTGAACTGGAATCCATCTTCAACCTGGTGCTTTTCCATTGAGAAGGGGGGTGGTGGGGGTGGGAACCCAGAGGGATAAAGGATTCCCGCCTTATGCAAAAGATATATAAGTGGGTGGAACAGAGAAAAAAGAGATCCACCATGAGGAATCCCCTAGCTACCACCTGATCTGGAAGAAGGGCTGTACTAGGGGAAAGGATTGTGCCCAGACAAGGAAGGCATCCAGTCTGTGAAAGAGACTTATTGAAACATCTTTCAGGATGAGATTTTATCTATACTCAGTTGTATTACTGTATTAGGCTTAGATTTGCATGTTTTATTTTATTTCACTTGGTAATTCACTTTGTTCTGTCTGTCAGTACTTGGAACCACTTAAATCCTACTTTCTGTATTTAATAAAATCACTGTTTACTTATTAATTAAACCAGAGTATGTATTAATACCAGGGGGCGGGGGGACAGCTGTGCATATCTCTCTATCCGTGTTATAGAGGGCGAACAATTTATGAGTTTTATACAGGGTAAAATGGATTTATGTGGGTTTTAGACCCCATTGGGAGTTGGGCATCTGAGTGTTAAAGACAAGAACAGTTCTGTAAGTTGCTTTCAGTTAAGTCTGCAGCTTTGGTGCAAGTAATTCAGACCCTGGGTCTGTGTTGGAGCAGACGGGCATGTCTGGCTCAGCAAGACAGAATGCTGGGGTCCTTTCAATTAAGCCTACAGCTGTTAGGGGACATGGTTCACACCTAGGCCTGGGTTTGCAGCAGGCTAGCGAGTCTGGCTCAAACCAGGCCCCAGATCTCTGGAGGTCCACAGACTATATCTAAGATTTTCAAAGGGACACCTCCATTTGAAATTTTTTAGGGGCCAGCAATTGAAAAAAAGGTTGAGAACCACTGGCTTAGAGTACACTGAAACTTGTTCCAGTAATGTTTCCTTTCTACCTTCCCCCTGTCCTAGCACTGTGACTTAAGGCCAGATTTATAAAAGGTATTTAGATGCCTAAAGATGCCGAGGGATGCCGAGTGGGACTTTCAAAATTTCCTTGCCACCAAATTCCTATTTGGGAGTTAGGCACCCAGGTACACTTGAAAGTTCCACTGGGCCCCTAAATACATTTTAAAATCTGCCCTTAGATATCCAATATTTTCTCCTTTGTTTTCTTTCCTTGTCATCGTAGCCATAGAATTTCTTCAGCATTCTATATCAAATCGCATTTCCATACCATTGTAAACACTTTGGACATATACAACTGCGCTACTCACCTTGCTTATTTAAATGACGTGTATAAAGATGTTCTTCTCTATTGATGGTCTTGTGATGTGAAGCATCAAACCAAGTTCCTGTTGTGCTAACTATATCAAAATCTTCAGCACTGGTTCTTCTTGCATTATTCTCATGTTTTGTTTGCTTTTGTATACACATATTGTAGTCTAATACTAATCTTATGCTTTATTTTTAAGTCCCAGAACTCCCTGTCTGCTATAGTCTGTTATAATTATCATTAGATAGCTTGAGTTAAACAAAAGTTCCTCTTTTTTTCCCTTTCCCATCTAGTTTAAAATCCATCTAAATCAGTGGTTCTCAAAGCCGGTCCGCCACTTGTTCAGGGAAAGCCCCTGCCAAGCCAGGCCAGTTTGTTTACCTGCCTCATCCGTAGGTTCGGCCAATCGCGGCTCCCACTTGCCGCGGTTTGCCGCTCCAGGCCAATGGGGGCTGCGGGAAGGGCAGCCACCACATCCCTCGGCCCATGCCACTTCCCGCAGGTCCAATTGGCCTGGAGCGGCGAACCACAGCCAGTGGGAGCCACGATCGGCGAAACGCGGCCAGTGGGAGCAGACGCAGCAGGTAAAAAAAACGTCCTGGCCTGGCAGGGGCTTTCCCTGAATAAGCGGTGGACCGGCTTTGAGAACCACTGATCTAAATAACTGTGCCTATTTTGAGCCAGTAGCTCAAGTACCACTTCTGCTCATTCAAACAGGCTGTCACTACAGAATGCACAGAAGTGCTCTGTAGGTATCAAATGCAATCACATATGGAAATATTTGAAAGCAATTACAATCCAAAGGCACATTACAAGACCCGTACACAAATTGAATAGTGTTTTGCATGCCAAGTTATCCCATTGAAGCCAATGTCACTACTTGTAGAGTTGCAGTACTATTCAACCTGGGTAAGGGTATCTGAATCTGGCCTCAAAGATGAAAAACACAAGACCCAGGGTAACAATTCAGGTTAGGTAGGTTTGATAAAAATGAGGGAAAACGGGGAAGTATGATGTATTATGAAGGGGGAGAGAATGATTGATAAGGACAAGGACGTTTGTTCCAGGCATAGGGGGCATCATGATAGAAGGTGGAAAGTGGAGTCTGGGAGAAGGAGGTTAAGGGTAAAATAAAGGCAGAAGAACTAGTGACGAGCATAAGGCATGGGTAAATAGGAAAGAGAGGGCAGATTTGTAGACAGGGCAGAGCTATGTACGGCCTTATAGGTGAGGACAGAGAACTTGAGTTAAGAGCTGGGAAGTCAATGGAAGGATTGTTCAGCAATAAAAGGATTCTGAGGTATGAGAAGATAGGGAGGAATAGAATATCATTATTTTATTCTTTGACATCTCAATCCTTTAAATAAAGCTGTTTTGTATAATAACAATATAATTTTCTGCAAATGGAATAGAAGTATTAACAATATAGGGCCACATTCTTTCCAAACAACTGGAATTAAGAAACAAAGCCAACTTTACCACCATGCACATTACCATGACAATAAACAATGCTTCAGTATAATCTTCTGTTCTTCTTATCAAGCCATGCTGGGAACTGCGTATTTTGAAGGCTTACAACTGTTAATGAATTGAAATGTGTTTATTTATGGTTTTCTGAATGCAATATAAAGATTACTATGATGTGAATGAGAATATTTTCATGTTGAATTAATTATTCTCATGTATAATATGGAAATATAAGAGGGGAGTGGGAGAAAGATTCCATTTTGTATGTCTGATGTGTAGCGTCATCCACTGTGTGCAGCACAAAAATATTTAACAAAGATAAATTGGGCGGCAGCATAAGCTAGTGGATAGGATATTGGACTGGGACTTATGAGGTCTTGGGTGCTATTCCCAGCTCTGAGGGGCAAGTCACTTCACCCATTTGTGCCTCAGTTTCACTATTTATAAAATAGGGATAATGGTGCTCCCCTCCTTTGTAAAGTGTTTTGAGACCTACAGATAAAATATGCTACATAAGAGCTAGGTATTGTTGTTTTCTTCTTTTACTCCCTCCCTCACCCCCCCCCCCCAAATTGTGACCCAGATAGTGGTAATTCAATCTCGTGTGAGGTGAAAAAGATCTTGTCAGTACTGAATGCCTGTTAGTACTTGTAGTGTGGAGGACATAAATGCAAAGAGCCATGCCTTAAGCAGCAACTAGAGAACTCCCCTCACTTCCTGTCAGAGGACTTGCAGGTCCCAGATTCTCTCTTTGTTATGTTGGGAAGTACTGAAGATGAACCCAATTTCTCTGAAGAATTCCTTTTGGAGTTTCCACTAAGTAGCATCTGGGAATTTCTGCTGAGTTCCAAGCAGTTCAGATGTCTGGGAGGTTTCGAACCAAATTTTGTTCCCTGGTGTCAGTTCAGGTAGTTTTTTTGTTCTGTGATGAACACTTACATTTTGTTGCTGAATTTTTATTTCAGCATCACATTTTCAAAATTCCTCCGGGTCAGACCACTTAGATTGGAGCTGTATCAGTGCCAATGTGTTTTAGTCTTTGTCCCATCAGAAGGTTTCCTGGAGATAGTCCACATGTAAGTGATGTAGACAGATATGCCAGGAATGTTTTAAAGAGCTCCACTGATTTTTGCAGATTTTTTTTTTTAAATATGTACTGTTCTCTCCACCTTCCTGTTGCTCTGGGGGTAATGTGGACTACTGCTATGATGTTCAAAATCAAAACCCTGTGCAAATGCTAGGAATGTTTTAGATGTAACTTGAGGCCCATTATCTGATATAAGGACTTTAAGAACTTAATGTCTTGCAAATATTGACTTTAGTTTTTGGATGACGTGTTGACGAGGTCTGTGTAAATATAGCCAAGTCAATATATCTGGAGAAGTAATCAACTCCAATAATGTATATGCATCCTTTCCAGAAAAATAAAGCTGTTGCTATCTGCTGCCAAGATCTGTGAGATACCTTTGTGGAGAATAAAGTCCCCCCCCCACTTCTTCAATACCTTGCAGCCCTCTGCTAAGGTCTCAATTTGCCTGCTCAGACCTGGCCACCATATGGATTGTTGGGCTCATGGATACCATCTCTTTTTGAAGTACTGTAAACAGGCCATCAGCCTTGTGAACATCATTTCAATCCTGTCACTATGGTAATAGTTTTGCTGGAATTTTACCCCTTCTATCCCAACCTGTTAGCCAGAGTTGAAGTTTTCTGGCAAGTCTCATTCTTTAGTTGTTCATTTCTAAATTGCTGAAGTCAGCTGGCAGTTGCTGGAATTGCTGCCAAAAAAATCAATGTAGACTTTGAAATCTTTCTCTAAAGCCTTTTTTTTTCTGTTGATTGCTACTTCACCGGGGATCTAGATGGTAACTGCTGCTACGAGTGCTTTCCCAGGTACATGAATGACAAGGTGGGTGAGATAATATCTTGTATGGACCAACTTCTGTTGGTGACAGAGACAAGCTTTCAATCTTTCACAGCTCTTTTTCAGGTTACCTTGTCTCTCTAATATTATGGGACCAATATGGTTAAAGCACTGCATTCCCAGTTATGTATTCAACATTGAAAGAAAATCACAACAGCTGTTGTCAAAATCTTTGAATCCTAGGTAGAAGGTCATTCAATGGTTTTAATGAGCCCGATAATGCCACTCAGGGCATGAGGTCCATTTCTATTTTAAAATCCAAGCCAAAAAGATATATATATCGAGCCATTCAGAAGCCCCAGTGACTGCTAGAGCTTCCTTTTCCACTTGTGCATACCACTGCTTTGTTTTTGTGAGTCTTCTTGATAGGAATGCAAAAGGTCTTTAGTAAACCACTGCACCTAAACCAGATGACGATTCATCTGCTTCTACTATTGTTGGATAGTTTACAGAGTATTATGCCAAAAGAGGTGAAGATGTCAACAGTTCTTTTATTTTATTAAATGTGTTTTGTTGTGTGCTCCCCCAGATCCACATATTGTGACCATTATAGAGATCTCTAATGGTTTTGTTAAATGAGATAAATTTGGTAAGAATGACCTAAAATGATTTGTCATATCCAGGAAACTTCTTTCAGCAGAAATATCTTGGGGTTGGGGATAAGGCAAGTAATGCCTTCTATTTGTCTGAATCCATCTGAATTACCTGTTTGCAAATTGTGTCCAATACACTTGATTTCCCACTTTCTAAATTCATATTTCTTATTCAGTGTGAGGCTGGGTTTTTGAAAGCATATCAAAACTGTAGGTAGTTGCTCATCATGTTTATTTTTATCTCTGCCCTTACCAACGCATCTGCATGGTAAGGACACCAGGAAAACCTGACACAATCTGAGAGATTTTCCTTTTGGAAATGTTCTGGTACTGAAGATTTGTCAAATGGACGCCAATTGAAACTGTACCTTCCAAATGCAGTAATGAATGTTGTTAATGGTAGAGATGTTCTAGAAAGGGTTTTTTGCCAGCAGCTTGCTGTAGCATCTAACATTGAGAATAGTTTGGCTTCTGATAACTGAGCTAATATCTGGTCTACTGTGGGAATCATGTCTTTCACAGCACATGTTTTTATTAAATTGTATAAATTCTACATAAAAACAGATTTTGCCATTTTGCCTTTAATACTACACCCATCCCTGCACACCACTCAGTGGATTCTTCTATCTAGGAAATAACCCCCATATCTTCCATTCTCTTTGATTCTTCTTTGTCTGTCTTTCCCAGCAATGGTATAGGAATGTGGCGTGAGATTGTGAGAGCAAAAAGGGGTTGCTGATGGCACCAGTTTTAGTTTGTGCTCTCCTGACAGCTTTCCTAGCCCTGTGAAGATGTATGGATACATCTCCTGTATAGCTAGTTTTTTGTCATTGTTACATTCCAGTTTCTCTACTAAATGTAGTCCTTCTATTGCTGGCAACCCTACAAGAGAGTTGTTAGTCCTTGTATTACACATATTATTTCTTGGAGAACTTTCTGCCCTTTCTCCAGTTTCCCAAGGAACTGATCACATACATCCAATGGATTGTATTTCCCTCACAGAGAATCTTATTTGGTGCTTGCAGGTCTCCATCCTGGTATCAGTTATAACTTTTTATGGAATTGTAGTGACAGCTGCCCCAGAATCAATTTTAAATTTAAGGTTTCAATCATTTAGATAATTGGTTTTCAACCTTTTTTCATTTGCAGACCCCTAAAATATTTCAAATGGAGGTGCAGACCCCTTTGGAAATCTTAGACATAGTCTGTGTCTGCGGATCACAGGTTGAAAACCACTGATTTAGATTCATGACTGTGTACCAAGGTGTTGTCATTTCTATTGAAGATATAGTCCCTAGAAATATGTATTCATTGTCATCTGATGATAACACTCCTCTTGGATTGTTTCCACTTCTCTTTTTGACTTGAATATTATTGCAAGATGTCCCATTTTGTGGAATCTCCTAATTTCTGCCTCTTTTGCTGGACATTGTTCTGTGCTGAGGCTTGGTGTTTTGTCACATCTTTCACTTCTTTTGCAACCTTCCCCCCAATTAAGGTTCTTTGATCTCCCGCGGTGTAGTAGTGCACTGTTCTTATGTTGTTACTTTTGCATATGCTTTCTTTTCCTCACCCTTCAAGGGTAGGATATCATCATCAGCAGCAGCATCACTGGTGGCAAATATTAGGACATTTTCCTGATTTTCTTGTGCTTTCTCTATTAAACTAGAAACCGCCTGGAATGCTAAAAACTCTGGAACCAAGAAGGCCAGCAACTTGAGTTGTGAAAATGAAACATCTCTAACAAAGCTATTTACATTGTGGACTCTATTGCTACACTGAGATAGGGCTCTGCCTCATTCCTGCTGCAGCTTTCACACGTCTCCTCCCTGATCTTTTACTTTCCCCACTTGCTCACCATTCTGGCAGTCTGAAAGTATTTTTTTCCCCTTTATTCCTTTATTCTAGAGAGAGGGATTCACTCCCTTCTGACATCATGTAGTGTGAGGACATAAACACAGAACCAGGCCATAAGCCTCAACTAGAGAACTTCCTAACCAGCAAGTTCCAACACTTCAGCTCCCCTCTGCGACACACCCTGGTCATCCATCATAATTGTGGAGGACCAAGAACTTTGTAACCACTCCACAGTATTGGCCAGGGTTTCACTACCACATTAAAGTTCTATGGAAATTGACAAGCTTACATTGCAGAGTCTGCTTCACTTTCTCATGTGTATAATCCTATGGACATAAATGGGACTGGCCATATAAGGGAAAACAGCCTTTATATTTAAACTTTGACCTTATATATTTTTTAACTTTAATTGTCATTAAAATTATTTTGGTGACGTAGGCCCTGTCTACACACATTTTTTGTACTGGTATAACTGTTGTTTGTGGGTGGGTGTGGGTGTTTTTTGTTTTTTGTTTTTACAAGTATAGTTAAGCAATAAAACCCTCCTATGTTGCCACCGTTACACCAATATAGCTGTGTCCACACTGGGGACAGTTTACCTCTTTACCTCTACCAGTATGATTAATGGCACAACATTTTTTATAGAGAAGGACTAAGACTCTAGTCCTATAAACACTTAAGCACGTGCTTAGCTTTCTGCCCTGTGAGTAGCACCATTGAGGTTAAATAATTCAGTGAGAATAAAAATGGTTATGACTAAGTTTCACAATTTTTTTTAAAAGCACTTTAAGTCCATAACTAGATTTTTAGCATACTCTCAGTCAATTTTCATATCTCACACTTCAGAGGTTTCTTTGTTAGAGGCATCCTAAAAAGGGTAGACTCACACAAAAATGAAATAGATCATTATAAACAGAGATATTTTAAAATGTGCACAACTAACAGACTTACCTGGAAATTCATTCTGTGAATTCAGTAAGAGCTATATGTTTTGGGAGAATCCATTAAATTATTCATGCATATATGCATAAGGTTTAATACCTGTTCAACTCAAGCCTTGAGGCTCTAGTTTCATCTCAGCCTGGACTATGGAGATACAATTATAGCATCTTCATAGTATTACAGTTAAAAGCTTATTACAGGCAAAAATCTCTACCATTGACACAACCACTTTAATAAAAATAAAAATGCATCATATAAATGCATGAATAAAATATTTCTATTAGAGAGGGAACATAGTTCATTGGATAAGCCATTGGGCTGGGACTAAGGAGACACTGGTATCTGAGACACTGGCCTGCTGGGTGACCTTGGGCTAGTTGTTTCACTTCTCTGTGCCCATTTTTCCCATCCCGCCTCCCTTTGTCTTACCTATTTCGACTGTAAGCTCTTTGGAGAAGGGTCTGTCTCCTATTTCAGTTCTGTAGTACCTTGCACAATGGGGCCCAAATCTCTGTTGGCGAGAACAGTAATAAAATAATCCATGTTTTAGAAAAATCCTTTACAAAACCTACATGTGGAGCCTAAACTTTCTGACAGTGTCCCATTAAAAAAATAAAATGATTTCATCTGTTTATACTTGTAAGAGGATTGTTTTTATTATTACATAAATAAAGGGGATTGCTGCTTCTGCATGCTGGCTGCTAATGAAGGGGATATCTTAACTATGTTTTGAAAATTAAAATTAAAGTTTACAATGATATTATGGGCACAGAACCTTTAGGATAAAATTGTAAAGAAAATCTTAACCATTTATTTTTTTCTGCTTTTCACTTCAAATCCATGGAGGAACAAAAAATAATATGTCATTGTTAATTTTATTTTAAATTTCCAGTTTATTTCAGAACAACCTTTTCTTTAACTTTTATTAGTGTGAGTATATATCACTATCCATTTTGCCTTATGTACAATAGCTTTTCAACTGGAACGTTTTGTAGAAAGGGTACTATTTTGATGAAGGTCCAACGGAGCCATCCCAGGTTTCTTCCCAGCTCTAAGCTTCTCAGCAGCCTGTCTGATGGACTGCCTCAAAGTCACACACTTCACAGCTTAATTCTATTTGAATGGTTCCAGGCCTGAATAGATGGGCCAGACTTGTTCCTTTGTGTTACTCTGGTCAACTGACATAATTTAAAGTTGTTTCTGTGTTGCTCTAATATACTCTAGGGCCAGTGCAATTGGCCCACAGGATGATGGACCTATATTTGGCAACTTGACAATCAATTGATTCTCTTGTGCCAAATGAAGAACAGGAAAGAAAATGGCATATAATATATATTATAGGTGGAGCTGATAGCATCCCCTATGATTTGGTAGCCTAACACTTCCCATAAGACCACTTTTTTAGTTTATAATTCTGCCAAAATAATACCAACCAGGCTGAAATTTTCTATGCCAGGTGTTTGCCTCAATCTGAATTTTTTCAAAAGTTTTAGCTAAAATGGTTCAGCTATTTCCGACCTCAGGATGTTAAAAATAAACTTACAACATTTTATTGAGAAGCTGTAGGACCTCAATGTTTTAGAGCAAGGGCTTGAAAATTGGCAAGGAGGAGACTCATGCTAATATCAGGGATGTGCTTTTTGCTGTCCCTGTGGAAATTTTGCCCAAACTTGGCCAAGTTATAAGCCTTTGCAAAATCTTAGATCACTCAAGTTCAGTAGAGACTTTAAAGTTAGGCACCTTAATTTTCCGAAAATTCTGTCTGCAATGAGCATGCTCTAACTTGGAGTTGCGGGGGCTGTGAAAGTCTTTTCCTGCATTTGCTCCTGCTGGCTGCTAGCAGTGTCTATGCATTCTTCAGTAAAGTGTGTCTAATCCTCCTCTAGTTGCTGATCCATAGAGGAAAACAGCATAGTACTGCTACCAGTTTCTCTTAGCTCAAGTGGTAGAGATCTGTTGCATGGATCTACAGGTCCAAATACCACAGATGACCCAAACTCCTGCTCAATATGATGCCACATCATAATTTCCCCCTCCCAGTTTAAAAAAAAAAAAACATTAGAGATTTACATTAGAAAAGGGCTACATTAAAAAAAAACATTAAGGTTGCAATGTCAAGAATCCAGAAGTTAGGGAAAAAATTAAAGATGCTCACGCAAACTTAATTCATGCCCTTATACATCTACATTATCATATAGTCTTTAATTACCTGATCACATGCTATATTTTTCCACAAGACCCCTTTTTCTGAGTGCACAGAATGGATGATGCTCAGTGAGCAAATATTCAATTTTTTTTTATCCTCAATATGTGGCTGAAGGCCTTATTTACTGCACACTATTTAAACACTGCTCTGAACACAGAATTATCAGTTTCCTTGTTGCCATTTCTATGGTACTTAGTATCTGAGTGTTTCGTAAACATTAATTCATTATTCTTCACAACACCTCTGTGATGTGAGGGGTTGGTATTATCCTCATTTTACAAACGGGGAATTGAGGCACAGAGAGATTAAAATAAAAAATATCCACTATTTTTGGATGCCCAATTTGAGAAGCCTAGGACCGTATTATTTAGAGTACTTAGAATTATACTGTCTTTTATATTTTCGAAGCACATCTCCCGTTGACTTCATGGTGTCCCTTTGGGAACCCAGAAAATGAGGAAGACACAATTAGTGAGCACCTGAGAAAAGCTTAGTTTAAATGTCTTGCCCAGCATCACACAATAACTTTGTCTTAGAGAATGGGACAGAATCCAGTTCTCCAGGGTGGCATTCAACTGCCTCTACCATGCAACCATCCTTTGTCTCCTGCATTCCCTGGCTTTATTCACTATACACTTCCAAACTTCTGCAAGAAATGAAGCAGAAGTCCTACAGACAACAGCCTCCTTCACTTCACAATCCTAATTCATCCTCAGAGAAGATTCAGCCTATGCAATGAATGAGGCAAGGGTACTCCAGAAAAAAATGTGATCATGGAATTAAATGTTGGAATCCAGGAATGTTGGGTTCTATTCCAGAGGGTAAAGGGGAGTGTACCCCTTGTGGGCACAGACCCTTCTGGCTCCTCACCAAGTTTGACCCCTTCGGTCACATCCCTTTCAACCCCTAGCTCTTCATCCCAACCCCCATCTCCTCTTCTTTCAGACTTCTCATTCCAGTCACAATCTCTTTGCCCAGTCAGTCCCAGTTTCACTAACTCAGCTCCTTGTCCAGTCTGTCTCTCCAGCCATCCCATTCCTCTCTGTCTCCCCTTCCATGCCCCACCATCTCTCTTTCTGGGCTCTTCAACCAATATTTTCCCCCACTGCCTCCATCCTGCCCAAGATTTTTACATTTTATCTTTCATGATCAAATTGTAACTTAGTTGTGACCTTCTCTGTTTATGAAGATGGTCAGCATAAAAATGCTGGTCAGAGCTTATTTTACCATTTATTGAGTTTCTTTATGTATTCTCCCTAATTTCCCAGTGCCTCGGTGTCTCTACTTTACAACCTTGGTGGTTATAATTCTCGTTGGGGACATTCCTGAGGTGGGTGTGCTTTATCAGCAGCAGAACATTGTTTTTTCAATTTTAGTTGTGAACTTCCTCAGTTTCACCGAAGGCTGTTTTAATATAGGTCCGGGGGCGTTGTGTGTGTGTGCGTGTGTGATCAGTTCTCAGGCCTACAATGTGTTCCAGAAAGGTATCTGCTCTTGATTTTCTGTCTTTCTGAGTCTTCAGATCCATCATTCCTCATAGTAGTTCATTCTAACAGTTACTGTTCCATACCTCTTCATTAAAAATGTGTGCCTTATTTCTGTTTCAACTTGTTTGGCTTTAACTTTCACCTATTGATTCTTGTCATGTCTTTCTCCATTAGTATCCCTTTGGGGCATGGTTTGGGACATGGTATTTTCTCCCCATGAAAGGACTTATACATATTATCAAATTGCCTCTTGATGTTTTTTTTACAATCTTAGACCAGTCAGGCTCCTGAATTCTCACTCTAAAGCATTTTTTCTTGCCCTTGGATTATTTTTTGTGGCTCTTCTCTGCACCGTCTCCAATTTCTCAAATGTTTCTTATAGAAACTTTAATTTAGTGAAGCATAGCACCTTATAAATAACTGAATATTTATTTCTTACTGCAACACATTATCTGGTGGATTGTCATTTTCCCCTGAATCAGGGATGCTTGAAAGTCTTGGTAAGAGAGTAGAGCGCGCACATGTGTGCACAACAGAAAGAGGCTGCTTGTGGCAATTTGAGTGCTTTTCAAGGGTCAATTATCTCTCAATTATAAAAATAAAATTAGTTCTATTTAAGTAATGGTAGCATGCCAGACCATCTTGTGATTATGTCAACGTGGGCCTACATCATTCTATGTGACAAATGAGGGAAAAGACTGTTACTTTAGTCTAAATGAGAGATCATGAGGGCACGGAAGAGCTTCCATAGAGAACGATGGAAGAAAAGATCTGTATTATCTTGGCAACTTCTATAAAATCCATCCTTTCTTACTGGTAATTATAGCTCAATTTTTTTTAGAAGTGTGACTGTTCAAGTGCACTGCAGTTCTGTATGTGCTCAACTTGTTGTCAGAGCATGTGCAAGCTGGGAATTTGCACATAATTATAGCTAGTTAGGTAACCCTCGTTTATATGTATGTCTCAGGCACTGAATTGGCAATTAACATTTTTATAATTTGAACCAATCAACTCATAGATAACGACCAAGCCATTTTATCCAACCTATCATAAAACAGAACTAGAAGGTTCAGATAATGAGATTATCTAAATAGCTCAACATCTGTGGGTTTGTAAAGAGATGCCCCGTATGCAAAGCAACTTCTAACAGTTTAATTTTTAAAAAATTAGATATCTTCAAAAAGTCAAGATGCTTCATAAAATATTTAGATATTCTCCCATCTGTATCTTGCCCTGTTAGTGTCATTGCATTTTCAATTGTGAAGCTGTCCCCAGCTGTTTCTGTCTTGATTGAATTGCTCATCTGACAATTTGCTAAAAGGAGAGAATCTGGTATGTAGATCGATTTACATATGCACCCAATAATGACTCCTTTATTATTTTAGAGTATTACCATATGTGTAGCTTAACAAGACAATGCCACATGTTTCCTTGCTGTCTGCTTTAGATATGGACCAGAACCTTGTAATGAAATGGCCTGGCAGGGTCCAGATTCAAATTCCCAGATCAGAACTTGTCTCTATTTTGGCAGATCCCAAAACAGTAAGTGTTTTTCTAGTTCACATGTGGGCAAAATGCAATTGCTCATTATTCCAACACCCTTAAATCCAAATCTTAGCCCTAAATGAGTCCTCGAACCCTAGTTTAAAATCTGAGCTGGATTTTAGCATCGCTTCCTCATTCCATCTCTACTCATTTAGACTCATCCAAACTGGGTTGTGACAACCTGCTTATATGAAAAGACAATATATTATTATTTATTATTGGCTAAGCAACGTGTTAAAAATATTGGATGTGTATACTGATATGAATAAAAGTATAAAGAGGAAATTTTGAAGGGCACTGTATCCTTTAATCAAGCTTTTTCAATCCTTAAAAAATATAGTTTGTTCCACAGACATGAAGAGAGTCATATTGCTTCTTAAGTTAAACTTTACTCATTATCAGGTAATAATCCATGAAATAGTTTTCAGAATGTAATCAGTTAAGCAACTCAGATTTAAAATTTGGAGTTAAACCTATAGGAAATCAGAGGCTATTCTGTAATATGTAGAAATATTCTATTCCTTTGGCCTAATTTAGTTTGACATGCAGTTAAATCAGGTCAAACTGTAAAAGTAAAATTCTTTAAAAAGCCTGTAACCTGATATCTGGACTGTAGGTTAGTTGTAGCTGATGGGCCTTACTTGTCCACTATAATTTTGTGGCTTGTCTTTTAAATATGCAATATTGTTTAATCAAATTTAATTTTTCTCTTGTTTGTGTCACAAAAATGCTTAGAGGTGGGATTTTGGGCAGAATTCTACAACTTGAAATAAATTTTAAATGTCATGCTGTTTTTTTTTAATCTAGCACCTATAAAATATAGTTTGCCAATTAAAATACATATGTTTAGCATGGGATTTTTAAAATCACTCAGCACTGCTCTAATTGCTTTCACTGAAATCAATGGCAAAGTTTCCACTGACTTCAGCAGGAGCAGCGATGTTGCCAACTCTCACAATTTTATCATGAGTCACTCAATATTTAGTGGGTTTTTTCCCTAAATCCACAGCTTCTGGACTCATGCAACTCTGTTTTCAATTTTAAAAACTGATGTTTTTCTAAATATAACTTTCTAGCCCTCATGGCTCTAGAGAAAAGCTGAAAAAATTGAAATGTAATGGCTCAAAGACAGAAGGCAAGTAAAATGACCCAAAGTGTATAATAGTTGAAAAATCTTTTGATTTTTGGAGTTTGACTCATGATTTTGAATGCTTGGGCTAGACAACGTTGCAGAGAATGTTGAATGCTAAGTATTTTCAAAAATCTCTTATTGTTAAATGGTGAAAATTGACTTCACTGATCTAAAACAAATAAGTTTTCAAAAGCTGCATTTCATTGATTAACAATAATCTTGTAATAGATATAAAGGAATTTCCTTCCTAGAGCTAACAATAATTACATAATTACTTTTTCAATATTCATGATATAAAAATGCTTGAAAATGAAATAAGGATAAAACCTTTTAAATTAAACCTCTGTAGGTATGTAAATGGGTAGCAACTGTATGATTTTTGTTGCTTTAACTCGTCTTCCTACACCCTCTTCTCTTTGATAACCCCTTCATATGCTGTTTGTTAATCCCTACATGGTGCATCATGTCTAAAACTAGCCTGTAAATTCTAGTGGGACGAGGACTATGTCTCCCTATATCTGCTGTGGCTAAAGCTGGGTGAAATTTTTCTTCCAAAACTTTTTTTCAGTGAAAACTGCAGATCCAGTTCTACAGAAACATTTCACAAATTTGTATAGAGTACAGTGAGTTGTTTCAGTAAAAAAAACCAAAACCCAAAAGTCTGAAAAAATTATAAACATTTTGTTTAAAATTTTATGAAATATAATGTTTTGATTTTTCTAGTCAAAATGACATTGCATTTTGCAATTTCCCTTAATTTTATTTTTAAATGTTAAAAATGCCCAAAATTGAAACAAAACATTTTGTTTCCAGTTGACTAAATCATAAATGCATTTTTTATTTGACTTCTCGGTTTGCAGAAAATGCTGAAAAATTCTGAATATTTTTTTTTCAAAAGAGCCTACAAACTGAAAACTCTGTTACTGTTGCTGATATATCTGTGACATGCATAGCACCCCTTCTGATGCTATAAAAGATCTACTACTAATGGGAATATTAGAAACTGCTCTGCCTGCATAGAGATACATTAACAGTGAGAACTGAAACTGCCCAAAAAGATTCTTTCAGTCAGAATAAACTTTATTTTAGTGAAGAGAGTACCACGGCAGGAAAGAAAAAAGAAATCTCCTTGGGTATGTCTTCACTGAAGAATTAATCTTCGCTCTTATGCACAACCATCTCATCTGAGTTTAGTGTTGCTTTCAACCCAGGCTACCTAGCTCCTCTGGGGCTATAAGCTAAAACATGAATGAATCATTCCCAATGGTAATCTGCCCACTTTGCAGTGAGGACACAGGCTATGAAGAGCATGGTGTGTCTTTCTCTTGTAAAACTTGAACTGAACTCAATGTGGAATTTCCATGTCACATCTTATCACTTATATTTTATAAGTGGGGGAGGGATAGCTCAGTGGTTTGAGCATTAACTTCCTAAACCCAGGGTTGTGAGTTCAATTGTTGAGGGGACCATTTAGGGATCTGGGGCAAAAATCTGTTTGAGGATTGGTCCTGCTTTGAGCAGGGGGGTTGGACTAGAAGTCCTCCTGATGTCCCTTCCAACCCTGATATTCTATGATTCTATTAAAAACAGATTTAGTAGATTGAACAAGTAAAAAAAAGGTAAGCACTCAGTACTAATTAGAATAGCATCTGTTTTAATATCCTAAAAATATATTTCAGACTAACATAGCTATGTTCTTTTAAAAAGATACTACTCTGAATTTCTAAAATAAAATAAAATTTTAAATAAAAATAAAAATGTAAATGAAATATTTCAACTTTGATGTCACAAAATAACATGCCTGACAAGCATCATTGAGTAAAATTAATTAAATTTAAAAACAAAAATTTCATTTCAAAATGAATTATTTTTTTCTAAACAATTTTTTTCTTTCATTTTTTTAAGGGAGCATTTTTTTTTCAAAAATACATTTTCATTGAAATAGACACAATTTCACAAAATGTTTTGGTTTTGACTAAACTGCATTTTCTGATGGAAAACTGTTCAGTCAAAATTTTTCTGCCCAGCTCTACTCTCTATCTCTTCAAACAGCAGAGCCCTTAGAGATTTTGTGCTGTACATGGGGAACAAATGCATAAGAGTTCTACAGGTAAATATAGTGAACTTGAGTTAGTGTAAACCAGAGCTGGATGAGAAATGGAATTTTAATTCTGCCAAAATAAAAAAGTGAGTTTTCAGAAAACTTCTTGTTCTGATCCTGAGCTGTGAGAGGGGACCATGAGGTGAAGGATGGAGAGAGACTTTAGGAGACCTCTTGAATGAGGGAGGTTGAACTTGAAAGCAGGAAGGGAGACTCTGAGATCAAGATGTTGGCTAGCTAGGTGGAAAAGAGTCTGGTGTCCCGGGTGGCATCAGAGAAATAAAAGCACTGTGAGACAAATTGACTTTTAGTGAAGGGAGACTGGGGAGATGGGAAGAAAGGATATTTTGTTTGGAGGGAGAGGTGAAAAGAAAAGAAGAGGAGGGACTTTAGGAGGGAAGAGCAAGAGGATGGCTGAAGTATTGCAAGCAAGAATAAGTCATTGGGGAATAAAGGGCAATATTTTATTTTTTATTATTGGTAACAATTTAAATGAGAACAAAAGGAAGCATTAGTGACAGAAAAAAATGTGTAAAATAAATACGTACAGAAAAGTCCCAGATGAAATACAGTAGGTGTGAGTTTCTATTTTATTGTTTTTTACAAAGTAAGGAGGAAGGACTGGATAATGCACAATCCCATGGCCAAAGCTTTAGTTTTGCTACCACACATGACAAGGCTCATCCATGCTGTAAGACGCAACTGGGTTGTAAAAGGGCTAGTGGATAATTGTGCTATAACTGGATTCCCTGATTTGGCTGTATTTGTAGACAAGTCCTTAGATTTAAACACTGATAAACAAAAAACAATTTGCATTAATTTTCATTAAAAATTGAAAGGGGCCTCTGGACAATTATTTGTTCCAGGCTTTCCTCACCCCTGCCAGATGGAGCACGTCCATCCAAGCTTAGATATCACCAGCTTCCACTGGAGAGGGGCCTGCAAGCCCGGTAGGACAAACATACTTACTGGCTGCAGCTGATGACTGGAAACAGGCTAAAATATCCTGTCAGAAAATGGGGCTCTAAGGAGGAAGAACCAATCACAGTGTGTGGCAGAGGAAAGGATAATTGGACTGAATGAGGAACTGAGAGGACTACACTATCTTTCTAGTTTGAGCACTGATTATAGTCATAACAGAGATCCATATTGGGGCTAACGGGAATTGTATATATGCACTGATGGCTAAATATTCCAGTGAGCAAAATATTCCTGTAAAATATACATCCCATTTTTATTGTGGTAAAAAACAAAGTGGGTAAACAAGTTGAACCTAAACTCCATATTCCCCAAATGAGAACTGAATAAATTTAATTCACCTGAGCTTATCCTCAACTACACTATTGCATCTTTGTGACTATTCTAGAGGAGTAGTACTCATACACCCTTACACCAGCATTCTTTAGTACAACACAAACAATATAATGTTGGGTGCTCAATCTAAAGTTATAGACACTAATGAGCAGTGACAGTCACAGTTAAATTTTGCACTGTGACAAGTCTTCTTTAAGTTAAGTGTTTTTAAAACAAGACAATGTTAGTGCTTGTTTTAATAGAGCAGATTGCTTGTTCAGACTGATTATAAATCTGAAATTCTGAGTTCCAGAATACGTTCTGAATTTTTAAGTCAAACTATCTAAAAGCTCCTCATAAGAGAAACTTAAAATGAAGCAATTTGCACAGACAATACTAACTTTAAAACCAACACATACAAATGAAAAAGAAAACACAGGTCAAACAAACAAGTAAACATCATTAATCTTTAACTAATATTCTTTCTTGTGAGCCAAGAACTTTAGCAAAGGGACCAGAAGTACAAGAAATATTAAATCCAGTAGATGGCAGCCTAGTACTGTGAATTAGCTGGATAAAGTTTCTGTTTTCACTATCTGTATCTATATACTTGTCTTCCTATTTGTTCAATATTTATCTGCACATGACAAAAAATGGAGTAAAATGTAAAATCCAGTCAGTTTGATATAGCATTTACATGGAAAAACAACTTATAAGGGATATATCACAGAGAGAGTTGGATTATTGTCTTTAAACTGTTGCTCAAACATTACACTTGGTACTCAATCAGTATGTTGTGATTTAAAAATAAAATTTGAATATAGCGTTGCACAACATAGATGTATTTTTTCTCTATTGGAGGTGCTCTGTATTGCATAAGAGAAATTAATGGTGCAAATGATGTAGGTGAAAGGAGAACCGTGTGTTGTATAGTACACCTTTAATGACTGCTGGAGATATCTTAATAATTAGGTTTTTAAAACAGTGGGAGGAGGAGTGAGGATTTTTTTTAAAGCACAATAATACGTATCCGCTTGAAGCCAGGTCTCCCTTGTTCAAAATGTAACAAGGCAGTGAAAAGAATAGATACAGCCTTCCAGATTTTTACCCCTATTCTGGCAATTCTGTGATCACAGTTTGTATGAAAGGCAGTAGAGTGAAATGCTGTATATTTTTTGATCTATTAATAAAGTTCACAATCAGTAGCCTACAGGCAGTGTGAACCTTTTCATAGCCAATTAGCGTGCTAACAGATTGCGCCCAAAGTGATTCCTACAGACCTCTACTGATCACAAGATGCAGCTTCAGCACATCTATTCCATCACCCTCTGAAGTTTGTAATCCAAGAGTGGAGAAATGCAATGACTGCTATCACTATACAACAATAATTGCAATCTTTGAACATTTTATGACTGAAGGAGCTAGGAGGAAAGATGGTGCCCACTATGAAACAAATGAATCTGATGACCCACAAATATCAGCCCCCAACCTATATTTGCTGTCACTCAGGACTTTAATCCTAATATGATTTTTTTTCTTTAAACTATAAAATCTTCTGAAACGTTTAGCCATGTATCTCTTTTTATCATTATTTTGAGTGATATTATTATCACAGTGCATCAAATCGTAGCTTTTCAATGTTTGTGTAAACTTTGAAGTATCCAGTATACTCCCACTTAGAGTTTGACAGCAGAGGCTCTAGGGAGGCCTACCCTATGGACTACAACAGTAATGGCCACCAGAGCCCTCTGACACCATTTCTCAGCATGTTTGGAGTCCAGAGTAGGGACAAAATGGACTAAAACTGCTGCTGAGGGCAATAAGAAGGCAGGCATCTGCATGATGTGATTTGGACAAGCAGTTTGCTGGGTCAGTGATGCACCAGGGCTGTTCAGGAAGGGGCCAGCCTGACAGAAACAAAGTGTTTAGTTTTAGTTTCAGGATTTTTTTTTTTTTTTTTTGAGCTTGGGATGTGAGGGAGATGCAGAACAGCTCAGGGTGTCTCTGATTAACTCCTTCTCTCCAGTTGAGACCGTCACAGGACTACAGACGAGGGAGCCAGGAGAGGAGGCGGCCACGCCCATGGGTGAAGACATTGTAAGGAGACCCTTTTTGTTTTTGTTGGCCAACATTCACAGCCCTGCTCTTAGGAAGGTGCCAGGGAGGGAGTTGGAAGTTGGGAAGAGTTGTGAGTGTTGGGAGGTAGGGAATCTGTTTTTGTTAAAGTTGGGTACTTGTTAGTTAACCATAACTCTTTCCTTCCCCACATCCTATTTTCATCCTACCCAGCAATATCCCCCTTTTGTTATATTTTGGGATAAGTAATTTCTTTGCTGGAGTTGTGTTAATATAACTCATTTTCTTGTGTACTGGTTTTTGATACTCCTTGCCCTAATGTAACATTATTCATTTTCCCAAGGGCAGCATTACTTGTGTCTTCTACACAGTGAGGAGTCACCTTGGGTGGAGACACTAGGCATCAGAAATGAACCCAGGATGCAGGTGAGGATTGGGTACAAGACACTCTAAGTAGCAAGCCAGTGGGAGGAAATCTGAGCCACTCCTTGGGGGAATGGCTACAACAACAAGCAGTAACACCTCTTTCTCCTTTCCAGCAACAGAAGATACATATTCACCCTTTTGTCATTAGTAACTAAACAACTATAGATAACAGACATGTAAGAAGCAAGTCAATAGTAAGGAATCTAACACTATGTATCAAGAGTCTATCATTACGTCCTGCAATCAGAATACAACTGTGAGGCAGTAACATACAAATTCTTTATTCAGCTGTGTATTGTAAGCATCAAGTTTGAATGGAAGAAATGTATAGTCTTTAAACATAGGTTAATTTACCAGGTGAATACATAGCACTGTGTAAATTAACATGATTTATTTACAAACAAGTGGCATATTAGATAATCAATGTGACTAGCTGTTTTTTTCTTCTTGAACTCCAGATCCACCCCTGCTCACAACCTGACCCCCGTGGACTGTATCAGAAGCCACCCTTACTGATGATGCCCATGTCAAAACAAAACATAGCTTTTTGTTACCACAGTGTTGTAAAATCAGTGACTAACTCTTATGCTGAATGCAAATATGTGACAAATCTATTTCCCCTCCCCATTTTGGCTATTAGAGACAATGAGATCTTATACATGGCTTCTGAGATCTTTAAATAGAAATTATTAATGCATGACCCCTACTGCTTTTTCATGACATCTTGCAACAGAGCTTATATTTTTAAAAATACACATAGTTTACCCAAAACTTTTTGATCTGGGAATCATGCTGTGAAATCTAGCTCTTGTCATTATTTCTGGGACTTTCTTGTTTCATGTGTGCAGAAAGATAGCAGAACGGTCTCTTGTGGAATTGTAATACTTCTGTTTCCAAAAGAAATCTAAGTGCAAAGGAGGCCAAAAATTTTAAGTTAACCAAACACTTTATATGAAACAATTCCATTAAATGTAAGGAACCGGGAAGTAACAGTGGATAGTGGATAGTGCACCAGACTGGCAGTTGGGAAGCCCCTGAAGTTTTATTCACATTTCTGCAATTGATGTGGTCCCTCTGAGTCTCATTTAGTTTCCCCATATGATGATGATAAAAGTAATATAGGTATAGTTAGCCCACCCTTGTAAAGTGCTTTGAAGTCTGTAGATAACAGGAACATAGGAATTGCCAGACTGGATCAGATCAAAAGTCCATCTAGTCTAGTATCCTGTCTTTGACAATGGCTTCAGAGGAAGGTGTAAGAACCCCTCAGTAGGCAGATGTGGCAGATCTGCCCCTCCCACTGTGTGGCCTTCCTGGTCTCTGAGATCAGTTTATGTCCTGAAGCCGGAGGTATAATATTCCTTCCAAAATTTCTATTGTTAGAATAGAATAGAACAACTTCTGATTATTGCTACCTATATAAATATCCAGTCCCTTTTGTACCTTGCTAAGTTCTTGGCCTCCATGAATTCCAGTGCTAGCGGGTTTTGAGTCTAATTACGCACTGTATGCAAAAGTATCTCCTTTTACCAGTTCCAACATTTACATCTTTTCATTTCATTGAATGTTCTCTTGTTCTTTTGTTCTGAGTCTGGGAACTACTTTTCTTCCAGTCCACCTTGTCTGTACTATTCATTTTACATACTTTTCTCATGCCTCCCTTATTTGTCTCCTTTCTAAGGTAAACAATCCCATTCTTATCCTATGAGAGTTTTTCCATACCCTTCATCATTGTCAGCATGTGCCTCTGACCCCCATCTAATTAATAAATTCTAGGGCCTAAAGGTACTGTTGTGATTATCTGATCTGACCTCCTATATAACACAGGCCATAGAACTTCCCCAAAATGATTCCCAGAGCACATCTCTTAGAACAGGGATTGGCAACCTTTGGCCCGAGGCACGCCAGGGTAAACACCCTGGCTGGCCGGACCAGTTTGTTTACTTGT
The DNA here is from genome assembly GCF_002925995.2 of Terrapene triunguis. Lineage (NCBI taxonomy): Eukaryota > Metazoa > Chordata > Testudines > Emydidae > Terrapene > Terrapene triunguis. The sequence continues at coordinate 191,744 of NW_020664372.1, read as the reverse complement.
CATGTCCACAGGTTCAGCTGATCGCGGCTCCCGCTGGCCACTGTTCGCTGCTCCAGGCCAATGGGGGCAGCGAGAAACTGCGGCCAGCACATTCCTCATCCCGCACCGCTTCCCGCAGCCCCCATTGGTCTAGGATGGCGAACCGCGGCCAGTGGGAGCCACGATCGGACGAACCTGCAGACGTGGCAGGTAAACAAACCGGCCCGGCCCGCCAGGGTACTTACCCTGGCAAGCCATGTGCCAAAGGTTGCTGATCCCTGTCTTAAAAGAACATCCGCCTTGATTTAAAAATTGTCAGTGATGGTGAATCCACCATGACCCTTAGTATATTGTTCCAATGGTTAATTACCCACACTGTCAAACATTTATGCCTTATTTCAAGTCAGAATTTGTCTTCCTTAAACTTCCAGCCATTGGATTGTGTTATACCTTTCTCTGCTAGATTGAAGAGCCCACTTTTAAATACTTGTTCCCCATGCAGATTATTGTAGATCGAGTCACTCCTTAACCTTCTGTTTGTAATTCTGGGTGTCCATTACTATAGATTTTTATAATATTTAGCACTTTTCAAATATTGGGAGTAGAGCTGGTTGAAACGCATCAAAATTCCAATTTTGATAAAATATTTAATTGAAATTTTGATTTTGTGCAAAAAAGCTCAGAATGTTTGTGCTAATTTCATCCCATTTTTCACATCTTCACTGGATTGGTGTCAGCAAATGTTGATGAAAATAAAAGGATGAAATTTGAATGAAAATCTCAACTTGTTCTTCAGCCTGCACTAATTGAAATTTATCCTGCAAACCTTTGTGTATCTGAGTGGGCCTTATACTTGTAGTCCCAGTAAGATCAATGGGACTGCTTGTGTAGTGTAGGGCTGTCAAAAACTCAGATACCATTATTACACTTTATTGCACAGGAACCTGAGACAGAAGATAAATGACTGTCTGTATCAAAGCCAAAATTGGAAATTCCAGAAGTTCCTTGCACCGAGTTCAAACTGCTAGTCCACGCTTGTTGTTACAGCAAGATATAAATAACACTTAATCTGAGATAGCTTGTATCTATCGCCAATACTGTTCATGTTACTCATGAACTGCACTCATTTTCCCCTTAGCAGCTCTGAAATTTCAATTGGTTTCATGATGTCCAGGCTATATTATTCCAATACACTTCATTTGGAATTATCCTTGCAAACAAGAGGATGTCTACAGGTATTGCAAAATGTGGCAGTATGGCTGCTCCAGGGCTTTCTCTGGGTTGGCTGCATGTTTTCCAGTGAATTTGCTCCCTCTTGCTATTTACAGCAAGAAATAATACAGCATTGGCTTTATATAGATTCTATGTCTCTTAAGTAATTATTGGTCCCAATTACCAAAATATCTGAGTGCCTTACAATTTTTAAAGCATTTGTTTGCAACACTCCTGTGAGGTAAAGAATACAGATAGTCTCTGTGCCTCAGTTTACTAAGTGACTTCTCCAAGATCACATAGGAGGTCTGTGGTGAAGTAGGGAATTGAATCCAGGTGCCTTGATTCCTAGGCTAGCATCCTAACCACTGAACTGTTCTTCCTGTCTTACAGAGTTTATCTGGATACTACATTATTTGGCTCCCTAAAAATATTTACAAAGAGAAAAATGAGGGCCTACATGTCACCCTTTGTTCTTCTGTAGTAGCATGAAATTGGTGTATTAAAGTATCTGAGCATCTGCACTGAATGCGCTTGAGGATGGAAGTAGAGCCTTGTAATTTTGGCATTCTCTTCACTTTTTTTATATATATATATATATAAAGAAAAATATTGCCTCAGATGTATACTGATATAAAAGTTAAGAAAATGTATATATATTTTATACATGTATACAAATGTATACATCTGAGGCAATATTTTTCTTTGCGTCTCAGTGGTGTTTGGTGTTTTTAAAATTATTGTCTTTAGGATTGTGTTATTTGTTGTGTACATTAGTGTGAGAGGTAGTTGTGGATTCTAGTTTTTTCAACTCTGCACTTGTTTTAGGTATTTTGTTTCCTGGACCATTTTGTGGTTGCCTTCGTGTTTGCTTTTTTTCTTAAAAGATGTTTTTCATGTATCCTTTATTGAACATGTGAGCGTAGTCTGCCATGGAGTGGTATATGAACAAGAATGTTAATAAAAAGAAGGACAATAAATTAAGTTTTGACTAAAAACTTGCAGTGATCAGAATTAAGACTTGCTGCTTTCTTTAAACTTGTTGAGCCTGCTGTGTAAAACTTGTACCTGTGTTAACTTAGAGTTCCCCAGGATCTCAGCTTAGTCAGAATCTGAAAGTCAGCAGTTTCACTAAAAACTGAAGGTCTTGAGGATCTGAAAGGCTTTAGTATTTTATTTTAAAATAAATAAATAACCCCTTTTCTAATGAAAATTATATATATATATATATATATATATATATATATATATATATATATATATATATTTTATTTTTTTGAAAAAAAATCACTTGGGGAAGAAATATCTGAATGGACTTTTTTTTAATTTAATATGTTTATCTTCCAGTTTAATTTTAAAACTGTTCAGTGGTCTCAATTTGAACCACTACAAAGTGTTGATCCTCTCACAGCTGATCAACTAAGCATGGTTGGGCAGAGTCAATACTTTTATGATGTTTTAGAAAGTAGTGCTTGTAATTCAGCAGGTCATAGTAGTCCCACTCTTTCAGTTGGTACTAAACAATTTCTGCAACATATTTTTAGGAGCAATGACATTGTCATTGTGGTAAGATATAAAAATCCCCAAATCTGGACACTTACAGATGTTTTAAAAAGATATTAAAAAATCCTGGTGTTTTTTAAGGGCTGTGAGTGTTAACTCTGCTGTCGTCTCCAATTCCAGATTGGGTGGTCTTACATTGTCCATGTGATAGCCACTCCACTTCCTGTATTCATCTATATTATGTAGTATAGCTCTTTTGCCTCAGTGATAGGGACAGTGACTATTTAGTTGTGTGATATAAAAAACGTTATCAGCATGGGTTTGGGATTGGCTGCATTACTCATTAGTGGGAAAGCTATTTTAGGAATATATTTGAGAATTAAAAAAAAATTGTATATGAACTGTTTGCTATCCATGAACCTGTAAGGACAGATGCCAGAGTTACGTTGAGTTCAACTATGGAGCGCTCAGAGGCAGCCATAAAAAAGCTGTTCAGATGACCAACGGTAACTTTGGTATATCTAATGTTGCAATGGTAAGGACTTACCCTAGGTCCCTCCAGGGCAATGCATGTGGGACTTCAGGTGGAATCTCAGTCTCCCCTTCCCAAAGGGATGGAGGTCCCATTTTGTAGCCCAGAAGGACTGTCAGAATTTGAACTGAAAATCATGATATTTCTATGTATGAAAAAACTTTAATGGTCCAAAACTGTGTATTACCTGTCCTGGTCCTTTTCCTGTTTCAATTCTGGTAGTGCCCAGATATCTCAGTCCGGTCCCATTGTGCTAGGCACTGCGCAAAGAATGCTTGTAATCTGAAGTCTGAGCCATGCAACCTGTTTTTACAGATGGACCCCTGCAACCATGCAGAACCTCTCTGATGTCAGTGAGATTCTATGCTGGTTCAGGGATCTGGCACTTTGAAGGATGGAGGCCTAAGACAATGATTGACATACAAATGGTTAGAGAGAGAAATACAACCAAAATAATTACAATTTTGTATGCAATATATGTTTGCAAACAAAACTATAGCAATATATAAATATCCATCAACTATATCTGATTGCCTGCAGCATATTCCTAATTAGTTGACTAATAACTTGTAGGTATAATGAAAAAGAAGTGGGTCCAGAAGAGAGCTGTATCCAAGGGCAAGCTCTTGGGGCAGGGTTTGAGGACATTTGAGAGCTGCTCCATATTATGTTCCATCAGGATTCAGATTTTATCTTCCCAGTAATACTGTTTTGATTATGATAATTATCATAAACAGATAGTTAAGGGTTAATGCCTCTTTTACCTGTAAAGGGTTAAGAAGTTCACCTAGCCTAGCTGACACCTGACCAGAGGAACCAATGGGGGGATAAGATGGTTCAAAAGGAAGGAGGGAAGTTTCCTTTGTTTAGAGTTTCAGTTTAAGTTTTGACTGGAGTGGGAAAGCTCCAGAATTCAGCCTCTTATCACGTAGTGAGTATTAGTGAAGGAAATAAATAGGTTTATGTTTATTTCTTTGTAACTTGTCTTGGGCATTAGGGAATAATCAAATTGGGTATTTTTTTGTGTATCTACATTTTTGCCCAGGGGAACATCCTCTGTGTTTTGAATCTGTTGTCTGTGAGATCAGTTGGTATGCTATCTCCCAGAGGGTTTTCTTTTACCTTTCTCTTCTTTAATTAAGAGCCTTATTTTTAAGAACCGGATTGATTTTTCCTTGTGTTAAGCTCCAAGGGGATTGGATCTGGACTCACCAGGAATTGGTGGGGGAAAGGAGGGAGATGGTTAAATTCTCCTTGTGTTAAGATCCAAGGGTTTGGATCAATGTTCACCAGGCAATTGGTGAAGAAGTCTCTCAAGGCTACCCAGGGAAAGGAGTTAGAACTTGGGAGTGGTGGCAGCAAAACCAGATCTAAACTGGTAATTCAGTTTAGGGGTTCACCTGCAAGTCCCCATATCTGTACTCTAAAGTCCAGAATGGGGGTGAAACCTATGATAATAATATTTCAGTGACCCTGTTGTGACGTTGTGCAGTCTATATGGTTTTATAAAAACTTGGTAATAAGTCAATATAATGTAACTGGGATAGTTTTATAAAAATTTGACAATAAGTGAATATAATGCAACTGGGATATGCTTCGTGCAAAAGGTCTCTTGTAAGGTATCATTACAAAGTGCATAATCTACTGAGTATGATCATCTGATTTGTATAAATGTACCACTCTTGTATCTAAAACTAGAAATATAAAATGTAACTCTGAGGGCCTATTGTAATTATGTAAAGTGTGGGCCATTAATGATGGTTTGGAATCTTAATGACTCCCATTGTCTGCAGATGGCTGTTTACCTGTGAGTCTTCCTGTATATGTGTGTGCTGGCAAGTGAGTAATGAAGTCTTGCAGTGACATGTGATCATGTCACCTGAACTGGAATCCATCTTTAACCTGGTGCTTTTCCAGTGAGGGGGGGTGAAAACCCAGAGGGACAAAGAGTTCCCGCCTTATGCAAAAGATATATAAAGGGGTGGAAGAGAACAGAGAGGGAGAGGAGCCATCATGGAGAAGCCCCTAGCTAACACCTAAGCTGGAACAAGAGCTGTACCAGGGGAAAGAATTGTGCCCAGGCCTGGAAGGTGTCCAGTCTGAGAAAAACTTACTGAAGCATCTCTGAGGGTGAGATTATCTGTATTTAGTTTGATTAGGCATAGATTTGCGCATTTTATTTTATTTTGCTTGTAACTTACTTTGTTCTGTCTGTTACTACTTTGAACCACTTAAATCCTACTGTCTGTATTTAATAAAATCACTTTTTATTTAGTAATTTACTCAGAGTATGTATTAATACCTGGGGGAGCAAACAACTGTGCATATCTCTCTATCTGTGTTATAGAGGGCGAACAATTTGAGTTTGCCCTGCATAAGCTTTATGCAGGGTAAAACGGATTTATCTGGGTTTAGACCCCATTGGGAGTTGGGCATCTGAGTGCTAAAGACAAGCACACTCCTGTGAGCAGTTTTTGGGTAAACTTGTAGCTTTGGGACAAGTAATTCGGACCCTGGGTCTGTGTTGAAGTGGACTGGAGTGTCTAATTCAGCAAGACGGGGTGCTGGAGTCCTGAGCTGGCAGGGAAAACAGAAGCGGGGGTAGTCTTGGCACATCGGGTGGCAGCTCCCAAGGGGGTTTCTGTGATCCAACCCGTCACACCTGTATGTTTGAGTATTCCAGTATGCAAAGTCCAATCCTGCAGTAGTCTGAAGGATGATGTGGAGATGGTTGGGAAAGATAAGTGGGAGGCTAAGGTTATTGTCAGCAGTAGAAAGGAGAGGGGGTAAGGTATGACTTGTTTTTATGGGATGGGAAGGATGAGCATAAAAAGCTCACTTGTTTGAAGCTGCTCAGGTTGATGTATGTTAGAATAAGACCCAGGGGGATGAATTAGTGGTCAGATGTGATTTGCTCCATTTGGCTGAAAATTGCAACTCTGTATAAATCAGAGAAGCAATCTGAAATATATTTACATAATTCTTCATCCAGAGGGTCTCAATGTGCACGGAACACTTCACATACACCCCAAATGCAGCCTCTACAGGAAAACAGTACAGTCATATGATAAAAAATAACAACAATACATAAAACTTGGGAGCAGGAAGTGAAGAATGCTATATTTGATTAAAACTAAAGAGGGAATGTGTAGGTTGGCTCCATGTAATTGCCAGAATTGGAATTTGGCCAGGACAAGTGACACGTATCAGAGGATTTTTTAATTACCACAAGTGGTCAGGACCTTTCTCTCAGCTAAAAGACAGCAACTTCCGGAGCTCACTGTTTACTAAGAGCATGCTGAAGTACTGATTCAAAAGCAATCACCTACTGAATAAGCACCACCATTTCTATCAGCCCCTGGATTTTTCCTTGGTCTCCCATCCAACTACTTACAAAGCCTGAATATGTTTAGCATATTTCCTCTGACCAGGTATTTCCTCTTACATTTTCTACCAATATGTGTGGATATTGCAAACTGCAGCTAAAAGATTCCTGTGGTTTCTCTAGCAAGGTTATATTATATAGAAATTATCCGAGGCCTTTTGCTTAACGGAAGGCACAGCAGGCCATGGTTCTTGGTTTCAGATTGGACAGCCATTTCTAAATTTCACTCTGTTATGTCTGCAATTATCTGCAGCAGGAGGAAAACTCATGGTAATCAGATCTTCACCTCCTGATTATCTACAATTTTCACACTGCTATGATGATTATACAGTTGTTGTGTCCTAGAGTCCCCTGGTTTTGATTGGCTCAGCCGGATATTGGTCATTTTTATGTAAAAGCCAAATGAAGCTAAAGCTTCATCTCTTAAAGTACAAATGTCTTGATTATATTTTTATATCAGGACCTGAATAAGAGAAGGCATATTTATGCACCATCTCACATGTAGCCCTGGGAGGAATTGTAACTCAGAGTTAATTAGCTAACCTGGTTGAAAGCATCATCAGTTTTCCTAGTGTAGACAGGACCAAAATCTGGGATTCTGCTAACTCTGAAAAATACTCTACATATTTTTGACATCAATGAATGCTAATTAAATTCAACTTCAGTAGTTTCATAAAACTTAAATAAGTTAATATTTGTCCATCAGATGTATTTCCATCTCCTCTGAAACTCAGAGAGGCTGTCTGAGTGTCATCATGTTGATATCACAAAGCAATTCCTGTTTCCAAAGGAACTAATGAAGTTGAGCCTCCCCCCCTCCCCATTATTACATCCAGTATTTTCTCCTCTTTTCTGTGGATGTCTACAGCTGCAGGCAATTCAAATGGCTTCTCGTATTTCACTAACAGAGGGAATTACAAAGTAGGTCTGATTTAGGAGACTGCTAAGGCTCTCTAAATAGCTATTAGTCAAAAACCAACACACATTTGAACCAATAGTAAATGAGATGACACTTGAGCTTTAAGGATCCAGAATAAATTTTTCAAAAGCACCTACATGATCTAGGACCTTATATCACATTGACCTGCAATGGAACTGAGGCTCCTACATGTTTTAGTCACTTTTGAAAGTGGGACTTGAGGTCCTAAGTACTTCTGAAAAAATGTCCCCTGCATTTAATTCTTGTTAAAATTAATTACTTCAATGACATTGCATCAGGTCCACAGGCAGACTGTTGCCTTTTATTTTATTTAAAGTGAATTTAGTAATGTTGTATTACACCACTGTGGCAATAAACTAAACTATAATAAACTACAATCATTGGCTACAAGACATATGTGGAAAAGTTTTGAAGATTCAATGTAAACAGATTTTAAATCCGTGTGTTCTTCGGGTATAGTGCAAACAAGGAGAGAACCATACTAGTAAAAGACTCTGCTGGTCTGCATTTATCAGACAACAAGCAAGAGATCACAAAAATATGGGAACACTAGGATGACTCTGAGCATGCCCAGTGAAGCCTCCCATGATGTAATTTGCTATTTCAACATAAAACAAGGCATATCAAAGGGCTTAAAGAATGGTCTTGTGCTTAAGGACCAAGACTGGTACTTGGGAAATCTGGAATCAGTTCAGTTCTCCCTTGGCTTCACACTTTTGGGCAAGTCACTTAATCACTCTCTACCTCAGTTCCCCATCAGAAAAACAGGGAAAATCCCTTTATCCCATGCTTAGCTTGTCTTGTCTGTTTAGAGTATAATGCATATGGCTAGAACCTTGGTTGGGCCCTCAGTGTGCTATTATATCAACAGCATAGTGAATAGTACAGTAGTGTACACCAGATTTATGTAGCAACCAAAATCAACTAACTGATGAATCAGTATTAAGTTCTGTGTGGGTCGGGGGGAAATGTGGGGAGGTGTTTCTGTTCAAAAATAGACCCTTGCCTGGTTGGAGAATTTGTCAATATTTTGCTGTCCTATTTAGCAAACATTTCTGATATCCTATATTTTACTTCTGGGTTCTCCCATGACATCAGAGCTAGATGGCAGCAGAATAAATTGACTCAGCTAGATCAGCTCTTTCAGACTTCAGAAAAGGAATTACTTTGAACACCTCTTTCAGCAACACAAATCTGAGTACATATTTATGGATCTGTCCAAATGAAGCACCACAAAACACCACAAGAGGCTGGGCAGACAGGAGGCAATCTAATTTGAAACACACAGCATAAATAGACATCTGAAAGGACAAATAGCCATTTTTGGTGCAGCTCTCAGTAATGCTGAAATATATGAAATCTTCTAGTCACTCATACCTCACATTTGGGAATCTTCTTTGACTTGTTCCTCTCCGTTGATCCACATGTCCAAGCTGTGTCCAAATCTTGCTGGTTATGTTTTTTACATTTTAAAGATTCAGCCGTCTCTTGTTGTCCAGACTGCCCTGTCTCTTATTCAGGCCCTCGCCACCTTGTGTCTTGACTTCTGTAACCTTTTCCTCTTTGGCCTTGATGCCAGTCATGTTGCCACAATCATGTCCATTCAAAGCACTGCATCTTCCTGGCTTGTAAATGCTGAGCACATCAACTCCCTCTGTGTCCCTCCTTTCCCGATGCATCAACCAAAAGCTCCTTGTTTAATGCCTTTAAGACTTCTCATTATTTAGCCCTGCCCATTATGAAATTTACTAGTTGACCAGTCCATTGACTATTGCACTTCCAATGATGCCAGCTTTGATCCCCACCTTGTCTTTCTTCCTTGAGCACCTTCAAACTTTCTCCTATGCTGCCCCTATGTATGGGAGGATAAACTCCCAAACAAAAATTTGTAAAGCTGCCACTTTATCTTCTTTTTAATCCTTCCTTAATGCCCAGTTCTGCTATGATGCCTACAAATCACTCCCTTCCAGCATTGTTTAGGCAAAGGGTGAGCTAAGACTCCTGCTTTTTTTGCTTAACTCTATTCATTTTATTATTACTTCCTACCCCATAACCCATTTTCTGTTTCATTCATGTGTTGCATTCTTTCTTATCCCTACACTTGAAGCTCTTTGTGAGGCAGGGGGTAGCTTATTTATTGTTTTGCCTTCACAGTGCCTCGCTCAGTATGTCCCTGAACCTTCACTGGGTAGCACATAAACAAAGAATTGAACAGAAAATCAGGGATCCTGAGTAAACATTCTACAAAATCAACAAACCACCACTGAAATCAATGGGATTTTGTAGAGTAAGTCTCTAAATCTACAAGGGATGGCCAAGTCTGCCCCTATTATATAGGTGCCTGTAAATTCCCCTGTATACCACAAATAAAGTGAGTCCTACAACAGTAGGCCTGTATCAATGGACATTCCACTTCCTACCACATTTTGGAAGAAATCAGCTGATTAAATGGAATAGTCCTTGGCAAGTAATTTTGCTCTAGCACTCAGTCATGAGTAACTTTGCATATCAGTATATCAACATTTGTTAACTGAAACAATAACAATAGTTAATTGCATATGTACTGAATTATATAGCATTGCAGGCAGCACTGAGATGTTTTTTCAGTAGCTTGTCCTGAATTTCTGGGTTTTATATCATTTGTTTCATCCTATAGTGACTTTGATCTGATCTGAAAAAAGCATTATAAACATTTATTTAATAAACCTCAAAATACTGCTGTGAAGCAGGGGAGTGTTAGTATAACCAATTTACAGGTGGATAAGCTGAACATAAGTGAAGTGTCTGTCCTAAATTCAGACAGTAAGCAAGTGGCAGAATGAGGAATAAAACAAAGGAGTCTTGACTTCCAATCCTATGCATTAATCATGAGGCAACACTCACTCTGTTCAAATAATATTGGGAAAACTGACAGTTTGATTGCAAATTCTTTTTCTAAACATTGACTTTTATCAATATTAAGCCACTTTTTAACTCTGTCATGACAAAAACATAGTCTGCTCTAGATTTTTGTAATCTATAAACATAAATCTGTAAACAGAGTTTGGAAATATTAAGTAGATCATTCTTAAAACAGACTAAACTTTATGAAATTTAAAAATAAAAAGCTTCTTTAAAACGTAGGGGTATTTAAGATAGTTAAATAACTCCTGTGCATGAAAGGCAGCTACATTTTTGTGATGTGGCTTCTTTGGGATCTACTGCCATCACACAAATCCCCAGAAGATGTCAATGCAAGTCTATGGCAGACCACATTACAATGTCAAAACTTTAGTAAATCAGACTGTGGAGATGCCAAGGGCATGGTTACGAAATCAAGACAAAATGAGATGATGTCAATGCAAGTCTGTGGAGACCACATTATCATGTCAAAACAAAAGGAAAAGATATCTAAGTTACATTGCTACTAATAAAGGAAATAATTTTAAATGCAGAGATTCTAGTGATGGAAAATGCCCCGTCACTTAAATGGTGGGTGCATGCACAAAACAACCTTACTGCATGTGTATTTCAGGTTATCTGTCTCAGAGGATTGAAGAGAACTGCTAGTTGAGAGCCTAACTCTGCCACCTCTACACAGAGAGTAGTCCCATTATTTCCCTTGGGCCTACTTGTGGAGTAAGGTACTACTCAGTGTAAGAATGACAGAATCTGGCCCTTAATGAACAGAAATCCAAGTTATACGTTCCCACCCCACTAAAGAAATCTTTTTTTTTTTTTTTTTTTTTTTTTTTTTGGGGGGGTGATATTAAGAACAGCTCCAGAGTTGAGGGCAAGGGGCACCATGATACTTGGTAATGAATTTCAGCTGATTTAATCAGTTCAGGTGTACCCCTGTTCCTTCATGTTATGAGACATCTCTAATTGTCATGCAAGATATCAAAGAAAAGGTCATAACTCACTAATTAGTAATATCATTGCCTTGCCAATGTAAGTGCAAACAACTGATGCAAATTTATGGATATAAGCTGAAATTTGAATTCTTAAAATGTGTTTGCCAGCCAAGCAGAAGTTACCCCATTGATGTGAAAGGAATGTGGTTTCCCCACCTAGGAGTTACTTCCACAGTACTTTGGAAGACAATGTGAATGTATTTACATAGCCCATATACAGACCCATCAAGCTAACAAGGGGTGAAGGCAAACTTTTTACTATCATGGTGGGCAGGGGATTGACAATAACATGTCTAATGTTCATTCAATTTACTGGAGGGTGAAGGAACTAAATAATTTGCATTTTAGCAGACAGACCCAGTGGCAGAAGAAGCAGCAGAACACTCCCTTCAAGACAGACTCCATGTTGCCTTCTTCACAGCTGGGAATGGTCTTTTATCTGAAGGTATACTTCAGAAGTATCCATTTCAAAGTTTCAGTGGACTGTAAAAGAGAGGGATACAGAATCCCTAGTTAACTATCTTTCACTGAAGAAGACTAAGATACCAGCCCTTTGATTTTGAGGGGGATAGATCCTGACCCAGGAGTTCAGTCAGCCAGCTTGATGGAAACATGTGGAGAGAATTTTACCTTGAACCAAGTCTAGCTTATTAAAATGCTTTCTAATGACTAAAATTTATCTTTATTTCTGTTGTAATCATTTCTGACTTTAATCCTTATATTTGTACTCACCTAAAACCTATTGCTTTGGAATTAAGTAAACTTGTTTTATTTTATTTTTAATCTCAACCATTTCAGTGCTGTGTTTGAACTGAACTGTTCGATAATATCAGTTAAAGTAACAAACTGTTGGATATTGACTTTTTAAAGGAGAAATGGACCTTAACATTCTTTTGATTTTCTAGGACAGGGCTGAACATTTCAGAACACATGTTTTTTTGGGGCTGTGGAGAATGTGGAGTCACCTTCTCAGATGTTAACCAAGGCTGATGGAGACCAGTGGAAGTCTGTGGTATTGCAGGCAGGCTCCTGTATCCAAAGTGTTGAAGCCAGGCTACTCAATACACAGACATAGGGTGCATACTTATTGCTGACTGCAAGAATCCCAGGCACAGAGCTGCAGTAGCAAAGCTTTTAAGGCATTTAAGGGTTACAGGGTAAGAGGTGACACAACTCTACACTGGTCTGGCTTGCACTTCAGAACATGACAGTGCATTGTTAAAGTGTAAATTCAAACACAACCACCAGACCTATCTGGATCTTGGGAAGCTCTAAAGACACAAATTGAGACTTAGTGTTAAGTGTCAGAGTTTGGCCGGCTGCTGCAGCATTCAAAGGCAGGTTACCACAAACATGTCAGATGGATATTCTACTTGACTTTCCAAGCACAGTGCAAGTGTAGCTTGAATGTCCTGAAAGCATCACAATTAAATTGAATGCAACACAAATAAATTATTCCTTGTGCAGTCTTTAAATATATACTCACAAACATATATCTGGGGACAAAAAATGTAGGCCATACTTACATGATGTTGAGACTATATCTTGTGAAGCAGTGACGCTGAAAACAATTTGACAGTCATGGTGGACAATCAGCTGAACATGAGCTTGCAGTGTGATGCTGTGGCCAAAAAAGCCAATGTGATCCTGGAATGCATAAACAGGAGAATCTTGACTTGGATTAGACAGTATTTTATCTCTGTATTTGGCACTGGTGCAACCACTGCAGGGAATACTGTGTCCAGTCCTGGTGCCCCCAATTCAAGAAGGATGTTGTAAACTGGAGAGGGTTCAGAGAACCAAGAGAATGATGAAGGGATTAGAAAATATGCTGTATAAACTCAAGGAACTTAATGTGTTTAGTTTAACAAAGAAAAGGTTAAGGGGTAACTTGAATAGTCTATAAGTAGCTACATGGGGGAGCAAATATTTAATAATGCAGAGAGAGGTATAATCAATAGCTGGAATCTGAAGCTAGAAAAATTCAGAGCAGAAATACATGTAAATTCTTAATGGTGAGAGTAATTAAACATTGAAACAAGTTACCCAGGGTTGTGGTGGATTGTCTATCACTGACAATTTTTAAATCAAGATTAGATTTTTTTTCCCTAAAAGATATGCTTTAAGAATTATTTTGCCAAAGTTCTATGGTCTTTGTTATACAGGAGTTGGCATTATGATATTTTCTATTTTATTATGTATCCCTTTTCTAATGGTTACTAACTCTCTTTTAGCTATTTTGACAGCTGCTTCACATTGAGCAGTTGTTTTCAGAGAACCATCCATCATGGCTCCAAGATCTTTGAGTGGTAACAGCTAATTTAGACCCCATTAGTTGGTATGTATAGTTGGGATTATGTTTTCCAATGTGCATTACTTTGCACTTATCATTATTGAATTTCATCTGCTATTTTCTTGTTTGGTCACCCAGTTTTGTGAGATCCCTTTGTAACTGTTCAGTCAGCTTTGGACTTAATTATCTTGAGTAATTTTGTATTATCTATAGATTTTGCCGCCTCACTACTCACCTCTTTTCCCAGATCATTTATGAACATGTTGAACAGCACATGTGTCAGCACAGATCCTTGGGGCACCATGCCTTTCTCCGCTGTGAAAACTGACCATTTATTCCTACCTTTTGTTTCTTGTCTTTTAATCAGTTACTGATCCATGAGAGGACCTTCCCTCTTATCTGATGACTGCCAACTTTGCCTATTCAAAGGTTTTCTGAAAGCCCAAGTGCACTGTATCCCCTGGATCACCCTTGTCCATATGCTTATTGCCACCTCAAAGAATTCTAATAGATTTGTGAGGCATGATTAACCTTTACAAAAGCCACGTTAACTCTTCCCCAACATGTCATGTTCATCTATGTGTCTGATATTTCTGTTCTTTACTATAGTTTCAACCAATTTGCCTGGTAGGCAAGCTAGGTTTATCAGCCTGTAATTGCCAGGATTACCTCTGGAGCCTTTTTTCAAAAAATGACATTATATTAGCTATCCCCCAGTTATCTGGTATAGAGGCTACTTAAAGTGATAGATTACATACCACAGTTAGCAGTACTACAGTGTCATTTCAGAGTTCCTTCAGAACCCATTTGATCCTGGTGACTTATTACTGCTTAATTTACCAATTTGTTCCAAAACCTCCTTTGTTGACATCTTAATCAGGGAAAGTACCTCAGATATGTCACCTAAAAAGAATGGCTCCAATGTGGGAATCTCCGTCACATCCTGTGTAGTGAAGACTGATGCAAAGAATTCATTTAGCTTCTCCACAGAGGCCTTGTCTTCCTTAAGTGGTCCTTTAGAACCTTGATCTTCCAGTGGCCCAACTGATTGTTTGGCAGGCTTCCTGCTTCTGATGTAGTTAAAAAAATGCTGTTAGTTTTGTATTTTGCTCATTGTTCTTCAAATTCTGTTTTTGGCCTGCCTAATTATACGTTTATATTCGACTTGCCAGAGTTTGTTCCTTTCTTTTTTCCTCAATAGGATTTGACTTCCAATATTTAAAGGATGCCTTTTTGCCTGTAACCAATTGTTTTACTCTGCTGTTTAAACATGGTGGCATTTTTTTGGTTCTCTTACCTTTTTTTTTTTTAAGTATTTATTTGGGGTATACATTTAGTTTGAGCCTCTACTGTGGTTTTAAAATAGTTTCCATGTGGCTTGCATGTATTTCACTCCTGTGACTGTGTTCCCTTTAATTCACGTTTTAACTAGCTTCCTCATTTTTTGTGTAGTTCCCCTTTTGAAGTTAAATACTACAGTGGTAGGTTTCTTTGTTGTGTTTCCCCACCCCCAAAAAATGTTTAATTTAATTACATTCAACTATCTTCACCTCTTGGACCAGATACTGTGTGCCACTTAGGACTAAATCAAGAAATGCCCCTCTCCTTGTGAGTTCCAGGACTAGCTGCTCCAAGAAGCAGTCATTTATGGGATTTAGGTGACATGTACCCAGTTACTACGGAAATAGTTTACATCTCCCATTATTATTGGGATTTCTACTTTTGTAGCCTCTTTGAGCTCTCTGAGGATTTAACTGTCACCATCACAATCCTGGTGAGGTGGTCAGTAGTACATACCTACTGCTGTACCCTTATTATTGAAGCATGGAATTTCGGTGCACATTCTATGGTGCTGTTTGATTCATTTAAGGTTTTTACTATATTTGACTCCATGCTTTCTTTCACATAATGCTCATAGTCTTTGAAATCCTTCATCCTTATGGGCGAAAGCATCTAAGGCCTTCCCTCTCACCCCACCATGTCGGCCTGCCCCACCTGGTTCAATTCATACCCCATTTCAAATGCACTGAAGAACACATCCATGTCATCATCTTCTCTGAAGTGGAGAAATAATATGGAGTCTATACCTTCCCTCAGACCCAGGAATATGGTGTCTGGCTCCCCCTAACAGAACAGTGTCGAGCTTGTTGCTGCTTGTCCTTCTCTTCCTGATCATGCTGGCATGGCTCTTCCTCATGCTGGTAGTTCTTATATTTGAGCTGGAGCTCCTTTTCTCTACCTTCCAGCCCCCGTCACTTCCTCTGGCTCAGAAAATGAAATGGTTCCTTCTGAAAATGCAACATTTCTTATTCCAGCCTCCACTGCTCTGGGTCACTCCTCCTCGCTGCATCTGCTGGGCTGTCTGGGGAACCACTGGCAGCACCATCTTATTGGTTTCCTGCAGACCCTGCAGGTGGAAAATGGCCCTCTGGGTCCATGTCTTCTGATCAGCAGCAGACAGTCCCCTCTGTGCATACATGCTCAGAAGCTGATCTTTCTTTAGCTGTTCATAACTCATTTTCCTGTCTCTATTTTGGCTATTATTTTCCTGAAAAGACTATGAGACACTTTTATTTCTGTGCTTTTTAAAAAAAACATTCTTCCATACTTGCTTTCATGCTGTTGGATTTTATTTGCAATTCACACTATCATAGATCCTACACAGATGCCATGTGTATGGGAGTGGGCTGTGCAGCCTTAGAAACCCATGAGAGGTGATGTCTGGGAGCCTGAAACCTTAAGGTGGTGCCTTTGAGGAACCACACAGTTGGAAATACAGGTTCAGTTACCTTGAACCTGTGACAGTGTTAACTAACACATTCTAATACACTTAGTCTAGACCAGGCCTCCATGTTTTATCAACACATGTTAACTTACATGCTTTCTAAAAAAACTCCAAATTTTCCCAATTTAAACCAACAGCACATTCCGCACATACTCGTGAGGGGGTAATGTGGATAAATCATGAGAATGGACTCAGAAACCACTGAATAATAATAATTGATAATAAACTATTTATTCTTAAATGAGAACTCAAGCAATAGGTTTGGTGATTAATTTTCCCCTTTGAATAATGTTTTAAAGATGTTTTTTCTCCCATTGAAGTTACCTCATTTCTAGGACAAATGATTTGGATAATTTTCACATTTTAGCATCCAAAACTGATAGATAAATTCTTTGCAGCATTGATGCCTTAATAGAGATCCAAATGAGTAAACTCTCTCCACTATGAAGGCAGGATCATGGCCTATTACACTTGTGTTTTAGAAGCTGTTGTCACAAGTATAGTTTTTCATCCATAAAATTTATGGACCCTAATTTATTCATAATTATTTTCTTTGGCAAGTCATACTTTACAACACATCGGCTTGTTTATTTTATAAAGTTCTATAATTTGGATAGAGGGTCTACAACTTCTCAGGGTTCATGAATCCCTGGTTTGAAAGACATAACTGTAGAATTGCCATATTTTGGCTAAAATGTAGACTTTTAAAAGGATAGATGTACTGAACTGACTGGTCTGTTCCTGAAATTCTTATATCCTCTGAGCTGTTTGCTTGAAATTAAGCTGGAAAAGAAAAATGCTCCTTGAGTCAACCTTGGAAATACCTCACAAACAAAAGGCTGTTGAAAGAGAGGGACTTAAAGGGAATCAAATCTATTTTTAACCTTACAGAATCTTACCACTTTAATGCTTGGTGAGCACACCACATCATACTTGCTGTGTCACCTTGTAGCCCCCTTGCTAACTTTCCCTTTTCCAGGTCTTCTAAAGAGACTTTTTTTAAACTGCTTAAACTTCAGTAAAGCTGTTTCTTAAAGTACTGAGATGTATAACAAATGCATTTAAGTGTACCTTGGGTCAGCTGTGTACAGGGCACAGAAATGTAGTGACAACTTAGCCTTCACTATCACATTTCCTCTTGATTGTACTGTGTATGCTTGTGGTTTGTGGGAACACACTTGGTTGTTATACTAGAGGGCCAACCTTAAATCTTGGCCACGTGGACTATTTGAGACCTATGCCACCTACCAACACACACACACACACACACACACACACACACACACACTTACTTTCATAGCAGTGTTGTATTTTTATACATACTTTACTATCATAATATTAATTCCATTTCATCTGGGGATATTTAACAGGCTACATTTAAAAAACAGAAACAAAAGATTATAGCTAGATAAAAAAAACACCCGTGTGCCTTGCAGGTGCAGATATAAAATGTTTTCAAAGGGTATTGAATCAATGCCTCTCTCTATTATTCTGAAGCTTAATATGCAACCATTAAACAGTCTCCACACAGGTAAAACACCAGACAGCTTGAAGGTTTTGAGCACTCAATTTTCATAGTGGGACAGAACAAAATACCTTGGTGCTTCTAAATTGTGATTCACTAGGAAAATCCGGAGTATTCAATAACTCTCAACTTACAAACCACACAAGTGGAAGTATTTTAAGGATAAACTTTCAGTCTACATGGAGATTTTACCAGAAGACTCCCATTATGAATAATGAGAGTTGCTAGCAATGGGTGGAAAGCTCTAGAAAGTAGGGACACAGATTCTGTGACTTTCCTTGACCTCCATGACTTCTGCAGTGGTTAGTGTGGCTGATCCCAGGGCCGGCCAAGCAGCTGGCTTGGAGGCCAACTGCTCAGGTGTCCCCAGGGCCAGCCACACTGGCTGCTGCTGGAGTGTCTCTGCAGCCAGCTGCTCGGGCAGCCCCGCAGTCAGCTGCCCCGGCTGCCCGGGGTCTGGGGCCAGCCATACCAGCTACTTCTTGAGTGGCCTCCGGGGTAGCCAAAGCAGCTGCTGATCTGGCAGCTCCCAGCAGTGGTTCCCAGGGTGGTCAGAGCCGCCGCTGATCTGGCAGTAGTTCTCAGGGTGGCTGGAGCAGCCGCTGCTCCAGTGGCCCCTGACAGCTGGTGCCGCTCGCCCTGGCGCCTCCCCCAGCAGCAGCCTCCTGGGGCGCTCCCCCCAGCAGTGCCCCTCTGCAGCAGCGGCCCCCTGCAGCAGCAGCCACCCCAAGATTTAGTCAGGGTTATTTATAGTATTAGTCATGGACAGGTCATGGGCCGTGAATTTTTGTTTATTGCCCATGACCTGTCCATGTACTAAAAATACCCATGACTAAATTGTAGCCTTAATTATAATTCATTATAAAGTTTTCAGAAAGAAAGTTTATAAATGAAATCTCAGAAGAATAACTGCATGGAAGTAAAATTATGCTAAAGTCCTGGATCCTGCAAAGTCCTTTGCACATACTTAACTTGAGACACCTTTATACACTTTTGAAGACAGTGGGACAAATGTGTGAAGTTAGCCTGTGCTGTCTCACAGGATCGAGGCCAAAGACTGTATTTTTGTCTTCCCTTTATTATTTCTCAGTTTTAGTTAGATTCCCATTACATATATAATGTGCTTGGTAATTCCCAAACACATAGGATGATGCGGTCTCTGCCCCGGAGATCTTCAAATCTGAAAGAAAAAATAGATGAAAGACTGGGCAAGGGATGCAACATAACAGTAGACTGGCCAAGATGATGGCTAGCATGTGTTTTGTTAGATTCATAAACTATCCTCAGATGCTGCTTAAACCTCATATAAATGGCTGGTGGCATGTCCTGTTAGCTTGGGAGGAGGATGATAGAAGTGGCTGTGGGAGAACTGGATGAATGAATAAAAAAGAATTGAAGGGGTTTGGGAGTAGTTCCTTATGAGATGCGGTCAGATAAGAAGGCAGGGGCATGATTATATGCAGGGCCTTGAAAGTGGTGACAAGAAGCTTGAATTTGTTACATCAGAGAAACGGGAGCCAGTGGAGGATACTTGAGTGCCTCATATTAAATGAGGGTATTCATATAATAGGCATCACAGAAACTTGGTATAATGAAGATAATCATTGAGTCACAGTAATACCAGGGTTCAAAATATATTGGAAGGACAGAACAGGTAATACTGGTTGGGGAGTGGCACTATATGTGAAAGAATGCATAGAGTCAAATGAAGTAAAAATCTTAAATGAACCAAATTGTACCATAGAATCTCTATGGATAGAAATTCCATGCTTGAATAATAAGAATACAGCAGTAGGGATATATTACCGACCACCTGACCAGGATGGTGATAGTGACTGTGAACTACTCAGGGAGATTAGAGAGGCTATTAAAATAAAATAAAAAACACCTCAATAATAATGGGGGATTTCATATCATACTATCCCCATATAGACTGGGTACATATCACCTCAGGATGGGATAAAGAGATAAAGTTTCTTGACACCTTAAATAACTGCTTTTTGGAGCAGATAGTCCTAGAACCCACAAGTAGAGAGGAAATTCTTGATTTAGGCCTAAGTGGAGCACAGGATCTGGTCCAAGAGATGAATATAGCTGAATCGCTTGGTAATAGTGACCATAACATAATAAAATTGAACATCCCTGGGAGAGGTAGGGGGGAACACCCCAGCAGCCCAACACAGTAGCATTTAATTTCAGAAAGTGGAACTGCACAAAAATAAGGAACCTAGTTAAACAGAAATTAAAAGGTACAGTGCCAAAAG
Source organism: Terrapene triunguis (assembly GCF_002925995.2). Lineage (NCBI taxonomy): Eukaryota > Metazoa > Chordata > Testudines > Emydidae > Terrapene > Terrapene triunguis. Next base: position 171,433 of record NW_020664372.1, on the reverse strand, counting down.
TAAAATCTCTGCAAACTGCATGGAAACTTGTTAAAGACTCCATAATGGAGGCTCAATTTAAATTTATACCTCAAATTAAAAAACATAGTAAGAGGACCAAAAAAACATGGTAAGAGGACACAGTGGCTAAACAGCAAAGTAAAAAAAAAGCAGTTAGAGGCAAAAAGGCATTCTTTAAAAAATGGAAGTTTTTCCTGTTGAGGAAAATAGAAAGGAGCATAAACTCTGGCAAATGAAGTGTAAAAAATATAATTAGGAAGGCCAAAAAAGATTTTGAAGAACAGCTAGCCAAAGACTCAGAAAGTAATAGCAAAAAGATTCAGTACATCAGAAACAGTAAGCCTGCTAAACAGCCAGTGGGGTCACTGGACAATCAATATGCTAAAGGAGCACTCAAGGAAGATAAGGCCATTGCAGAGAAATTGAATGAGTTCTTTGCATCGGTCTTCACAGCTGAGGATGTGAGTGAGATTCCCAAATATGAGCCATTCTTTGTAGGTGACAAATCTGAGGAACTGTCCCAGATTGAGGTATCATTAGAGGCAGTTTTGGAACAAACTGATACATTAAACAGTAATAAGTCACCAGGACCAGCTGGTATTCATCCAATAGTTCTGAAGGAACTCAAATGTGAAATTGCAGAACTACTAACTGTGGTATATACTATCATTTAAATCAGCTTCTGTACCAGATGACTGGAGGATAGCTAATGTGATGCCAATTTTTTAAAAAAGATCCAAAGGTGAACCTGGCAATTACAGGCTGGTAAGCCTAACTTCAATACTGGGCATATTGGTTGAAAATGTAGTAAAGAAGAGATTTATCAGACACATAGATGAACACAATTTGTTGGGGGAAGAGTCAACATGTTTTTTGTAAATGGAAATCATGCCTCACCAACCTACTAGAATTCTTTGAGGGGTCAATAAGTATGTTTGGACAACAGTAATCCAGTGGATATAGTGTATTTAGATTTTCAGAAAGCTTTTGACAAGGTCCCTCACCAAAGGATCTTAAGCGTAGTAAGCTGTCATCGGATAAGAGGGAAGGTCCTCTCATGGATCAGTAACCGGTTAAAAGATAGGAAACAAAGGGTAGGAATAAATGGTCAGTTTTCTGAGTGCAGAGAAGTAAATACTGGTATCCCCCAGGGATCTGTACTGGGACTTGTGCTGTTCAACATGTTCATGAATGATCTGCAAAAAGGAGTAAACAGTGAGGTGGCAAAATTTGCAGATAATACAAAGCTACTCAAGATAGTTAAGTCTAAAGCAGACTGCAAAGAGTTACAAAGGGATCTCACAAAACTGGGCGAATAGGCAACAAAATGGCAGATGAAATTCAATGCTGATAAATGTAAAGTAATGCACATTGGAAAACAAAGTCCCAATTATACATATAAAATGATGGGGTCTAAATTATCTGTTATCACTCAAGAAAGAGATCTTTGTGGGTAGTTCTCTGAAAATATCCACTAAATATGCAACAGCAGTCAAAAAAGCTAACACAATGTTGGGAATCATTAGGATAGGGATAGATAATAAGACAGAAAATGTCATAGTGCAGGAATCGGCAACATTTGGCACCACAGGTTCAGCCGTTCGCAGCTCCCACTGGCCGCAGTTCACCGTTCCAGGCCAATGGGGGCTGCGGGAAGTGGCGGCCAGCACATCCCTTGACCCACACCGCTTTCTGCAGCCCCCGTTGGCCTGGAACGGCAAACCGCGGCCAGTGGAAGCTGCGATTATCCGAACCTGCGGATGCTGCAAGTAAACAAACCGTCCCGGCCCGCCAGCAGATTTTCCTGATGGGCCATGTGCCAAAAGTTGCCGATCCCTGTCATAGTGCCACTATATAAATTCATGGTATGCCCACATCTTGAATACTGCATGCAGATGTGGTTGCCCCATCTCAACAATGATATATTGGAATTAGAAAAGGTACAGAAAAGGGCAAAAAAATATATTAGGGGTGTGCAACAGCTTCCATATGAGGAGAGATTAATAAGATTGGGACTTTTCATTTTTGAAAGAGATGATTAAGGTGGGATATGATAGAGGTCTATAAAATTATGACTGGTGTGGAGAAAGTAAATAAGGAAGTGTTATTTACTCCCTCTCATAACACCAGAACTAGGAGTCACCAAATGAAATTAATAGGCAGCAGGTTTAAAACAAACAAAAGGAAGTATTTCTTTACACAACACACAGTCAACCTGTGGAACTCTTTGCCAAAAGATGTTGTGAAGGCCAAGACTATAACAGGGTTCAAAAAAGAACTAAATAAGTTCATGGAGGATAGGTCCATCAATGGCTATTAGCCAGGATGGGCAGGGCTGGTGTCCCTTTCTTCTGTTTGTCAGAAGCTGAGAATGAGCAACAGGTGATGGATCACTTGATTACCTGCTCTGTGCATTCCCCCTGGCCTTGGCCACTGTTGGAAGACAGTTTACTTTAGTCTGATCAAGTATGGCCATCATGTTCTTATGAGGATGCCAAAGAAGGTGATGTGGTCAGATGGAACTAGGAAGATGATATTGGCAGATGTGGTTTTTTTGTTGTTTGTGGTGGGGCAAGAGCACTGTGGATGTCAAGGAAGCCAGAGAAGAGGAAATGACAGGGAGGATACTGGAATGTTCTAAGAGCACCAGAGAAGGGGGTGTGGTTGGAGAGGGAAGAGTGCTTGGAAGGAAAGAAAAGGAGGAAGAAATTATAGGAATAACTAAGTATTCAATTTTGACCGTGTTGCATTTAAATTGATGACAAGACATCAGGAGATGTTGGAGCAAGAGGCATGCAGGATTGGATAGAGGGAAGACAGGTCAAGAATAGAGTGGTCTATTTGAGACATCCACATAATGGTGGGAAGTCAAAGCCATATGCATAGAGTTGCTTGCCTACAGAAAGTGTGTAAAAAGGAAAGAGAAGGGACTGAAGGACAGAACTTTTGTCTTGTTTCATCCTCTGGTTATTTGTTTCAAATGTAAATCATTTAGACTACAACTGTTAAGTGAAATCATATTTTCCCCTGTAGTGTAATTAGTTTTATAATTCAGTCCTGTTCCTTCTCAGTAAAAAACAGCATCCAACAGATAGCTGTCTTATGAAAACATATACACGATTATTCATGTGCTAGCTACAACATATATAAATTGCAAATTTTAAGTTTGTGACCTCCCAACAATACCACTACTCAGTATGACATAATTTTCTTTCTAATTACTAGAGTACACCTACCCTGATTTTCAATTCAGCTTTGCTCATTGTGTGCCATTAAACCTGATAAAAAACATCTTTACAGTGTGTCACCATGCAAGGCACTGAATTTAGCCATCTTTAGAGAGTGTTGACTAAATGAGGACATTTCATTTTTGCTGATGGATCTATATCACTTTTTGGTGTGGTTTTTAAGACAAGCAATATAATAGCAACCCACCATAATGTTTTGTGGGCAACTATTCCTTTTTTCAGAGCCTTCCAATACCTTCAAAACTAAATAAAACATGCATTTCTTTCCTTCTTACTCTTCAATTTATCATTTTAAAATGTCTCTGGTTTATTTCTGGTCCCATTTTGGCTGCAAGGACTATATCATTCTTGTTACCTCTGCACAGCAACCCATCTCTTCGCTGCTACAATAACATCGGGTGGTAAGAGATGTAGCACAATATTGCTTTTGATGTATTAATGGTGAAATCCTGTCCTCCTTACTCAGTGAAAATTCCCTTTGACTTCAGTGGGAGTTTTGACTGAGTAAGGATGACAGGATTTTTGCCATAAACAAGGAAGCAAAATTAACACCAGCTTTCAGAAATTTCTCAAAAGAAGGATTTTTCTTTTCCCCAGATTAGTTTACTACTGGTTTAACAAATGACATGAAATCTCTGAGATTTCTTTAGCCATTGCTAAATATAACTCTTTGGCTGACTTTCTGAATAGAAACCATCCCCAGAACATATTATATATAAAGGGCTTTATTTTCTTCTCATACTTGATTTATGCTAGTTTAACTCTACTGACCTCAACTGATTTACTCTTGATTTATATCAATGTGAGAGGAGAATCAGGCCGGGATGTCAGTTGGTCAAGGAAATATAAAATGTTACACAATCCTGAAGACTGGCCACTACCTGAATGTTACAAATAATAACAAATGTATATGGTGCCTTCCTTTCAAAAGGCACCACTCAAGACCTCAGGGAATGTATATGTTCTGCTCCGGTCTCTGTCCTGTCAGTGTTACAAAGCTGGTATGTAGTCTCTACAGAGAACTGACAAACAGGAATGATGCATCATAAATAGCAAAAATGTTTATGTACTAGGGATGAAAGAAAAAGATCAAAACCCTTCCCCCAAACTGTATAATTTGTCTCAAAACAATATACAGTAAATCTCCCATATTAACAGTAATACAGCATGAAAAAAAACAGTTCATTGTTTGTTCAATCTCATTGTCTTAATATGTTTAGGCAACTTAGTGCTTTTTTATTGGCTAGTTCTTTTAATGATTGACCGATTGTGACATTGCACTCCATAGGTTTTATGGAAATATGCTAATGAGTGTAACTATAATGTAAATGAGATATGCTTTGTGCAAAAGGTCTCTTCTAAGGTATCATTACAAAGCTTATAATCTACTGAGTGTGTTCATCCTATTTGTATGAATGTATCATTCTTGTATCTGAAGCTAGAAATATGAAGTATTACTCTGAAGTCCTATTGTAACTATGCAAAGTGTGGGCCATTAATGGTGGCTTGGAATCTTGATGGCTCCCATTAAGTAGGACAATTGGTTGTGAATGGCTCTCTTTACTCACAAACCTTCCTGGGTACATGCAAGCCAACCCTGAAAGAATGGAGAATGAGGTCTTATAGTGACATGTGATCATGGCACCTGGTACTGGAATCCATCTTAAACCTGATGCTTTTCCATTTAGAGGGAGGGGTGGGGACCGAGAGAGACAAAAGATTCCCGCCTTTTGCAAAAGCTATAAAAGGGGGTGGAACAGAAAAATGGGGGCTGCCAGTCATGAGAAATCCCCTAGTTACCACCTGAGCTGGAACTAACAAGGACAGTACTGGGGAAAGGATTGGGCCCAGACTAGAAAGGAGTCTAGTCTGTGAAAGAAGCTTATTGGAACATCTCTGAGGGTAAGATATACCTTTATTTAGTTTCTTAATGTATTAGGCTTGAACTTGCATGTTTTATTTTATTTTGCTTGGTAACTTACTTTGTTCTGTCTGTTATTACTTGCAAACACTTAAATCCTACTTTTTATACGTAATAAAATCACTTTTGTTTATTAATAAACCCAGAGTAAGTGATTAATACCTGGGGAAGCAAACAGCTGTGCATATCTCTCTATTAGTGTTATAGAAGGTGGATAATTTATGGGTTTACCCTGTATAAGCGTTATACAGAGTAAAACTGATTTATTTGGGGTTTGGATACTATTGGAAACTGGATGTCTGGGTGCTGGAAATAAGTGACTTGCTGAGCAGCTTTTGGTTAAAGTCTGCAGCTTTGGGGGCATGGACCAGACCAGGGTCTGTGTTGCAGCAGACTAGCATGTCTGGCTCAACAAGGCAGGGTTCTGGAGTCCCAAGCTGGCAGTGGAAAATGGGCTCAGAGGTAATTCCAGCACATCAGGTGACAGCCTCAAGGGGGTCTCTGTGACCGAACCTGTTACATCTCTATTCATTCATATGAAGTGGTTTACATACTACAACTATTCCTGAGCCTGATTCTGATCTCACTTAGATTGGTATACACCAGAAGGGTCTTCATGGTAGACCATGGACATGTGGTATTCTACATTCGACATGGAATCAGAATCAGGTCACCTGCTGTAATTGTTCGCATTGTCCCCAGATACAGCAAGTTCCAAAGGTCTTCTGATATTTTCCCCTACTTACACTGAGATAGATTATGTTCTTGTTGTATGTGGCCATGCAACTGGGCGAGAGAAAGAAAGAAACACTCCTCCTTGCACAGTGTGGGAGAAACCTGTTGAAAGGGGGGCAGGGATTATATGGAATCATGACTCTATTTTCTATGCACTAGTCAGCACATAGTCTTTTTTAAATTTTTCTCATTGCTTCTTAACTTCTCGAATATCAGGGAGCTAGTCTGAGTAAATGAGTTCAGCTTCCTTTGAATTAGTGGGAAATAATAACCTGAGGCCTCTAAAGAGCACATCCCAGCCACATAATGTTCTTGAGTTATGCTATTTACATTGGTATCATTGCATGATTAACATATTACATTTGGTAAGTTGTACATAAAAAAGTGTGTGTGTGAAAGCACGTAGTTCCATCTGTACCCCTGGTGCCTTTATATATGACGAGACTTCTGCATGTCAGCTATTCTGTGTAATGACTGGAATAACTTTATCACCTGAAAAAAGCCAATTGAATGGTGCGTTCTTTAGCCAATTCATTTGGGAGCCTGTTAGCTTCATTGCAGAAGAGGAACAGTTCCATCTTAATTAAAGTGGTATTTGGAGTGATTGGTAACACATGGATTCCCAGGGAAATTGCCCAAAACACTTTAGTTAAGCTACATGAGGTCCATGCTGCAGATCAGACTGAAGAACTTAGCCTTAGCCTATAGGGGTGCAATAACTCAGTTCAGGAAGAGAATGCCAGAAAATGGATGGACTCAAGAGTAAGCCACAGGTTCTGTGGGTACAAGCATCTGCAAATATTAGAGACGCATATTGTTCTTCAAGTCAAGCCCCATGGATATCAAAAAATCCAGCCAAGTTCAGCTTTGCAACCCCACTAATGTCTATGGAATCACAGCTGTGCAACAGAGCAGAAAATGAGTTTAAACTTACAGAACATTATACATCCCCCACTGCCCCAACTTTCAAAAGACATGGGGTGCAGCCTGAAAATCTGAGGTGTGCCACAGATTCATAACAAATGCAGAGGACAAGCATGTGGATCCTGGCCATACCTTCAGGGTGTTTGTCCCTTATAGCTACTTGCATGACCCTCCCGCCACACATAGCAGCATGATTCCATTACAACCCATGCTGGCAATGGTTAGCCCCTGACATTCATCTGTATGCCTGCATCACACATCCTCTGAAGGGGACAGAATGCATGAAACATATAAAGGGAATTACAACTGCTTTAGGAAGCTGTAACAACTGAGCAGAGGGCCATGTGGAAATCTTCTGTCTGATAAATAGCTGGAGCATGCTGCAGAGAGTGGTTGTTACTTGGGTGTACCCCTCTACTTCACCTTGAAGTGTCCTTTCTCCCCAAAGATGAGAAGCCCTGACTCCAAAATTGGAGCAATGAAGACTCCATGACTTCGAGAAACAAGAAGGCCCATGCCCTCTCCGTTCTGTCCATCTGTTTTTTATCTGCCACACTTTACTCTATACACAGCATGCAGCAGAAGGTAGCATTGTGGCCAATAACACACACTGGTATCTGGCTTTATTTAAAAAGTTAAGTTACTGTAACTTAAGTGAACAGTACTTACACAGACAGTTACCCAAGCTGAAACTGACCTTGGCGGCATTAAACAGGGCAATCTTTCCATAAGAATGAACAGTTCTTGAACAATTTCTCCAATCTATTAGGCACAAACAGACATTTGTCAACATCAGGCATACATGTTTCTCTTCGGGTATGTCTACACTACAGGATTAATCCGAATTTAGATAATTCGAATTTGGGAAACAGGTTGTATAAATTCGATTGTGCGCGGCCACACTAAGCACCTTAATTCAGTTTTTAACCACATTAATTCGGTGGTGTGCGGCCACACTAGCCCATTAACTTTAACACAGTAATTCGGTGGTGTGCGGCCACACTAACCCTAATTCGAATTAACAAAATCGATTTAGGCGTTACTCCGCTCGTCGAGGTGGAGTACAGAAACCGATTTTAAGTGCCCTTTAATTCGAATTAACTGGCTCTGTAGTGTGGACGGGTGAAGGGTTAATTCGGATTAACACAGCTAAATCCGAATTAAAGTCCTAGTGTAGACCAGGCCTTCCTGTTTTTTTTCCCCTTGCAGAAATATTTATTGAGGACAATGCTGATGAAATCACACTCTATTTCTGTATGAGTTCTCTCATATCTCTCTCCTACAATATTTGAACTCAGTCAGGCAGTACCAGATCTTGTTCCAAATCCATATCTCTGTCAATTCCTGCTCAAAGCCTCTAGTGCCATAGAGAAACTATTAGCATTTATTGACCTTCAGCACCAGTAATTTAATCTGCTGGGCACCAAAATTGATTATTCTCAGCTTGGCATATGACGAACTAGAGTGAGTTCTTTCCCCAAGAGTGCACTGGGCAACAGCAGCACTTAGGACATCCAAAGCATCTGAATCGTGTGAGCAGGATGCATTCAGGCAACTCCCATACTGAACTGTAGCTTCAGCTCCCATGCACTGCACATGGCTCATGTCTGGTGATGTTGCTGAATACTGTGTAAAGTGTTTTTTTACCCATTAGGCAAAACCTGTTCTCAAACTACACATGCACAGCTCTCACTGAAGAATAACTGACAACAGAATTTTGCCCTCTGTGATCAGGAGAAGACTATCAACATTTTAAATTGGTTAAAAAGAACACGTACTTGGTAGAAACAGAGGATTAAAAAAAAAACAAGACAGACTGGGAGGGGGTTTGAAATTTAAGGGTTGTAACACTTTCTTCCTATGTCCTCTATGGCTAAACACACAGAAGGCATCTTCAAAAAATATATGCATCCCATGCTACCAAATGTTCCTTGTAAAACTCCTGGTGTTCCATTACTTTCAGAGGAATTCCATTCTAAAGGTGAACTGCAAAGGGTAGCTCAAAATTCAGTTAACCCAGATGTAGGACAGGGATGGTATCCCTAGCTTCTGTTTGCCAGAAGCTGGGAATGGGTGATAGGGGCTGGATCACTTGATGATTACCTGTTCTGTTCATACCCTGTGTGGCACCTGGCATTGGCCACTATTAGAAGACAGGATATTGGGCTAGGGATGAACCTTTGGCCTGAACCTGTATGTCCGTTCTTATGTTCTTAGGTGTTGAATATCCCCAACAGTGAGCAGTGGGAAGTTTTCTGCTTAAAAATACATTTTTAGAAGCATCTTTAAAAACAAATGTATTCTCCATGAAAGCCAATTGCTTCTCTGGGTTTGTCAGACATGTCTGCTATGTTTTTGATGACTTTCTGTTCACTTCTTCCCAGTGTGAGTACAGCTATTCATGCTCACTTACGTCTGTGTCCAAAGGCCCCGTCAGGATCCAGGCCCTACTTGGGCTATAGGAATCCTGCTATGAAGCGCTTGCACTCAAAGATTCAGCAACTATTTCTGTTGGTGTGTGATTTTCACTAATGTGAGTAATAAGCATGTGTATAAATGTCTGCAGAAATGGGACATAAAGAAATGTAACAAACAATACCAGGGAATACTGAAATTATACTTCTCAACCTCATAGGGGTGTTGTGAGGATAAATGGAGTAAAGATTGTGAGGGATTCAGATATTATCCTAAGGGGGGCATATAAGTATAATAGACAGAAAGTAAAAATAAAATTGCATGGTTAAGATAACTATTGCCTGGTTTGATAGTTCAGCTAAGAGCCTATAACTGAGGGAAGGAATGGGACACAGAAATGTGCACGATGAGACCAGCTCTCTTCTCCCTCCTCACTCAGCTACAAGAGAAAACAACTATTTTTAGCCAAGTCGTACTTAAAAAGAAACTGGGGGGAAATAATTTCAGCAGAAATCAGCACATTTTTGAGCACTTTCTTCAGATTTCTTTAATGAGACCCCAGTTAACTCTTTACCCAACTGAAGTTTCAGCACAGTGAACACTGCCAATGTGGTAAAAAATTCAAATTAAAATCCCAGTTGTCTCCCTTTTTTACCTCTCTCCTCCCATTTACCCTAAGCTTCCCTCTTGAATATGAGCTGCAGTCTTTTTTCCCCTTTCCAAACAACTGTTTTGCCGAACAAAAATTAAGTTTCACACATGGCAAAATCTGACACTACATCAAACCAAAATATTTGCTTTGCCTTTTCCTAAATCTATCAAAAAGGCAAAATTTTAAAAGCTATTAATAACAAAATATATTTCATGTAGGATTGTTTTATGAGTAAAACATTATTAAAGCTGAAAGTCAAGCTCTCAAAAGTAAGGAAATGTCAGCATTAAGTTTGCCTGGGCAACCTTAATTTGCCTCCTTGAGCGCATGCATAATGATAGTCTTGTATTATATGACCACATAGTACTTCTTCCTCTCCTGCATGAAATCAGTGTGAGATTAGATATAAACTCTATCGTTTTTTACTATCCTGGGGCGGATTCTTCTCTCACTTATACCAGTTTTGGACCAGTATACCCCCATTGGCTTCAGTGGAGGTACTTTTTTATTTATGTGAAACTGAAAGCAGAATAAGTCTTACGATTCTTTCATTGAAGCTGGTAAGAATGTTTTGATCTTGGGGGGGGGGAAGCACAACAAAAGTGTTTAGGTTAATAGAAATTATTGAATGTTTTGTCAATAGAAAGGACATACCGACAATATTTATTAAGTCATCTTGGCCATGAGGGCCAGTTCTTTGCCCCTTTCCTCCTGCCTACTTCAATTTTAAAGGCATCAAGCATTGGCTATATTAAACATTCACCACTTAATTTCCAAATATAGCTAAAACAAGGCATACCTTTAAAAGGCCCTAGTGGAAATTCTCCATTGAGAGCATTGGGAAGAGCATGCTCAATATGTGCATACAGATGTAGAGCTCAGAATCTGTATCAGCTGTGCATTAAAAAAGAGGCACACCAATACTTTGACTTATGAACAGAAAAGCCAGAATTTGTGGGTACAAGAGCAGTTTTGCAACTGATGTTTAAAAGAAAAAAAAATTGGAGGTGGTATCAATTAGTGTTTCCCAGCCTACTTGGATGTACTTAACACATGGGTTGATCTTGTCCTAATCTTGACAGATTCTGTGTAGAAACTGCAGGCTCAGAACAGTAGGAAGAAGAATGTGGTTAGAATGGGTTAAATTTAAATGATCAGCAAGTGAGGTTTAAATATTACATTTTCTTGCCTATTTAATTAGCATAAGTACATTTTAATGTCTAATGAAGAGCTCATGTATGTTAGTGGCTCATGTATGTTAGTGTGATCATTCGCATGTGGTTGGTATTAAAATTAGCTTATTACACGTAGCTTTTCAGTCTGTCAGAGAAAGTGTTCCTAGGATTTCTACGGTACTGTCCAAACTTGATATAGCAAATAAACATGGAATAGAGGCTATTGTAATGCAGTCAGCTACCCAATAAACCTAAACGTATTGAGCCTGATTCTCCTTTCCCTTGCCAGTATGGAGTGGATATAAAATGCTACTACATGTTTTGGTAGTGTTTTACTCCCACTTTAGTGTAATCAACTACACCAGGTCTGGGGAGGAGGGATAGCTCAGTGGGTTGAGCATTGGCCTGCTAAACCCAGGGTTGTGAGGTCAATCCTTGAGAGGGCCACTTAGGGATCTGGGGCAAAATCAGTACTTGGTCCTGCTAGTGAAGGCAGGGGGCTGGCCTTGATGACCTTTCAGGGTCCCTTCCAGCTCTATGAGATAGGTATATCTCCACATATTATAAGATGAGAGAAACAATAGCTATGCATGTCATAGTCTTACACTGTGCTTGATGGTGACATATTAGTAGCCTCAGTGCATATCTATATATTTAAAATTAGGAGATGCCGTGCTTGGTAAATTCACTAATTTTGATTTTTAAGGAGAAAGTCACATGAAATTACTATGGTTTCCCTAAGTTTTTGTTAAAATTTGTTACCAGTGCTAATATTCTTGGTTTTGAGTAGTAAGTAATAGACACGTTTCCCCTTGAGTGTACAATGCTATTTAACTGTATTCTTCATGATGCTGATCCCATCAAGTTCTAAGTTTCTGTAGAGAGATGACAGCCAAAGTAGTTATCTCTCTCCCTTTCCTCCTGACTTTCACATGTGCATGTGCACACACACACACAGGGAACTTGTTTGTAATTAAATCTCTCTGATGCTCATTTCATGGCTGTTCTGTGCAATAAAAAACTTGCACCATAGGGAAATCTTTACTGATGGGAAGTGAAGTCCCTAAAGAAATAACCAATGATTTTTTTGTTTGAAGTTTTACAAAGTTATCTGTTAAACCAGGTACCTATGCTAAGCCAAGTACTCTATGTCATTGTCATTCCTGTGAATAAAGGACATTTCAAACAGTGCTACCAGAAAAACTGGATACTCCTAGTATCTATAAACTATTGTGGCAAGGCATCACCTTTGCCTTGCCAGCTTCAGATTTCCCCCCCTTGGTGGTGGGGAAGGGTTTTTATTCCTCAAGTGGATTTTTATTTTCAATATTTACAAGATGGGCCTCAAGGTAGATCCAAAGCGTACTCTTCAGCCAAACCAAAGAAACAAATTCATAACACAAAAAGGGAATATCTTTCCCTGTCCTTTCTCTGGGGTGTTTTCCTTGTTATGCTGGCTGCAGGGTGCCAGTCATTCCCCAAAATGTCTGCTAGCGTGGTTGCTTTCCCTGTAGGGAGGAGAGCAGCCTTCCACCAGGAAAAGCCTTTTCTCCCTGCTGCCACTAGGTGTGCTGCAGGTTGTTGTTTCTCCTCCCTGTCTCTCACTAGAAGAGGGTGTTTGTTTGTTAGTAACTTTGTTTGTTTAAAGGTCTCGGGTATCCCTTATTTGGACTCAGGTGTCCCAAGGTGACCTGAGGTAACCTCTTTTCAGCTCATGGGGAAAAGGGCCTCTACCTCTCTAGGGCTGACGTACCTGCCTTACACTTCGGCAGCACATATACTAAAATTGGAACGATACAGAGAAGATTAGCATGGCTCCAGCGTAAGGATGTCACGCAAATTTGTGAAACGTTCCGTAAAAAAAAAACCCACTGTCTTACAGCTGTCTGGTCTGACGTTGTCACAATGTTTAAGCACCAACAATGTGTTCAGTGCTCTACATGACAGAAAAAGAGATGGTTCCTGCCCCCGCTACCAAAATAACTATCAAAATAATGAGTATGCCCACTGGTAAGTTACCAAAATAACTATCAAAATAATGAGTATGCCCACTGTAAATAATTTACATATTGGAAATGAATGTGCTTTTACTAATTGAATTTATTTTAATGGATAAATTCTAGGAAATCTACAAAAGTGCATTTATTGTCTTGTTTGTTACCTTTATGGGTATAATGAATACATTTTAACATTAAGGCAATATGTTAAATCCAAGACCTGTTGCAGCTTGAGGAAAAGCTACCTTCCAAAAGTCACTGTATAATTTCAGCTTCTAATAATAATCTTTAGCTCTTTTCATTCATAGATCTAAAGTACTTTACAGAGTATCATTATCCCTTGTTTCCAGATGGGGAAACTGAGGCACAGAAAGGTAACCTGAATCAGGCTAGTTCACACAACATGTCAATGAGGAACAGAACTTCAGGTCTCTTGACCTTGACTCCCAGACCGTGCTATAACTTTTGGACCACATTGCCTTGCTAATAATATATAATAGGGTGTGTAAATCAAACCATTCCTACATTCAGCATGCTCACAATTTATATCTGTAATGTAGTCGCAGTCTTACTCTTGAGCTTACATCTTAAGTTAGATGGAGCATTCCAAATAAGTGCTGCTTAAAATCTTCATAATCACACGACCATGTACTCTGCATACCCCACTTTTTACTTTAACAATTATTGTGAGAATGTTGTACAGAGCTTTTAGAAATAGTACTGGGACTATTCCCTGATCTCTCTGCATGTCTAGCTGGGTGCCTTCAGGGCCGGCTCCAGGCACCAGGTAACCAAGCACGTGCTTGGGGCGGCACCTGCTAAGGGGCAGCCAATCTTGGGTGGCGGGGGGCAGCGTGGCGCGGCGCTCGGCGGGGGGGGGGGGCGGCGGCGCGGCTCTCAGTGGGTGGGGTGTTACGGCGGGGCGGCACTTTTTTTTGCTGCTTGGGGCGGCAAAAAAGTTAGAGCCGGCCCTGGGTGCCTTAGTTGTCACTGGATTAAATATGCAGATCTGGAGACAGCAGGAAATTAAAATCAATGGGCAAGAACTTAAGCTGGTGCAAACTTTATCTGCATTGACTTCTATTTACCACTGCAGAGGATCCGACCTAATAAATTTCAGACATCTATAAAGATGCTATAAATAGCTTTTATAAAAATAACTAATAGTCGATATTATGGATTTTGAGCTTAATAGAAAATCTTGGTACCTTCCAAAACTCAAAGCAAGTGCTTTGCCAATAGGAAGGTAGGAATCTCCTCCTTCTAGTGCTATAAATCTCCAGTTTGTAGCCCTCCAGATAAACAGATTTCTGTCTATAAAACTATCATTAGTAAAGTACTTAATATTGTCAATCCTGCAACTTGGGCTAGTGTAAATCAGGAATGAAATTCCATATATGAAGAAAGAGGAAAACATTTTTGTGGCAGATTGATTTAAGAAGCAAAAGGTATCCTTTTGGAAGCTGGTATGTTAGAAGAAGTCTGCTGGAGAAGGGTTAGTCAGTAGAGTGCAGGCAAGGTGGTAAAAATGCATGATTAATGTCATGTATTATATGGCTCTGAAAATTTATCCCACAACTATCACATCACATATTTCAGCTTTCTAGTGCCACCCTTCTGGTGCCAGAGCTTTTCAAACAAGATTGCAAGGCTCTATTATTTATGAGGAGGAACATGTATTTTTCCCACTATTCTCAAAAATGACTTAAGTCCTGTTCAAACTTCCCAAACATTTCATATTCAGACAGATACTAAGCTCTGAAATATTCAGCTCAAACATTTTTAGAAAATGGAGTTATGGAAAAGAGAATAGAATGGAAGCATCTATAACATTTGGGATCAATACCTCTTCTTCCACCCCCACCACCTAAAAAAGTGTGCATGTATAAATAATCATTCATGCACAGAATAATACTTCTTAGCACTACATCATGCATGGCTCATCTAGTCAGAAACCAAATGAGAAAAAATGGACATTACCTTGAACTTTCAAATAATTCTGAATCTTATTTCTTTTAATAATGCAGGGTTAGTCATAAATGTTGCATCATCCATGAGCACATATAGGCATGGCATGAAACTCTCATGAGACAATCTCATGATCCTGTTACCCTGTTTTTTGAAAATGGGCCTAACCAGAGGAATTTATATAAATATTGTATTAAGACATGACATCATGCTTCTAAAAGACTAGAATAAAGAATAAAGTAGCATTAGATGCAAAATTGTAATGGAAGCAAATTGGCCAGGAAGTGTTCAAATATCTATATATTAATATCAAAATTCCAGGGCTGGGTGGGGGAAGTGGGAAGGAATCAAAGGTCCTGATTCACAGCTGGTATAAACTGATATCACTTTATTAACTTTCAAGAGACCAACTTCAATTTACAGCAGCTGAGAATCAGGCCACAAGCATGGATTTAGATACAGAACTTATCTTAAAGTTGTTTTTAGGACTGTTCTTCAAAGATAAAAAAGCCAAGATGTGGCCTAGTTTTTTGAATATGAGACTCAGAACCAGAACTCCTTATTAGGTCTGACTTTGAATGCCTCTATAGCCTGTGGCAAGTCATTTTAACCTCTTTTTTTCTATTTCCCCATCTGTAAAATGGACAAAAAATGGATTTTGTGAGAATTAATTAGTTGATGTTTGTTAAAAAAAAAAAAAAACAAATTTTTCAACTGAAAATCACTATTTAATTGGTACTAGTAAAGAAATAGTAAACAGCTAATGTATGACAAAATATTGATTAAGAGAGAATTTAAAAGATCCCCCTTTTTGTACACATATAATAGCAAATGATGAAAGATCAATTAAACCCTGCAATGTATTAAATTTACCAGCCAGATGTCCTCTTTCCAGGCACAATATGGCATCTGCATGGAATTGGCACAACTGACATTATGCTCTGGACCCAGCCTATTCAGTGGAAAGCCAGCAATGATTCCACAATTCTAAACTTTGCCATAGGGAAAAGTTCTATAGTAAAGAATCAAACTCTACTTAATTTCTAAGGATGGTAATTTGAAGTTGAATATAATGTTGACACCCTGAATGACAGGAGAGAAATAATTGCTTTCCCTGCTGGGAGCTATCAAGTGGATGCCCAGCCAGTAGCGTCAGCCAGAGGGAGAGGAAAGAAAGCTTCATTTCTTCCTAATATCATGCCTCCTCAAAGCCTGGTCCAGGTGATGGAGTAAGTGAAGACACCAGCCAACACATTTCCCTTCAAACCGTGGGGGAAGAAATGTATTTTGGAGGGAAGAGGATAGGAAAGATGCACAGAGCCCCTGGCCTAGTGGGCAAAAAGGGGAACCCTGCTGTGAGGGAGGGGAGAATGGTGTGTGTGACAGATTTGAGGACCATTGTATACATTTATGAATGGCTTATGGATGATTGTGTTCTACTCCACAGGGGAAGGTTGCCACAGCTCCTCCAGAAACTAAAACGCTATATATGTGGGGGTAAATAGGATAAATCCCTGAAACTGTAAACACCTCCAGAGTTGTACTCCCACCTGAGGCGGTTTGCATGTAGTGATTCAGGCTGTTTTTTCCAGAAACTAGGAAACATTGGATAGAAGACCTTACATTGAGGGGAGGGGCAACCCTTGTGGAAGCATTGGAAAGACTTTGGCCTACTGGGGCTCCCCAAAAAACTGATGGATGAACTCTGGTAAGCTTTTAGCATGCATTTAGGATCTTTTGTTGTTGTTTTTTATGTTTTCTCTGCAATGCTTTTGTCTTAAGAATATATATAGTTTGCTTTATGAAGTTGCTTTGCTGGTTGATAATGCACACACTGTTGTAACCCCTAGAGAAAGGTTACCCACAGTTGCTGGACCTCTGCGAGATCTGCTGGGGAAATCACCGCAAAGTGCAGAGGGACTGCAAGCCTAAACCCATGTTCTGGAGAAAGAGACATGACTTTGCCCAAGATATGTGATGGGTAGGAAGACTGAAACCTTTAAGTGGGTGCCTTCCAGGAGAAACAGGAGGTGGGGTCAAAGGTGCAATTAACCTTGAAACTGTGACTTATATTGTGGTAGTGAGTGTGATCTATGACAGTAGGGAATTGTCAGTAAAGTGCCAAGAGCTGTGAAAGCAAGTATTGTAGAAGAGAAAGCAATGCACAGGCCCTGGCCATGAGGCAGGCTGGATTGCTGGGAATATCACAGTGTTTGGTGGGAACTATGAACCCTTAAATCCGCCCGGTCAGAAAGGAATGGGAAAAGGGTCCCTACCCAGAGACAACTGATGGCTGGAGGCCTGAGGCTTGGCTGGGCACTCCTGGAGTGGACCATGGAGGGGGAAATACAGGTGCAGTTCCCTTGAAACTTTGGGATGGGGGCACACAGAGCCCCTGGCATGGGAAAAGGTGGAAATGAAGGGTATGCGTGGAATTGGAAAAGAGGGTTCAAAGAGAGCTGCTGGCATGGGGGAGAGTATGGGGACCTTCATAGGAAGGAGGGGAAATGGGGACACAAACCCCCTTCCAATACCTTTTTTTTTCCATTCCCTCTTGACCCTTGAGTCACTAAGGGTCCCTGGCCACAAGCTTTAAGAGGAGCTTTCATGGGCTCAGGGGAATGAGCCTATGTGGTTTCAGGGGCCTCTTAACTTTTATACCCTTTTTTGTTTTCCTCCATGCCACACAGTCAAGGGCCTGCGATTTTGAAATGGGGTTGTATTAGAATTCTTTGAAGCATACTTGATGCTGTTACACATTTTTATAGATTCAATTATAAAAAAATGCATTTAAACAATCTGTTTTCTTTCCTGGAGTATTAGGGAAAAAAAGGAAGTTTTAACCCAGGTCACCATTTAATCTTGAATACTGCTTGAAGGTATTTTTTAAAGAGAGTTTTGCTTCCCTCCTATTCAAAAAAGATTAGACCATTTTATAAGACCTGGTGGCAATAGATACAGTACTTGCATAATGGGGGAGAAAGGAAGCCATGCAGGTGACCAAAGCAAATAGAAACCATTTGTATGGCATGTTACCGGTATGGTTTTAAAGCACTTAAATCTAATGAAAACATAGAAGCATTTAACAATGTGCTAGGGGGATAACTTGTGCTTCTAATGCAGTTTAATTTGAATCTGTAATAACCACACAACCAGAGTTAAGGTGCAGAACTCCAACGGAAGAGGAATGTTTAAATTAAAACCTGTGACTAACAGCACAAAATACCGTATTTTGTCATAGGAGCAGCCAGCCATTCTGGCTTTGGTTCTAGTCCTGCTGTTGTCTGAAAAGTTCTTACCCTATATTTCTCAACTATGACAGACTACTTGTTGAACTCAAGATTTTTTTTAACTAAAAAGAGGCCTTTGTGAGTAAAAGGCTATGTGCACCAAACAAAACTTCCCTATAGACTTCAATGAGTAATTTAGATGTGTAAAGTACGTCCCTCGGCCTGCGCCGCTTCCAGCAGCTCCCATTGGCCTGGAGCAGCAAACCGCGGCCCGTGGGAGCCGCGATCGGCCGAACCTGCGGACGCGGCAGGTAAACCGGCCCGGCAGGGGCTTTTCCTACACAAGCGGCGTCCCAAGTTTGGGAAACACTGTTCTAGAGGATAGGGAAAGGGAGAGAAGGGAATTGTTTAGGAAAAATAACTCAGTTTAAGCAAACTAACCCCCCCAGATCATTGTAATGATCAAGTTCCTGCTCTTCCTCCTTTTAAAGTCAATGGAAAATTTGCTTAGAAATGTCCAGTGTGTTTCAAACTAATTGTAAACCCTGTGGCCTGAAGTTCTAGGTAAGGAACTCTCTGCTCCCATCTGTTGGTGATGAGGCTGAAGAATGGTTGCATAAGCTGTTTACCCAAACTCCAGATGACCTAAAGTTCTAAAGGGGAAGAAAGTCTCTGTCACCATCTGTTTGTAAATATGGGACTATACAGTTACAGGGAGCGCTTCATTTGCATAAACTTTCTACCCAGAATTTTTCCAGTGCCACAATTGTACACACACTCAGGACTGGCTGGGAGTGGAACTGAGAAAAGGGAAACCGTATCCTACATTGTGGCAAGGAGTGCGTCCCCAGTGGCAAGCACTCTGCTCAAGGGTCCAATATGCTACTGGTTCCTCATCATTGAGGATCCTGTGCTGCTGGAAGGACTTTGCAGAGAGACGATGTAAACTGAGGACTTCACTGCAAGAGCTGTCATGGAGGACTTTGTGATGGAAGATGACACAAAAGCAGGTCCTGAGCAGAGGACAACCCAGAGGGAGAGCTTTGCTAATGCCACAGGGTACAGGAGTAGAGCTGAGTGAACTCTGGTGACTACCCCCTTCCCAGTTGTCACAGTTTAGGGCAACTGCACCTGTATTTCCTCTCAGTGGTCCATCAAAGGCAACCACTTGTAGGCTTCTAGCGCCTCAGCTTATGTCTTTCTGGGTGAAGATCTTCATCCCTCTCCCTTCTGATGAGGGTATTTCCAGGTTGCGCAGTTCCCTGCCTTCATTGTGTTATTCCCAGCACAGAGGACAAGGACACCTGCTTGCTTTCTCTTCAGAGACAATTGACAAGTGTAATTGCTACTGTTGTATGTTGCCACACAGCACTGCCTATGCAAGCATACTTTATTTTTAAGGTAAAAAGCATTATAGAGAAAACATTAAAAACAGTAAATGATCCTATACACATGCTAATAAGCTTACCAGAATTCATCCCACCCTTAAACATGGGTTCTGGCATGAGGAGTTTTTCAAATCCCCACCCAAGGAGATTCCTTGTGGTTACAAGTTAAACACAGCTTCATCTCAGAACACATATTGAGTTTTATAGGGCCTCAGTAGACTCAATCTTTGTAACTCTTTCAAAAGGACTGGGGCCCTCTAGGGACCAGGGCTCATGTCCATTTGCTGGATCAGGAAGAAGGCCCTGTGTCAGTTTAAAACCAGGCTGTTTATTCAAAAAGCCTTTCTGGGTTTGTCCTTGGAAAATCCAGTTTGAACTAGTGCATATATGTGGCTTCTCTGGAGTAGTTACAACCCAAGTGAATTGCATAATCTCCCCTTGCTGTTCTCTATTTACCCTTCCCATGGAAATACATACAGTGCCACAATACCAGATACACAACTGCATTTTTAATAAAATGGATCCCAAAGGTATTAACCTAACTCAGTACAGTTTAACTTAATTCAATATACCTCATTCAGGATTTGCAGGAAATTGTCACTCTGTTACACCAGCCATTCACTAAACATGAATTTAGAGCTAGTTGTAATTTTTTTGTCAAAATGGTTTTTGATGGGGGGAAAAAAGCCATTTTTTCCACATTGAAATATTTTGAAAATATATTGATTTCAATGAAATTTTTTATTAGGAAAAGCAAAATGAATAGTTTTGATAATATTGAAACATCTCATTTCAACACTTCCAGAATGGAATGTTTTGACTTTTGTTTCTTTGTTTCAAAACTACTTTTTGAAATGAGATTCATTATATATATATATATATTTCTTTTGGAATTCTGTTTTTCTAGAACTTTCAAAATTTGTTTTCATTCTGTTTTGGAACAGAAAAAAAATCACAGAAGTTCGTTTGAAATTGAGAATCTGTTTCCTGCCAAGCTGTAGTGGAAATTATTCAAACTGGGTTAGGTAGTAGAGCCTCAAGATAGAGTCAGGCAGAGCTACCCTTGGGCCTGGACACAGGCCAGTCTCAATGTACTCCTGGGGTTTGGGTCTACTCTCTCCACTGACACCAAACTGTGACTTGAAGTGGGGGAAGTGACTTAGTAAAGTGATATTTGCCTATTGAATGTGTACACTGGTAGGAGAGTGGCCTACTGCCAAAGATACTGTGGGGTGGGTATTTATCATTCATTTATGTATATTGTTGCTGTGTTCTCTCCACCTGCCACCTGATTTCCTCAGTGCTTGTGAGTGGAGAAGTATTGCCTGTTAGGGCACCTAGGGAAGGTATTTAGTGATTCCAAAAGTTCTGGGTGGAGGTTCAAGCCACTGGTTTGTGTTAGTTTTAAGAGGGATCCTTACCTATCTGAAACCTGCCCTTGTTGCTTTCAATGCCATCTGTCAGAAGGGTTACATACATCTAAAAAGTAGCTTCTGTCCTAGCCCCTCAATGCTGAGAAGTGTATAGTGCAACTGGACTGCTCCCCTGGCATTAATCACAGCAATCCAAGGACTACACTAGTTTCCTTGCTGGCAGCCAGAAGTGTGTGTTGTCAGAGCTGTTGTGCTGGATCTATGCCACCAAAAGATGCCCTTACAAGAAGATGATCCTCCCTTAGCTGATGAAGATAGCTTTCGGGTTTGCACTGGCAGCTTTATACTAAGCAGCTACAGTACACTTGGGGATTTGAGCCGTTGTTCCCTGGTTTTTATATTCTGACTTGATGATAATCTTTTCTACTGTGTTCACTCCTGGTGAAACACAGAAAAGCAAAAGCAAATGGGAGTGGAGAATAACAGATTAAAAAAAACCTCATACATCAAAATGGTCTACTTGGTTTCTTAGAAACACCTAGAGTATGTGCACTCCAGTTACACCCCTTAATACATATCTAATATAAAAGAACCTTCTTTAACCATTTCTCTTGTCTCTCCCTAGTCCATGTTTAAACAAACTAAATTGCTTCAGAAAAAGTAACAGACAGATCTAAAGCAAATGTTAAACTATGAATTACCTTATCCTTCCTAACCTCCCTTCAACCAAAAAGTTAAGGTTTGTTGTACGTTTTTTCCCTTTTAGCCACATTGCTAATTTGTCATAGATATCTGTTTGATACAGTGCAAGGGAAAGCATAATTCAAAAGCAAACTTGGGGACATATCCATCTCATTTTAAGAATCAAAATGGATTTTCCCCAGGGTGTCTGACATCTGGAAATGAATTCTGATGCTCTGTGGGTGGATTCTTTTTAAACGTACTGTTTCCATGCTCCAGTTCAAATCAAGGTCCACTGTAAAATAATGTTTGGGGGCACTATGCCTGCAATAAAAGCAGTC
Organism: Terrapene triunguis; assembly: GCF_002925995.2. Classification (NCBI taxonomy): domain Eukaryota; kingdom Metazoa; phylum Chordata; order Testudines; family Emydidae; genus Terrapene; species Terrapene triunguis. The sequence continues at coordinate 149,385 of NW_020664372.1, read as the reverse complement.
TTTCATATTTCATTTTCTTACAGATGAGACCAGGCTAAATAGTCAGGGTGTCGCCCAGTATAAATGTGGCATTTTGTATAACATGCACGGAAGCTGCAAGGAAACAAAAACTTTTAACACAAGAGACCGTGCCAATCACAAAAGAAGGGGTTCAGACATGAGTGATGACAATGCTTAGGGTTATGGAAAAACTGTCATATGAAAAAAGTTTGAAAACACTGGGATTGTTTACCTTAGAAAGGAGATGAATAAGTGGGGACATAAGAAACCTATACAAAATGATGAATAGCACAGAGAGGGTAGATCAAGAGTTTCTTTCTCCTTGTCCCACAACACAAGAAAAAGGGGACAAGAATATCTGGAGTTCTTATAGTTCATGCTAAAAAAATGTTTTGGAAGGGATATAAAACAGCATGTTTCAGGGCCCAGGCCAATTTCTAAAATTTAGGGGTCAGAATATTATCTTCATTGAGCGGGGGGGGGACAGGGGGGGAGGCATTCTGCTGACTTGGGCATTCCTTAAGTTTTCCTAAACAGAATAGACAGGATACTGGACATGGGTGGGATCCAGTGTGAAGGGATCCCGATGGGGAGGGAGACTAGCAATTCCATCCTCTAAAATTAGCTGGAATATTGAAAGAGACTCATCATTTTAGGGCAGCCTGAAACACTCTCTTAATCTTATAGCAGTTCTATGTGGACAACTTCAGTGTACATGTGTTGTGGCCTTTCTATGGGTAGGGACCACATACTGACTTAAGTGGCCTCCTTAATACCTTAGGTACCTATGGACTTGTTCATCTCACCTGTATTCAGTTAATCAAGTATAGACATTTTCCAGTTTTCCAGGATGGTCAGTCGTTGCCTGTTCCTCCAAATATTATCAAATCCATATTAGTTAAATTTAAACAGAGTATTACTTAGGTAATAGAAGACACATTAAAATAGACTTGTTTCTGTGGGAAATGAAAAAAAGCTTTCCTAATATCAGTTATAAATCATAATTTCAAAGAATATAAATTGGTAAAGTTTAACACTTACATGTTACAGGCAGTCTATACCTCTTTTCAGTCCATAGTTTTCTCCAAAAGGGGATATATTTTGGGTTCCTTTTGTCCCTCACTTAAGTCACAGGTTTTACAACAATACCCCTTTGTCAATAATATAAAATGTGAGACAAAGAAATGAAGGAAGAATGTGACCTAAGCCTATCAATTAACATATAATATGTGTCAGATACATCATACCTTTGATGCTGCAGGTGACTGACTACCATTTTCCCCTTTAATTTGAGGAAGACAAATGAAACATATTTTTACCGTATGCTAGAAGAATACTACAATTTTCATATATGTTTCAAACAACTTTTTTTTAAGAATAGTGAAAATTAAATAAGTTATAAGGTTTGGTTAACTGTGATCTTTATTTGATTAATTTTCTGTCTTTATTTCACATCTTGAATATCAATAAGTAACAAAAAAAATAATTGAAGTTTCATAAACAGCTTGTGAATTGACAGAGCTGCCTGAAAACAAAAAAGAAACACATTACACAGCATAATTGACTTAAAATAAATGAAATGAAATTGGATTTACCTTATTGAATTTACGTAAAGTAGTTAAATTTACCTAAATCTTGGTAGTTACAATATGGCACATTTTGCACAGCAGAAATTTAATCTGCTCCCCAGATGCCATTTATTTTAGATTTTGCATATTTCTTTATCTGCTAATCTTCTCTTTTGAACTACTGTGTTTTACAGAGTTGATTACATGCAGTTTGAAACCAGTTCATGACAAATAAATTCCCATACAAGTGAGGTGATTTTTTTTCTACAGAATTTTCAGTGGAGAGCAATGCTGTACATTGTGCTTGTGACACTGAAATTAAATAAAACAAGCAAATAACTCAGTGAGGTAGCAGCATGATGATATCATTTGGTAGAGGGTCCAGACTGTACATAAAAGCCAAACCACTTATACTGATTATCAATGTTGTAATGAAAAAAAAATTGCCTTTAGAGTACCCAGATTTGGTACAACTCACAAGGAGACAAAGTTAAAGCTCATGTATCGTAAGTTATTGTGAGTAATATACTGGTCTCTGCAAATGTTGGAAATATGACACTAGAGTAGATGAAAGTATTGAACCTGTGATCCAAAGAGAAGAAACTTGGCTTATATATTATAGGCATGTCCCAAAATTTATGTTCACTGGGCCAAAGGATTGTATACAATTTAATTTGATTTGGAATTTTGATTTGCCTAGGAATGCATTGTTAATCCTTCTGTATGCATGTTTCTTAATGGCACCTACTGCACTGAGACTTTAAAAGTAGTTATTAACAAATCTGCCTTGTGTAAAGAGCTTACTGCTGTGCAAATGGAAACCTTCTCATACCATGCCAGAAATTCAGGACTGGCATAGTTTAAGGATTTAGCTAATGCTGAAGGTTTAGAAAGAGCATTTCTAAAATAAAAGGTGAGCTACACCTTATAACGTGGCTGGGGGAATTTCTTGGCTCGTATTAAAAGTGACTTCATTGTTGAACAAAATTCTGAAGACCTTATTCAGGGCCCAATTTTTCTCTCATTTTGAATAGCACCTTGCTATGTAAATTGCCCTATTGACTTCAGTGGGCTAGAATCTGGCTGGCCCTTACTTGGGGATAAAGCATTTATGGAGTAGAGCTGGGTGAATTTTTTTGGACAAAGAGTTTTATTCACCAAAAAATGCAGTTTAGGTCAACTCAAAACTATTCACAGTTTTGGCCATTGACTATTCATTGTAATTCATAATGGGCAAGAGAGTGAAAGTGAGAATAACTCCATGGTTTGGTGGATGGGGCATCTCAGATGTAAATGACCCAAGTTCAAATCACTGTTCCACTGGCTAGTTAATTATTTATACAAAGTGGTTCAGTTGCAACAGAAGCAACTGAGAAAGACACACTCCAGGATACCCCTGGGACCAGTGGCTAGGTCACACTACTGCAACATGGGAGACCCAAATTCAAATCCCTTCTCCACATCATATAGAGAGGGGGAACTGAACAGGGGTCTGCTCTGATAATAGGGCTCACAAATTTACCTTAATTGTGAGCTCAGTAGTAAAAAGTGAGTGGATGTTTATGAAGTGTCAAAATAACTTGTAAAAATAAATGTTGATGGGAAAAGGTGCAAAAAAGAATTTTAAAAAATGAAATTGTATAAACAAAAAGGCCTACTGATATAATTCAAGGACTGTGTTAAGATCCTGCCTGATAAACAACAAAAGTGTGGAACTGGAAACTAATAAACCAAAATTGGTTTGTTGGAAATTAGGCCGAATTGATGGACAAAATGAGGGGATGAGTTATTCTGCTCATCACCCCCTTTTGGGGTCCTCAGAAAGAGACTTGTTGGGGAAAAAGCTGGCTATCACAATGCCGACTGACTAAAAGACGAGAGACGGGGAAGGAGTGAGTTTTGATATTATGGCTGCCACTCCTCATTGTCTCCTGGGACACTGGACATTTTTCGTAATCCTAAGAGATGTCCTGACCAGCCCAGACCAGAGAAAGGGAGCCAGGTGAGATTGCCACCTCAACTGACTATGGCTAAATCCCAAATACCACCTAGAATGTGAGTCTCTGTCACACACTCACAATCACACACTCTCTGTGTGTTCTTTTCCTTCCCCACCTTATTTCTTCTTTCCTACCCCTCTCCTTTTTCCTTATGTCTAATAAGACTGGTTTGGCTGGTCAAGAGTGTGTATTTTGCAACACAGCTGTAAGTCTGTGACCAGAAAGAGGCAACTAAAAGCAATGCCCTAAATATCCCAATGCTGGTACAAGTTGCCAGGTCTTGGAGTAGCTCATAAGAACCTGTACTGTGCCTGTGTTTCTTCAGCAGTGAGGTTGCAAGTGAGAGTTAGCACCACAGATAGAAGCTGTATTTTCAACAGTTGCTATACTTTTCTCTCCCCTTTTGTGTGTCTTGTTTTGTCTTTCAAAAAACAAGATCAGACTTCAACAAGAGCTCCAGCCCGCCACAACTGACTCTTTCTCTTTTCCCCCAAAGCACAGTTACTGCCATCTTTAATACCATCTAAATGATTGTCAAACAAGGGTTTTTTCCCAGATAAAAACACTTGACAGCTAAAGGGAAAGGGAACATGGGATATGGCTAAATGAAAGCCTTATCTAATACTTCACGTTTCAAATGCTTTAACTATTTTTCCTTTTCTGTATCTTTAAAAAAAGATTAAAGAGGGTTTTTTATGGTGTGTTTGCCATGGTACTAAGCTGGCTGAGGTCTCTGTATACCAAGCCCTGAAACTTGCTTAACACTGTTTAATGTTGGATGGTGACAGGGTTGTGGTAACAACTTTGATTCTTTGGGCCCATTTATTCCATCTAAGTTAATACATGTTTTCCACATCCCTGGGGAGCGCTCTGTTCACTGGGCTGAAGGGTAGAAGGGACTGCTTCTTTGATTTTTTTTTGGTTTGACCTGAAACCTTTCTTTTTTCTTTAGTTGCTGAAATTTTTCACACATTTTTTGGATTGTTTTCACCTAAACTCACTTTTTCTTTTCCAATGGCAGGTGAACCCAGTGAAAACTAGTTATTTGCCCAGTTCTGCATGGAAAGAGAAAGGAGCCTCTCTGCCTTGTGCAGCAGACAAAACCCCTAGCAGACTTGAAATTCTGTGCTTAAGGGAGAGCAATGATGCTACTGAGGTTCTTCTTGAGGGAGGGGGGAAATGTTTGCTGAGGGAGGGGGACAATAGGTGGAGCTATCTGTTTGCCCCCTACATGCTATGACAGGGTAGAGCAGGCCAACTACATAGAAAAGGGAATATGCTGAACCCATTAAGGGGATGTTCAGATTTCATTTTGCTGAAGGCCTGTCTTAAGATACTGGTTAACACATAAGCTCTTCAGGGCAAGACTATCTATAGAAAGGTGATCTGCATATTTTGGGCACATATGTAGGAATATCCACTAACATTATTATAAATCTGACTAGATATCAACAGACGTGGCACAATATATTTTACAATCATTTTGTGTCACACATTATCCTTTAAATGTATCCAGAATAAAATGTATTCAGTAGTACTATATCTTTGTTTAAAATAATGTTTAAAAATCATCTGGTCAAATTAATTTCTAGTGTAGTTCCATACATGTAATCAGAGGGGAATTTGGCATATTTTGTATACAATGTACTTATGGCACCTACATATTGTAAATAACATGAAAAATGGCCTCGTTTGCAAATTTAAAAATAAATAATAGAAAGTCATATTTGTATCCCACACATGTAATTTGATCATATATCTGTAAACATATATTTTGGTATAGAATTTTAGAGATCTAGACCATCCTAAATACTTAGTCAAGGAAACAACATGAAAATTAGGCACAAAGCTTAAGAAATAATTTATTGCACAACAAAGAAAATTGGGTAGCATCAAAACTGTGCTTTTTCATAGAGTATAGATTTCAAAAGCCAGAAGCCTGACTTCCTGTATAATAAAGCTCATAGAACTTCCACAAAATAATTCCTAAAGTATATCTTGTAGAAAAACGTTCAATCTCAATTTAAAAATTGTCTGTGATGGAGAATGATTAATTACCCTCACCATTAAAAATTTACATCTTATTTCCTGTCAGAATTTGTCTAGTTTCAATTTCTAGCCTCTGGAACTTGTTATACCTTTCTCTGCTAGACTGAAGAGCTGACTATGAAATGTTTGTTCCCCACTGTGATCACGTTCTTCTCTTTGTTAAGATAAATAAATTGAGCTCCTGGAGTCTATCACTATAAGACATATTTTCTAATTCTTTAATCATTCTTGTAGCTCTTCTCAGAACTAGCTCTAAATTATGAACATCCTTCTTGAACTGAGGACACCGGAACTTTACCATTCTTGTAGCTCTTCTCTGAACTGTCTCCAACTTATTAACATCCTTCTTGAACTGTGGACACCAAAACTTTAGTAAGTATTCCAGTACCAAATGCAGAGGTAAAATAACCTCTCTACTCCTACTCGAGATTTCTCTCTTTATGCATCCCAGGACTGTATGAGCCCTTTTGGCTACAGTGGTGCACTGGGAACCTGTGTTCAGCTGATTATCCACCGTGACCCCTAAATCATTTTCATCACTGCTTTGCAGGATATAACCCCCCCATCATGTAAGTATGGCCTAAATCCTTTGTTCCTAGATGTATATGTTTACATTTAGCCATATTAAAATGCATATTGTTTGTGTACCTAGTTTACTAAGCAATCCAATTCGCTCTGTATCAGTGGTCTGTCCTCTTCACTTTGTAGCTTTCCCCTAATTTTTGTGTCATCTGCAAACTTTATTGGCGATGATTTTGTTTTCTTCCATGTCATTGATGAAAATGTTAAATTGCAAAGGAAGAAGAACCAATCCCTGTGGGGCCCCAGTAAAAACGTTTCCATGTAATGTTTGCCATGTTACTTTTATATCCTCATGGTTTTTCTTAATCAAAATGTCATGCAGTACCAAGTCAAATACCCTACAGTAGTCTAAGTATATTACATAAACACTATTATCTTTATTAACCACATTTCTAATCTCATTAAGAAATCAAGTTAGTTTGAAAGGATCTATTTTCCATAACCCATGTTAATTGACATTAATTATTTTACCCTTCTTTAATACTTTATTAATCGAGTCTCATATCAGCCACTACATTATCTTGCCCTGGATCAATGTCCAGCGGACAGGCCTATAATTACCAAGGTCATCCCATTTACCCTTTTTGAATATTGGCACAACATTAGTTTTTTTCTCAGTCTTTTGGAATATTCCCTGGTGTTCCAAAACTTATTAAAAATCAACATTAACAGCCCAAATAGCTCCTCAGCCAGCTCTTTTAAAATTCTTGGCTGCAAGTTATCTGTTTAAATCAATTATCTGATTTAAAAATATTTAACTTTAGTAGCTGCTGTTTAACTACCTCTTGAGATTCTAGTGCAGGGATTGGCAACCTTTGGCACACGGCCTGCCAGGGTAAGCACCCTCGCCGGCTGGGCCAGTTTGTTTACCTGCCACGTCCGCAAGTTCGGCCGATCACGGCTCCCACTGGCCACGGTTCGCCGCTCCAGGCCAACGGGGGCTGCGGGAAGCGGCAGCCAGCACATTTCTTGGCTTGCGCCCTTTCCTGTGGCCCCCATTGGCCTGGAGCGGCGAACCGTGGCCAGTGGGAGCCGCAAACGACTGAACCTATGGACGCGGCCAGTAAACAAACCGGCCCAGCTGCCAGGGTGCTTACCCTGAGGAGCCGCATGCCAAAGGTTGCCAATCCCTGTTCTAGTGCAATGGAAAAAGTGTTGTCACATGATATTATTACATCTATTATTTCCCAAATAAAAAACAGAAGTATCTATTGAATACTTCTGCATTTTCTGCATTATTATTGATAATTCTACCATTTCCATCTAGCAATGGACTAATACTATTGTCAGGATTCCTTTTGTTCCTAATAAACTTTAAAAAACCTCCTTCTTATTGTCCTACACTTTGCTGGCCATAGATTTCTCCTTGTCCCCTCTAGGTTCCCTTATAAATTTTTCTGAATTATATTCATTGCTCTCAACTTCCTCTTTCTTCCATTTATTTTATTTTTATAACTATCTTCACTTCCCCTCTAAACCAGACCATTTTTAGCCAATAAAGTCATCTTCTTCAATTGTGGCTTTATGGGCACCCAGTAACATGTTCTTAAATATTTTCCAATTATTATTTATATGTTTCTGATTACATTCTTCCTCTCAGCTGATTTGATTTATATTTCTTGTCATCTTTTTAATTGGCCCTTTTAAAGTACCAGGTATATATATTACAAATCTGAACTTTATTCTATTTACATGTGATCAAGTCATGTAATTGTACATAAATTACAATTAATTTTTAGTTGCTTGATAAATTCCTCTTTATCTGTCAAGACAATTTTTAATTTAGAATTCTCCAAGTTGGATGCAACACGTTGTGAGTTAGGAAATTGTCATCTATAATATTTATAAATTCCAAGTATATTTTAGTACTTGCAACATGAGACCACAAGCATATTTTACACAAATTGAAGTCCCATGTGATCATATAGGGTTTTTTCCCCTATGCATTATACAGTAGAAGCTGGTAAGTAAAAAATGCTGGTTAACTAAAAGGGAGGGAGTTTGTGTGCTGGACGGGTTGCAGGGCTGGGGGTTGAGTCATGGGAGGGGATGCGGGGTGCAGGATCCAGTAGGCACTCACCTCGGGTGGCTCCTCACAAGCGGCGATCTATCCCAGCTATTCAAAAGTACATACGAATATAAGAATTGCCGTACTGGGTCGACCAAAGGTCCATCCAGCCCAGTATCCTGTCTACCGACAGTGGCTAATGCCAGGTGCCCCAGAGGGAGTGAATCTAACAGGTAATGATCAAATGATCTCTCTCCTGCCATCCATCTCCACCCTCTGACAAACAGAGGCTAGAGACACCATTTCTTACCCAATCTGGCTAATAGGCATTCATGGACTTAACTTCCATGAATTTATCCAGTTCTCTTTTAAACCCTGTTATAGTCCTACACTTCACAACCTGAGGCAAGGAATTCCACGAGTTGACTGTGCACTGTGTGATGAAGAACTTCCTTTTATTTGTTTTAAACCTGATGCCCATTAATTTCATTTGGTGGCCCCTAGTTCTTATATTATGGGAACAAATAAATAACTTTTTCTTATTCACTTTCTCCACACCACTCATGATTTTATATACCTCTATCATATCCCCCCTTAGTCTCCTCTTTTCCAAGCCTAGCCTCTTTAATCTCTCCTCATATGGGACCCATTCCAAACCCCTAATCATTTTAGTTGCCTTTTCTGAACCTTTTCTAGTGCCAGTATATCTTTTTTGAGATGAGGAGACCACATCTGTATGCAATATTCAAGATGTGGGCGTACCATTGATTTATAGAAGGGCAATAAGATATTCTCCGTCTTATTCTCTATCCCCTTTTTAATGATTCCTAACATCCTGTTTGCTTTTTTGACTGCCGCTGCACATTGTGTGGACGTCTTCAGAGAACTATCCACGATGACTTCAATATCTCTTTCCTGATTAGTTGTAGCTAAATTAGCCCCCATCATATTGTATGTATAGTTGGGGTTATTTTTCCCAATGTGCATTACTTTACATTTATCCACATTAAATTTCATTTGCCATTTTTTTGCCCAATCACTTAGTTTTGTGAGATCTCTTCGATGTTCTTCTCAGTCTGCTTTGGTCTTAACTATCTTGAGCAGTTTAGTATCATCTGCAAACTTTGCCACCTCACTTTTTACCCCTTTCTTCAGATCCTAGCCAGAGGCATGGCAGGCAGCTCTGTGCAATGCCTCAGCCCACAGGTGCCACCCACACAGCTCCCATTGGCTGTGATTCCCAGCCAATGGGAGGTACGGAGCTAGTGCTCGAGGCAAGGTGGGGGAAGCATGCAGAGCTGCCTGCCGTGCCTCCGCCTAGGAGTAGCCATGACAGGTTGCCACTTGCGGGGTGCTGCCCGAAATGAGCACCCCCCAGATCCGGCACCCTGCACCACCTTCCATGCCACAACCTGCTGCCCTGAGCCCCCTCCCACACACAAACTCCCTCCCAGAGCCTGCGCTCCGCACCCTACTTCCATGCTCCAACGTACTGCCGGCCCTGCACCAACCAGACTATAAACCAAAATTTCAATGAAGATCAGAAATGCTGGTTTATAGAGCTTTCTGGTTGGTGAAGTGCTGGATAAAACAGCTTTCACTGTAGATAGGTGCACAAGTAGTTGGTCATTCTGTTCCCTAGCCCTTGTCCTTAAATTCAGGACTATAAGTGAATGACTGTTGTCCTCTGGTTTGTGTAATGAAGTCCTGATGGTTACAAATCATCTGTCATGCCATAGTCTGTTTGGGAGTATCTGTAGGCAGTGTTCTCAAATTTCTTTTTTTTAAAGAATGTCTGCTAAATATGTATAAAACTTCAAATAATTTTCAAGCTATTATGAAAACAGGAATTCATTTTATATTCCATTTTAGAAAACAGTAAGTAAAATGCTGGAGGAAAGGATGACATTCATTACAGCCAATTATTAAAATCTATAGCTGGAATTATTTTCACAGAAGAATATACCATACCTTTAAATGTTAAATATTGATAATGTGGACAGACATAATGATTTTTATCCCTCTAGGTTTACAGTGTTAGAATAACATGAATTTCAAATAATCTTTGACACAGAAATATGCTGTTAAATGATCTAACTGCCATCAGAATGAGAAAAGAGGCAAACATGTGGACATGCTGATAGTGACTTCCCACAGACTGATCCTTTAGGGATGAACCAGTTCTATTCCAGACTGATTACTCTGTCATTCACTAGAGCCTATCTTGGCTTTTGCTGTCACGCTTGGTCTTTGACATTAACAATAAGATTAGCACCAGCACTGAATGTCACAATGCCAGCCAGAGCCTAGAAAGATACCAGTGAGCTTGCTCTGATACAATTAAATTTAAGACAGACCTTTAAATTTGTGCCTCTAGGCAATGATTCACAAGCCAGACCTAGGGAAGGATATTGAATTCCAGATGGAATGTGGAACATAAGTGTCATATTGGAAGCCCCCAGCCTTAGACTTTGAGATGCTTAGATAAATTGTATGATCTGTTCACTAATATCTGAGCTTACATAGCATCACTAAAATACAAGTAAATCTACAAGAATAAAGACATATTTTGCATAAAACAGACTTTGCTATTCTTCAATTTTGTCAATGCATATTTCTTCCATTTTCTAATAATTTATATAAGGGCTCACATCCCATTGTACATGATGAAACTGACAGATAACGAATATCTATCGTTTATAGTACATTATCTTGCTTCATGTGTGTGTCTCCTGGAGGAGGTCAATGTGAAGCAAATGCACATGCAATAGAGTTATATGAAAAACTGGCTGCTTCCCTGGAAGTTTTAGGAGGTTTCGGTGTTGAAGACTTAATAGCTGTGGCAACTGTTTTTTGTACTGTGGGGAGGTGGGGGTGGGGGAGGAATGACAAATGTGGAATTAAAATAATCTCTTCTACATAATTCCAAGTCTGACTACTTTTTCATTATGAATCCTATTTCAGACATTTGAAAATCTGATTTTAAAATACTATGCAGTGTACACTGTCCCCTGGCATATCTATCTATCTATCTATCTATCTATCTATCTATCTATCATTTCATCCTTATCCAATGAGAAGAAATTTGTCCCTTAAATAAATTGGGATTACGTATTTTAAAAAAGTGTTCTACCTCTGTTTGTTTATGCCTATATTAAAAACACCTGGGTGAACTGTTAGGGCAATAAGGTTCAATCCAGTATTGAGAGGGAAAAAATCTACTTTGAACTTCTCTCAGGATATGTCAACACTGCAACAAAAATCCATGCAGCCGTGAGCCTCAGAGTCCAGGTCAACTGACTTGGGCTCTAAGGGCTCAAGCTATGGGGCTAAAAATAGCATTGTAGATGTTCATGCTTGGGCTGGAGCTCAGGGTCTGAGACCACTGTCGGGTCCCAGCCCAAGTAGGAAACTCTGCACTGCCATTTTTAGTCCCATAGCATGAGTCCCACGAGCTTCGATCAGTTAACCTGGGCTATGAGACTAGCTGCTGTGGGATTTTTCCAGTGTAGATATACCCACAGTTTCCAACTGGTTTGAATAAATACCCCTCCATCTCCAGACTTCCTCATGGCCATTTGTATCTCTTTCCTCTCCCAAAATTATGTTTCTTTCTTTCTTTAACCTTTTTTTAAAACACTCAAACCACTTGGTGCTAAAAAGCTTGAAGATCAAAGAAAAAAGAAGAGAGCAAGTTTTAAATGTGCCAAAGTACATTGCAGCAAAGGTTACAATTTCGCTTGTTCTCTTAGTAGAGAATGTAACTTCAACAGAGGACCTCATGTATGCTCTACCAGTTAATAGCAACAATTATTTCTCTCGGAACTCGCTAGGTTGGCCAGCTGTGACAGGAGACCTTCTGCATTCAGGGAACTCTCACAGAATTTGACCTTTGCAGAGAAGGTTAGACTAGATGATCAAATGGTCCCTTCAGGCCTTAAAATATATTAATCTATTTCCAGTTCTTTCATAGAAATTGTAGTATGAGAGTTGTATCATTATGCTATGAGTGGTCAAAAACTACAAAAAAGAACAAATGTTCCAAGACCTCTAATTCAAAGATAAAGTCAAACTCCCACTCCTCCAAAAAATCTGCTTTGTTCTAAATGCAAGAACACAGCACAGAGTTTTATTTCAAAAGTTAGACGACTTGGGAGTAGATGAAGGTCAGAATAGGATTCACAGCAGAAACTCTGTCATTTTCTTAACTCTGGAGTCACTAATATGGTCAAGAGAACTTAAATATTTTACTCCCAAATGTATTGCTGTAATAGATGTAATGCTATGAAAACATGCAATATTCAAAGATTTTTATGTAAATTTTATAAATGTTATGTTATATGTATCTTAATGGGCTGACAACTGACTGTATTGGATGAGTTCTATGGGTGAGCTAAAGAGGTAATTAATGCAAATCCCCCAATTCAGGTAACAAATCAGGTGACATTTCAACCTCCCTCTCCCTTGTGGAAATGACCCACAGTGTGACCTTATTCAAAGGTCTTAACACACAAAGGACTTTAAACTGTGTAAAATGTCAGCTTTGCAAGACTGCCTTTCACACTTCATCCAAGGATTAATATGAGACTGTGACCAGAGATGGGCCTTGTGAAGGACCTGAAATACTTTAAAAGCTGCCAGAGTCTCTGTGTGGAAGAAGGGTAACCATCTGGAAAACCAGGCATGCATATAGGATGTTTATAGTTTCTAAGGTATGTTTTCTGTGAAATGCTTTTGTTTTCAGTAAATACTTTTTGTAGGAGAGCTGGCTGGTTAACTCATTGCCCCTGAGAGAACAGAAATGCAAGGGGTTAGAGGTGCAATTCACTGAGGAACAGTGACAATCACATTCCAATTTGAACAAATATTGCAGCACTGTATCATCTTATTCTTCTGTCTTTTTTATTGCCAATACCTGTGTAATAGGCACCAACTTCTGGAGTCCCCGGAGGGTGCTCGACCCCTGCTCCGCCCCAGGCCCTGCCCCCATTCCACCCCTTCCCCCAAGTCCCCACCCTGTCTCTTCCCACCCCCGTCCCATCCACACCTCACCTCTTCCTGGCCCCCCACTCCACCCCCTACCCCCAGCGCCTCCTACATGCCACTGAACAGCTGATAGCAGCAGGCTGGAGGCATTGGGAGGGAGGGGGAGAAGCTGATCTGCAGGGCCACTGGGAGGGAAGGAGAGGAGCTGATCTGCGGGGCTGCCAACGTGTGCTAAGCACCCACTATTTTTTTTCCAATGGGTGCTCCAGCCATGGAGCACCCATGGAGTCGGCATCTATGCTTGTGTCCATTCTCCCACCTTGCACGCCTCCCCACAACCACCTGTTTCTAATTGTTGCTCTTTGACCTATGTCTTAAATAATATCCTGTTTGAAAAATGCTGAGTCCCACCAATTCTGATTTCAGTCAATATGAGTGGAATGTACTGAGCACCTCCCTCTCTGAAACATGACCTTAGGCTGTAAACTTTTAGGATCAGGGAGCACATCTTTCATTTTTACAAAGATGTAAATTTATGGAACTATCTAAATAAAAGAGAAATAAGAAGATACAATACAGTCCATAATGTCATGGTCTCAAACACCTGCAATACATAAATACAATGAAATAAATTAAGAGCAGAGACTGTAGCTCAAAATGTTCTTCCTCTTTGTTTTCTGACTTAGTACTTTTCAGAGTGTTGATTTGGAGTCTATTATGAGGAAACAAAGGGATTCTTGTGAATAGAAACTCCTTCTCTCTCACATCACACATTAACCTTGGGTCTTGTCTACACTGGGTTTTCTGGCCAAAGATGTAACTGTACATGTGCAGCTGCACAGATTCAAAGCCCTAGATTAGACACACTGCAGTGGTCTAAACCATTGTGACGGGTTGGATCACAGAAACCCCCTTGGGAGCTGCCACCCGATGTGCCAAGACTACCCCTGCTTCTGTTTTCCCTGCCAGCTTAGGGCTCCAGCCCCCTGTCTTGCTGAGCCAGCCACTCCTGTCTGGCTCCAACACAGACTCAGGGTCTGAATCACTTGTCCCAAAACTGCAAGTTTACCCAAAAACAGCTCACAGGAGTGTGCTTGTCTTTAGCACTCAGATGCCCAACTCCCAATGGGGTCTAAACCCAGATAAATCCGTTTTACCCTGCATAAAGCTTATGCAGGGCAAACTCATAAGTTGTTCGCCCTCTATAACACAGATAGAGAGATATGCACAGCTGTTTGCTCCCCCAGGTATTAATACATACTCTGAGTAAATTACTAAATAAAAAGTGATTTTATTAAATACAGACAGTAGGATTTAAGTGGTTCCAAGTAGTAACAGACAGAACAAAGTAAGTCACAAGCAAAATAAAATAAAATGCGCAAATCTATGCCTAATCAAACTAAATACAGATAATCTCCTCACCAGTTCCAGAATGCTCCCTTTTACAGGCTAATCTCCCTTTAGCCTGGGTCCAGCAATCTCTCACACCCCTGTAGTTACTGTCTTTTGTTTCAGTTTCCTTCAAGCATCCTGGGGGGTTGGAGAGGCTCCTTCTTTAGCCAGCTGAAGACCAAAAGGAGGGGTCTCCCCCAGGGTTAAATAGACTCTCTCTTGTGGGAGGAGACCCCCCTCCTCCCTCCTATGCAAAGTCCAGCTCCAAGATGGAGTTCTGGCGTCACCTGGGCAAGTCACATGTCCCTGCATGACTCAGTCTTTACAGGCTGAAGCCATTGTCCACATGGTATCTTGCATGTCTCCAGGAAGACTTCTTATGTGGATTGGAGCATTCCAAGATGCATTGTTCCCCAAGTGTTTCCTGATCAGGTACTTAACCTGGCGAATTCCTTCCTAAAGAAGCTGACCAAATGCCTCCCAAAGCTTACTTAGAAATCAAGCAAGCATACAGACCATATTCTTAACCTCAAGTAGAAAATGATATATATATGTACAAATAAGATGAATAGATATAGTAGACCATAACCTTTACGGAGATATGTTACCTGGCACAGGCAGCACCAAACATATTCCAGTTATGTCATACCTACATTTATAAGCACTCCCTCCCCATAAAGCCTTATGGGGTACACTGTCACAACCATCACTTACATACTACAAAGTGTAAAGCTTTAACAGAAAAGATTGGGATATTCTGATGTGGGGATCTCTCATAGTCTAGTGGTTAAAAGACTCTCCTGAGGGATGGGAAACACCTATTCAAATCAGTTCTCCTCATTAGGGAAAGGTGGGAAATTGAACCGGGGTCTTCCACATCCCAGCTTACTTCCCTAATCATTGGGCTAAAGGTAAGTGGAGAGGCTAATACTATTCCTTTCCCCTGCCAGCTATTTGTTGTGGAAGTAGGCATTTTCTCAGGCCTGTCTTCAGTTGGTTTGAGGATTATGCTGGGGGTTAGGCATCCAGGCACCTACCTGAGGCAGCAGGGTGTATGCTCAGAGGGAGAAACTTGAACTTTTATAGGGCAAATTTAGTGGCTGAATAAGTTTAAGTGCAGCTGAAGGAGAGTTTTGTGGATCTCAGTGACTCCTAAAATCTAGTATGTCAGTCCCTAAATCTGGACTTTAGGCATCTAAATCCATTTATGGATCCGGGCTTAAGTCACCCATTTCAAAGATGACCCTCAAAAGGTTTGAAAGTTCATAAAGGTTCAGGCAATATCCTTAATCTTCTGTTTGCAAATCTGACAATCTTTTCCCAAGTAACTTCTCTGATTCAGTTCCTCTCCTTAGAACTTTGGAAGTCAGGCTGCTACTGTTTTGGAAAGATTTCCACTGGCTAATCAAATATGACTATATCTTACTGTTACAACCATATTCTCTCTTACTGGTTTTAGAGTAGAGTCTTTTGGGCATAAATGTATAGCTTTAATTGTACAGGTTTCATTTATTTTCTGGAAGCAACCAAATAAAACATAAGAACAGAGCAACACAGGAGAAAGAACATAATGAAAGTGTAACAGGACAGCAACTTTCAGTCTCTATTCTTTTTTCAAGTGAAAGTTTCAAGTCTTAAAGGAAAATTTCTTATTAAGAGATTTTTAATTTATTCTCAGTAATAAGAAAAAAAATTAAGATTTAGCTACAGATGAACCTTTGAACTTAACACAGTATGATGTGTTGAGAAATGGAATAATTATATTGTAACTGAGATTTTTTTGAAAGCTGTACGCTTTCAAATCCCACAAGTGATATCTCATTTACAAGCTGGTATCTACTAATTAAAGCATCTCTTGTTTTAAGGAACTTAACTTTCTTGACACAAGGAAACCTGGGCTTCAAAGAAAGGGAAAAATGCCAAGTCTTTAGACATGAAAAATCAATAGCAAAGTCTTTTTAAAACAAATATTTAGGTGAAGGAAGTAAAAATACAGTGATTCTGCTACAGGTCCAGAATATTATTGCTCCTCCTTCTTAAACCAGTGTTTCCCTCTGCCAAATGGTAGCAGCTATGTAGGTGTCCAGGGCCTTGTAGTTCAGTTTCCTTGTGGAGGAGATATCAGTGATGTGTGTCACAGTTCAGGGCAACTGCTCTTGTATTTCCCCCTCGTGGCCCACCAATGGCATCCATTCTTAGGCTCCATTCTTCTCTTGCACAAAAATCCATGTCTTTCTACCTCCTGACTGGGTTTTTTCCAGGCTGCCCACTTCTGTACCTATACTGTTTTATTCCCAGAAAGCCAGACAACCTAACCAGGCAAGCCTCTGTGCTCTGAGCTTTATAGCCTTTTCAGAACCTATAAACAGTGTAATTGCCCACAGTTACTGCACAGCTCTTTGTAAGCAAGCACATTTATTCTTAAAATACAAGCATTATAGAAAAATAAAACATATTAAAAACAATAAAAGAAGCCACATGCGGCTAATAAGCTTACCAGACTCCAACAAGGACTCTGGTAGGTGATCAGTCCTTCAGACCCCACACAGGGGATTTCTGTGGTTACAAGTTCATAAAAACTTTTGCTAAAAACAAGCACAGTAACGAAGAGGTCATTCTTTCCTTTATACATCCTTTGCCTTTGATTTTGTCCCCTGTAACAAGGCATAGCTTCAAAAGGCTACGTTTTTGCATATTTGGAGGTGGTACATTTGCATTCACCTCCTCCTAGAGATTTTCTGGGAAATCCATTTACCATTGTTTGTCCCAAAAGTTCATTCTTGTCTGGCACATTGTTCTGACAGTCTACTCTCCAGTAGAGTGTAATACTTTTGTCTAATTTTGGTTGTTAGGGTTAATGTGCGGCTGCTGGGTGGTGTTGGTGCATACTCACTGGATGACAGTAGTTCAGCAGATGTTTGTATACTTATATATAATGATCATTTTTAAAAGGTGCAGCCTTTTTGTAATCAGCTCATTGCAGTGTGCCTTGACTATCGATGATCCTCGACTAGTTTGGACCATGGACAGAAGATTATTCCATGCTAATACTCCATCTGACAAAACACCCTGCTATGCAGTCCATCTCTATTAAAGAGATGACTTTTCTTTTTTCAATAACTATTTCCTCTGGTACTGTGATTCATGATGCTACTGAATGCTGGATGGAGGAAGAATATGAGGGATAAACTGATATTTGTTGAATATGATTTGATAAATTTTGCAGAATTTTTGCAGACTTTATAAATATTATATTTGCTAATAATTTGTGTTCATTATTTGCCAAAGTCTAGAAAATTTTAAGAGCGACACAACAATTGTGTAATGTGAAAATAGCATTAAGATAAATTCTTAAAAATATGTGTAGAAATTTGTGCACCATTTTCCGCAATAGGGAAGTGAAAAATAAAAGGCTAAAAAAGAAAGGGGAGAAGATGAAAGAGAGACGTTAGCCTATATTTAGAAGAAATAGCTTCTGAGTGATCCCTTTAATTTAGCATTCTCAAATGTTGTATGATACTAGCAAAATGTGTGCAGCAATAGAATAATTAAACAGATCTACAACACATGAATGAATATAAATCAGAAATTATTCACTCCAATGGAATTTATACACCATGAGCATTCACTTAAGCATTACAGAAATTGACCATTTGTAGTGTAGGCTTTCTGTTCCAAAATATGCAATATATGTGTTAATCTTCATATCTAACTTACCATAAATAATGCCACAATTTAGTCAGTAGAGCAATGCAGTCATATAGTGTAAAATGAAGTTATGTTACCTCAAATTTAATGATATAAAAAAAAGTTTAATATTTTAAATATACAGGATGGTAATCACATCCAATTGCTTAAAATAAGCTGCGTATCAGTCTAATCATTAATTGGACAAGAAATCTCCAGGGAGAATACAGGTGCTGAAGAAGGTAATATTGTTGATTCAGAAGGTAATACTCTTTCTTCTGAGTTAATAGGAACTGTGCTACCTGCATGTGTATAAAAAATAGAATTTTGGTTCTAGTAGTCAAATTTTCAAGACTGGCCTTAAAATCTATGAAAGATGTGTAACTGTGTGACCAGTGAAACAATTTTCACATTCCGTTATCTGATTTGCACTTACAAATGTCTATGCCTTATAACATGGTATATGTCTGTGCAAGTGCTACACATCACAACTTGTGGGCCCAAATTAGGGGCCAGACTGCAAAAATGTGTCCCTGAGTTTCCATTCTGAATTTATTGTGGGATTTAACATACTGTGTGTCTATATAACTAGTAATATTATGTGTAGATTTTCTGTGTCTACACATGCTATAATTCATTTTACATCAACTTTTTCCATAGTGTACAATCTTGATAATTGCTCGAAGAAATATTTATTCAATTGAAACTAGCAAATGGGGCTTCTGCTATACCACAATTTTTATTATATTGCGTCAGTTATATATATTTATATATCATCTTTCATTGACTCCCAGTCTCAAGGACCAATCAATCACCTTTTATGACTCTTTAATATTTATTTATATAGCTGCAAAACACATAAGAAAAGAGAGTATGGGGAGTGTGACGGATGTGAGATCTTGAAAGCGAGGAAACTTCAAAAGACTAATATATTCAGACGTACTGGATGCTATATGCTCACGAATTAGTCATAAATATTTGTGTATGTATATTATGTTTCTTTGTGAACTAGAGATTGTATTCTAGCTCCTTGAATCTAAAATCAAGGAGGGGGGCATAATTACTGCAGATCCCAGGACAAGTATGACACTCCAGAGAAGTACCACCCCCCGGGGATGAATTGCATATACTGGTTCTGACCAGGTTCAAGAGGCACAGAAGAAGAAGAAAGAGTTTTTGGTATAAGAGTCAGCCTGAACTAGCCCAATTCCCTGATTTTTTATCCTAAAATTGACATGAGATTGTGACCCAGAAGGCAAAGCCCTTCTGGAAGGGTTTGAAGGACTGGGACCTGCCAGGATATCTATATGGAGGATGGGTGACGCCTGGTAAGCTTAGCGTGTGTGAAGGCAGTTTATTATTTTATATGTTTTCTCCTTGATGCTTTTGTTCTAAAATAAAATGTACTGTGCATTGTGAAAGCTGGTTGGTCACCATTAACCACTGCCATTGTCCATTGAGAGAGAGTGAACTGCAGGTGTTGGACTCAGGTCCGTCCTGCTGGGATAGTCAAACTGAATTACAGGGGGACTACAATCCTAAAACTTAGCCTCTTGATATTTTTCAGACTTGCCTTTGAACCCCCTTCAGCCTTCACACCCTGCTGGGTTGTGATTGTCTCCAAGGCACCTGAGACAGCTAGAGTCCATGTTGCTATAGGCAAAAGACCTGTGGCAGGTCTGACAGGCATAAACTCTGAGATTTTAGGCATAACCCAAAATATTGGAACGGGGACTCCCCTTGAAAGCAAAGGGTTGTGCTAAAACCATAGAAATTAATAACTAAAATCAAAACTTAACTAAATAATAGAATTAATGAATGTAGACCCCTCCCATAACTGGGTCCACTGAACCTTCCATGGGTGTTTTGACTGGGCCTCTATGTCTACTATGTAATCGCTCTAAAGGCCTACAATTACTTCCAATTAAATTTTAGGGGCTAGACACTGTGGGGACTACACATACCATGGTGAAGTGTTTGGCTCCCTGGGGGGACACCATGGGCTTGATTCTGATTCTATTTCTGGACAGAAGTGGAAAGTCAGAACATCCTACAGGGATTGCGTTGAAAGCCTGCTTCCGCCCTTCAATCTCCCAGCCTGAGGGAAGCTGGAGAGGACAGGAGGCTGAGGGAAAAAAAGTAAGCACCTGCTCCTTTGACCAGGGCCGGCTCTGGCTTTTTTGCCGCCCCAGGGGGGAGGGCGGCCGGAGCCCTGGGGGAGGGCGGCGAGCCCCGGCCGGGGCTCGGCTCTCCCCCCTGCGGCCAGAGCGCCGGGAGCAGGGCGGCCAGAGCGCAGGGGGCAGGGCGGCGAGAGGGCGGCGAGCCCCGGCTGGGGCTCACCGCTCTCCCCCAGGCGGCCAGGGGGAGGGCGCCGGGGGGGAGGGCGGCGAGCCCGGCCGTAGCCCCGCTCTCCCTGGCGCCCGGAGCGCCGCGCCGCCCCCTCCAGGTGCCGCCCCAAGCACAAGCTTGGTGGGCTGGTGCCTGGAGCCGGCCCTGCCTTTGACCCCTGTGGTTCCCGGGAGAGCCCTGCGTTTCCGCGGATGCCGATTTATAACTGCAGATAGTGATTTATAATCACAGATGTCTGCATCCATGGATATAAATTTGTATCCATGCAGGGCTCTAACTACCAGACACCTTCCTAGGAAATAGCTTCCCTGCTTTCTTGTGACCTTCATGGTTTCTCTCCATCTAACAGGCTTTTAATACTCTTTTATTTTTAAATTAAATAATCTAGTTTCAGTAACTAATGAAGTGTGAATTACGCCTCCTTTTTAAGATTGTATTAGTGATTGACCCTCTATTCAGCTGTTTTCCCTCACATAACATATACCACAGAAACATTTGTATGTATGCTGTGACACTTCCTACATTATTTTAATGTGAAGGTCCTTAAAATGTTCTCAAATGTAAAACAAAACAAAAACAAAAAAGGCATGGAACCCAGAATTGTAGAAGGTTTGAAGACTAGCAGCATCACCAACACCCTGTTTTGTGCCCATGCACATTTGAAAGATATGATCCTTTGTTTGGAAAATATATATGTAATAAGCTAGTTGGAGGCAATGGCACAACTTGAAAAACTAAATTGCAATAAGTCATCAAGAGCAGATGGCATTTGTCCAAGAGTTCTGAAGGAGCCAAGGAACCAATGAGCTGTGCTACTAACGAAATGATGCAATTAAGACCAGATTCTGCTCCCGTTGAATTTAATGGGAATTTTGCCATTGACAAGAGAAGCAGGATTAGACCCTTCATCATTAAAAAGCTATTATACCAGAGGCCTGGAGTGTGACCAAACTTGTACTTCCTTTTAAAAAGGTGCCAAGGATGATCCAAGGAATTATAGTCTGATGAGCTTTACCCTGGTATTATGAGAAAGTTATAAAACAAAACAAAAAATCCATTAATGTTGGAGTCATAAAGTATCTAGATTAACCTAATGCATCAAGGACAAACTAGTAATGATTTTGTAGAAGTGAATTATACTTAGTAGAATTCTTTAAGGGCGTTTACAAAATAATGGATAATGAGAAACCAATGGATATAATTTAGTTAGACTTGAAATGGTCCCTCATAATAGACCTTTAAGACCTTAATCCTCTATGAATTCCAGCAATTCCAGTCTGCCAGAAAGGACCTTTATGGATATAGGCATCTGGGAAAAATTTAAAGCAGCCACTAGGACTGGAGGGATTTGAGATCCAGAACGACTACATAAAGTCCTCAGAACTGCTGTAGTGGCAGTTCTGTGCTAGCATAAATAAGTACCTTAGATTCCAAGGCTAGATAGGACTATCGTGCTCATCTAATCTTATCAACTGTATAACACAGATCGTAGAATTTCCCCAAAATAATTCCTAGAGCACCTCTTTTAAAAAATATATCCAATCTTGATTTAAAAATTATGAGTGATGGAATATGCACCATGATTGTTGGTAAATTGTTCCAATGGTTAATTATGCTCACGGTTAAAAATTTACACTTTATTTCCAGTCTGAATTTGTCTAGCTTCAAATTCCAGCCATTGTTCCTGTTATACCTTTCTCTGCTAGATTGATGAGCCCATTATTAAGTATTAGTTCCCCATGTTGATACTTATAGACTGTAAACAAGTCACCTAACCTTCTCAGGCCAAGGAAGTGTAAGGTCATATGCAAGTGGGCATAGGCACCATGATTGGCATAAGTAAGGCTAGTTGTTAGGCATACTCCTTTGCATTTAGCCACATAATGTTTCCAGGCCCTGCATGCTTACCACATTACTGTTATGGGCACATCGTGCAAAGAGAAACAGTGCTTGAGCAAAGAATGCATGTACCCACTGAAACATGGATGTAGCCGTAGGGTCAGATTTACAAATGTATTTAGGTGTGTAAAGATGCAGTCACCTAGTGGGATTTTCAAAAGCATGTAAATAGATTAGGCACCTAACTATGGAATTTAGGTAACTAACTCAATAATTTTGTCATATTGTTCTTTTGTGTTCCCCCATCTGTATGAATACATCAGTTATCCCTTATCTTATATTTAGGTTGTAAGCTCTTTGGGGCAGGGACCATTTTTTGTTTTGTGTTTGTACAGCACCTAGCACAATTGGTATCTAGTTCATGATTGGAGTTCCTAAGTGCCAGTGCTATATAAATAATAAAAAGTGCATCATCAGCACTCATTAATGTAGGACTGAGATTTTCCTATATTTCCTGCCCTGCTCATAACTTTAACTGAGAGCCAAGGTAATATCTTTTATTGCAACAACCTCTGTTGGTGAGAGAGACAAGCTTTTGACCTATACAGAGTTGAAGAAGTGTTAACAGGCCACTTCAACTTGAATGGTCCCTTAGGATATGTAACTACTTATTCTAAACAATCTGTTTCACCTTGTATTTAGCTGTGACATGCCAAGTACCTTTCCCAGACCTGAAGAAGAGCTCTTTGTAAGCTTGTTTTTCTCACCAACCTCAATCACGTTGTCTCTCTAATATGCTGAGACCAACATGGCTACAACAACACGGTATAACTTTTACTTTACATTTTTGTATTCAACACTGCATCTACTGTGCATTCAACACCGCAATACTGTGCAGAATTAAGCCCTGGGGAAAATAGCCAAGTGGTAAAACCCTCTACCACTTATGAGCTGGTTAGCACATTAGTCATAACAAATAACTACCTGACACCGTGAAAAGGAGGCAATAGAATTTTTCTTCAAAAAAAGACAGAAACGTGATCCCAGTCATTACCAGGTAGTAAAACCAAATTCAAAACCTTAGTAAAATAATGGAACAAATATTAAGAGGGGAAATAACAAACATCCAGAAAAGAATAAGAGAATTATCAATAATAGGCAGCATGGCTTTATAAAAAAAAAACATGACACATATTTGATTTTTTGGGGGGTATGATCAAATTCAAACATGAAGAGACTACAATGGGTGTTTTAAAAATATCGAATGAATGGGATTGACTCCTGTTAAGTTAATGGGAGTTTTGCTATTGACTTCAGTAGAGATAGGATTTCACCAGTGGAGTTTAATAAAGCATTTGGTGTTGAGTATCATTTGTGAAGCTCAATAAAAACACATTGTAGCTTTTAAAATATCCCTTAAATTATCACTTCTTTAAATGGAAAACCCTTAGGAACAGCAAGCTTATTTCCTTTTGATTATTTGGAATTCAAGGCTTGTTTACAGACACTGATGCTCAGCTCTTCTTTATTTATGATCTAGTTATGGCTTAACTATAAAGAACAAATTTGTTCTATCCTGTCATGCTTTCATGTCACATCAATAGGTTTCAGACGCATTGGTCAGGAAGTGATACACTTAGTAACTATGTCAAGGAACTGCGAATTTGAATTCATGGACTCATTTAAAGAAACACATTAATTCCCAGAATGCTTGGGAAATCTTCAAAGGCATCAGTGTTCCCTCTCACTGTTCTGGGTTTAACTGCACCTCTGTCCTCTCTATGGTCTGCTCAAGGGTACTTCTTTAGGTCTCAGGCCTCCAGTCATCACCTTTCTGTGTGCAGGGACCCACGTCTCTCTCCCTCTCGATTGGGGATTTAGTGATTCTCTTGATGGAACACTTTCTAGCTCCTATGGGGTCCACTTCTTCTCCCATGCACGGGTACCACAGTACCAGATATGGGGATGAAGGTCTCTAAAAAGAAGATCCCTCTCCCTTTCCAGGGACTCCAAGAAAAAGAGTTGGTCACCTCATAAATCTGGCTCTTGGTAGACCTTGTGTCCCACAAAGGGTACTTCTGAGGCTCCAGCTTAAGTCAATACTGAGATACCAGTACCACCTAAAAAGTCCCTATCAGAGAGGTCTTCAGCTAAGCAGAATAAAGAAGCACCCACCTTGATACCATCCAACACTTCTCAGCATCAATATGCACCTTGTGACGAACTGGGACTGTTCTTAAAGTGGTCTGTGAATGCTGACAGGGGAGTGTGGCTAGGATAGTCTGCATCGGGGGATGGGAGACTGACCGAAGGAGAATACCTGAGCATGTAACATGAGAACCCAGGAAGGGGGAGAGGCGAGGTGACACCTTTGCCCGGGAAACTGAACAAAGGCTGTGGGAGGGGTCGCTGAAGGCAGAGTTTGAGGAGCTGGCTAGTGACCATGGCTGGGAGGCAGACGGGGCTCTGACCTCCCAGGGGGGCTAGGGTGCCCGGGGACCCCAAGATGGACCTAACTGGGGGGGGGGTCCTGTTGTCTGCGCCTGCAAGACCTGTCTTGGACTGTATTCCTGTCGTCTAAATAAACCTTCTGCTTTACTGGCTGGCTGAGAGTCATGGTGAATCACAGGATGCTGGGGGTGCTGGGTCCTGAGTCCCCCCACACTCCGTGACAACTGGTGGCAGCGGCGGGATCTACTGCACCCTGTGGACGGCGCTTCCTGCAGTAAGTGACTGGGGAGCAGTAAAACGAAGGGGGATTGACGGGGACCAGGTGTGCTGAAGAGTCAGAGAGAGACGGTTATCACCCCTTGGAGTGTGTGACCAGCGAGAAGGACTTTTGCAGTAACAGGGTCCCCCGGGGGATCGCAGCGAGTGGTCCCAGGGGCGGAGGAGTTTGCAGCTCGACCCTGGCAGAGAGGTGGTGACCTCGAGAAGGGCTGGCACACTAGGGGTCTCCCTGGAAACTGTGGGGAGCGGTGAGCACACAGGCCTGTGAGTGGCCAGCAGGAAGATGTATGCCAAGCGGCTTAAGAGCGACCTGGTGGAGCTGTGCAAGCAGAGGGGGGTGCGCATTGGGAGGCTCACCAAAGAACAGCTCATTGCCCAGCTGGAGAAGGGAGATCGCTCGAATGAACTGATCCCTGTCTCTGAGGGAAGCCGCCTGGCAGATGCAGCACAGGCCCCAGTGTCTGTCCATCTGGGAGTGGTCAGCCGGCTGCTGAGGGCTTCCCGAGACCCCTCCTTCCTATGCCTAGGGGAAGGGTGGGGAGGAGCCCAGCAAATACCGAGGGTGCAGTGACCCCCCCCGGCCAGCAGGGGATCCTCCCGGCAACGCTCGCCGGCCAGCAGGGGATCCTCCCAGCCACGTGCGCCATCCGTGGAGCGGAATGGGCTGGAATGGGAGATAGAGCTAAAACTGAGAGAGCTGGAGGATCGTGAACAACAGAGACAGCATGAACGGGAGGAGAATGAGAGACAGAGGCATCATGAACTGGAGCTGGCGAGGCTGAAGGGCCGCGAGACCCCGGCTGCGGTGAGTGAGGGGGAACCCAAGACTGCACAGAGCTTTGATAAGTGCATCCTGGCCCCACGTAAGGAGGGGGAGGACATGGATGACTTCCTGGATGCCTTTGAGACGGCCTGCGACCTGCACCAGGTTGATCCTGTGGACAGACTCCGGGTTCTCACCCCCTTACTGGACCCCAAAGCCGTGGCATTGTACCGCCAACTGGAAGAGGCGGAGAAAGGGGACTACGAACTATTCAAAAAGGCCCTGCTACGTGAGTTTGGGCTGACTTCTGAGATGTACCGGGAAAGGTTCCGGAGTCAGGATAAAACCCCTGAGATCTCATATCTGCAACTAGCCGTCCGCATGGAGGGATACGCCAGCAAGTGGGCAGATGGGGCCCAGACGAAGGAGGACCTGGTTAAACTGCTGGTACTGGAGCAACTGTATGAGCGGTGCCCATCCGACCTGAGGCTGTGGTTGAGGGACAAAAAACCAGAGAACCCGCGACATGCAGGCCGGCTGGCCGATGAGTTTGTAAAGAGCCGGTCAGGGGATAACAGGGAGGGGTCCCAAAGGAACAGTCCCACCACAACGCAGAGCGAGAGTCACCATGGGACCTCCCAGCGGGAAAATACGGAAAACCCCCATCAAAGGGGAACATCCGGCGTCAGGGCCATCCGACCCACTCGAGGGGACCCATGGGACATGGGCTGCTATCACTGTGGCCAGAGAGGCCACATACGGGCCCAGTGCCCCAGGCTCAGGGACAGACTGAGCAGACCAAACCCACAGAGGGTTGACTGGGTAGAGACCCAGCCGGGTGAGAGGCAGCACTCCCAGGGAAGGGGGGCTGGCAGAGTACCACCTGCTAAGGAGGGAGGAGAGCTCCAGGCCAGCTCCTCTGGGGGGCTGGATGCTCCAGACTCAGGGTTTTTGGTTTATACGGTGGGCGCGGGGCGGTCCCTCCGGAGAGAGTACCTTGTTCCCCTGGAGGTGGATGGGAGGAAGATCAATGGATACTGGGATACGGGCACAGAGGTGACGCTGGCCCGGCCCGAGGTGGTGCCCCCAGATCAGGTGGTGCCCAACACCTACCTGACTCTGACGAGGGTGGGCGGGACACCATTCAAGGTACCTGTGGCGAGGGTACGCCTGAAGTGGGGGGCCAAGGAGGGCCTCAAGGATGTGGGGGTACACCCGTATTTGCCCACTGAGGTGTTGATGGGGGGGGACCTGGAGGACTGGCCAAGCAACCCACAAAGTGCACTGGTTGTGATCCGCAGTCAGAGCCGGCGAGGGGCACTGCGCCCTGGCCTTGGGGAGGGTGCCTTGCCCGAGGTGCAGGACCCTAACCTGGTGGAGCGGGAACGCCCAGGGACACGACTCAGGGAGGCTGCGGCTTCAGACCCAGCCGGCGAGAGAGAGCAGGTGGCCATCCCTGTCCCAGCTGCTGAGTTCCAGGCCGAGTTGCAGAAAGATCCCTCCTTGCGGAAGATAAGGGACCTGGCCGACCTCGGTGCGGTACAGACCATGGGGAGAGGTGGCCGGAAAGGTTCCTGTGGGAGAAGGGGTTCCTGTACCGAGAATGGGCTCCCCCAGGGAAAATGGAGTCAGGGGGGATCAGGAGGCAGCTGGTGGTACCCTAGAAGTATTGCCGCCAGCTGCTGTACCGGGCCCATGACACCCCCCTCCCAGGGCACCAGGGAACCTGGCGTACCCAGCAGAGGCTGCTACGGAGCTTTTACTGGCCTGGGGTCTTTGTTACTGTCCGACAGTACTGCCAATCCTGTGACCCCTGTCAGAGGGGGAGGAAGGCCCGGGACAAGGGGAAAACGGCTGTAGGACCCTTACCCAGCATAGAGGAGCCTTTCCAGAGGGTGGCCAAGGTTACAAGGGGGGCTCTGAACCAAGAGAGCCCGAAGCACAGACCTCCAGACTGGAGCGCTGGGAGAAGACCACAGCCCAGTTGGAACCCAAGGGGTATTGGGGTGGGAAAAGGGCACGGGCCACATAAACCTTCCCACGTGCGAACTACGAGTGCCATCGAGCACCCCCGACCTAATGGGGGGCGTGAAACTGGAGGGGCCTGGTGTAATTCTCACCAAAGAATGGGAGGGATGCGGGGGCATCCATGGGAACGGGGGTAGGTTCGAACTTCCCCGGGTCACTGGCTAAAATGACCCCGCTCAGTTCGGTCTCAGGGGGGGGAGAGATGTGACGAACTGGGACTGTTCTTAAAGTGGTCTGTGAATGCTGACAGGGGAGTGTGGCTAGGATAGTCTGCATCGGGGGATGGGAGACTGACCGAAGGAGAATACCTGAGCATGTAACATGAGAACCCAGGAAGGGGGAGAGGCGAGGTGACACCTTTGCCCGGGAAACTGAACAAAGGCTGTGGGAGGGGTCGCTGAAGGCAGAGTTTGAGGAGCTGGCTAGTGACCATGGCTGGGAGGCAGACGGGGCTCTGACCTCCCAGGGGGGCTAGGGTGCCCGGGGACCCCAAGATGGACCTAACTGGGGGGGGGGTCCTGTTGTCTGCGCCTGCAAGACCTGTCTTGGACTGTATTCCTGTCATCTAAATAAACCTTCTGCTTTACTGGCTGGCTGAGAGTCATGGTGAATCACAGGACGCCGGGGGTGCAGGGCCCTGAGTCCCCCCACACTCCGTGACACACCTAAATCTCCCGAACGTTCTCTGATACCATCATCACCTAGGAGCCATAGGAACTTCCTGGATGGTATAAGGCTTTCTCCCTGCTACTACCTTTCCAGTATCAGTGCTCTGAGTTCAGAGATATCACCCCACCAGCCTCTCTCGTACTAAGTGCAGCATCTCCACCTTGGCACTAATCCAAACTCCAGTACCAACTCAGGCTATGATTACCAGCTACCATAGCCCTCCCGTTTTCTTTCCCCGAAGAACCTCATCGTGTCAAAGGAACTGGAATTACCCATCCCGAGAAGGGATCTTTCCCATGGTACTGCTTTGGTAGATGTAGACTGAACCCTCCTAGATCCTGCACCTCCAACACCAGCATCCATGTCTGAGCCCCTTATGTTTAGCTAGGGGGATGAGATATCGTCAGACTTTGGGGTCTATACAGGGCTCAGTTTCGGCACTGTACCACCCCACTCCTCTAGACTTCTATCCTGAGGAGAACCTCCTGGAGCCCAGTATGTGTTCCTTGGACACCTTCTCCTGTCTACCTCCTCACTGGACTTTCTGGAACCTTTGGGCAAATTATGGCAACCACTTTTGTAGGGTACCAGTCTGGAAGAAACACTAGCACCCATCAATACCTGAAGAGATCCAAGAAGAGCAGAACTCACAGAATGAAGCAACCTCGGCTCCTTCAACTAAGTCCTCCTGCCCTGATGGGGTGGTAATTCCACCACCGCCTGTCCATGCTGATGACTTAAGGGCCTTTCAGGACTTAATGAAATGTCTGTCAGAGTCCCTCCAGATTCCATTAGAGGAGGTCCAGGAGTCTTAACCTTCCCTAGTGGACATTTTAAATATTGTCCCTCAGGTTAAGGTTGCCCTTCTTATTAACAAGGCACTGTTATTGGCTGATAGCAGCATGGTGAATACCTGCTATTATCCCACCCTCTTGCAAAAGCCAAGGGAATCCCACCCCCAGCTCTCTGATGGTAGATGTAGTCAACAAAAGGAATCATCAAGCACATTCCAGACCTTTTCCTTCCACCAAGGAGTCCAAAGGCCTAGGTCACATGGGAAGGAAGAGCTATTTGTAATCAGCTCTTCAATTTTGGGTTATCAGGCTTCAATGGAAAAAATAAGATTTCAACAACTATGCAGAGTCTATACATTTTATGGAACACCGACCAAAAGACCAAAAGTTTAATAAACTTGTTTTACTTTTTACTATAAACCGATCCAGTACTTTGATTAAAATAGAGTGTTTGCTAATTCTAATAAGTTGGTAATCTGTTGATGTATTGTTTCTTTAAAGGGAACAGAAAATTTAGTAATTTCTCTAAGTGTGTCAGGAGACAGCTGGACACTTCAGACAGTTTTGGGGACATTCAGGACTGGAAGTGTGTTTGGGGTCACCCCTGCAAAAGGTAACAGGGTGCTAGAGACTAGAGTAGGGCTATTGTGTTGTCGGTGGACTGCTGGACTCAGAGTGCTGAGAGGGGATGAGTCAAAGATGAGTTGAGATCATGGGCTTTAGCACATGGGAAGATGGTAGTGTTGTTTATAATAACTAACAAAGGCAAAAAGGCTTGGTAACGGGGAAGATCAAAATCTGAGTTTTGGCCGTGTTGATGTCTGACACTAGAAAAAAGTGTGGGACTGGGTTAAGATGCTGTTTTTTTCCCTTGCAAATGCTTTTGTCTGCTATGGAAGCAAAGATGTCTTTCAAACCATCAGAAAGAGAGACAGAGGGTTTAGATGGATTAATGCTTTTGAAAATTACTAAAAATTCTAATCTGCAGTCCAGTAAGCCAATATCATTAACACATTATCATTGGGGTGTATGAGGTTGTCAGGGAGGGGTAGTACCTCTGATGGGGGAGCAGTCGTACTCCTAGGAGTAGCTCATCCACTTTGGTCCCCACTTGACACCCAGCTCTCACCTGTGGCTCCAAGTAGCTGTCAGCATGCGACAGCGGCCACACCCCGGAGACCGTCTCGACTGGCGGGCTAAACCAGGTGAGGGTAGCTGATGAGTATGAGACTCTCGGTGAGTCAGGACCTGTCTACCCATTGCATGTGAAGGCTGGATCCGGCTGACTGAGGCAACCTGGTTCAACCTGGTTCAATGGTCAGGAAGGCGGTGACAGCAAGCGTTGTGGAACGCTTAAGAGCACGACAAGACACGTAGGCGTCCTGGTCATCCACTGCGCCCTGTCCTATCTCCAGCCGTCTCGACTTCAGTCCTGCCACTGGATACAGATAGGAACTGGGAAGAGAGAGTGAGGCCGACGTTGCGCAACTCTCCCTCACTTTAATCCAATTCATGCGCAAGTCTCGACATCATATCATATCATATCACATCATATCAAGTCCTGTGGCGATGGGCGAGCGACGAAGCAGCAGGTGTGGATACACTGGGAGCTGTAGCTGCGGACCTGCACATAGGCGGCTCAGGCATAATGGTCGTTCCTCACTGACCGAAGCAGCAGTGGAGCTCGGCATCTTCTTGAGCGACTGAGCAGCCCTATTCAGGATTGCACTGCTCACCTCCGTAGAACGAGGAGGGGGCTAGAAAAGGTGCCCTAAACATTGCCTGCTTCACCTTACCCTGGCCAGCATACCGCAGCTGGCGGGGATCCCATAAAAGCGGTCGAACAAAAATAAAAACAAAATTTAGAGTGACACCGATCACTATTGGCACATGGAATGTGCGCATGTTACTGGACAACATCACGGCAGACAGACCGGAGAGAAGAACAGCACTTGTCGCTAGAGAGCTCGCACGCTACAACATTGACATTGCAGCCCTTAGCGAAACTCGCCTTGCTAATGAAGGACAGCTATCCGAGTCAGGTGGTGGCTATACATTCTTCTGGAGTGGCCCCAGCAGTGATGAGCGTCGCAAATCTGGAGTTGGCTTCGCCATCAAGCATCATCTTGTTCAGAAACTTGCCAGTTCCCCCAAGGGTATGAATGACCAGCTCATGACAATGCAGTTTCCGCTTCAGAAAGGAAAACAAGCTACTTTGATCAGCGCATATGCTCCTACAATGACCAACCCAGAGGATGTGAAGGATAAATTCTACGAAGAACTAGATACTCTGTTATCGTCAGTGCACCGCACAGACAAGCTGATTCTGCTTGGCGATTTTAACGCAAGAGTCGGATGCGATGCCGCAGCCTGGGAAGGAGTCATCGGGGAAAAATGGAGTGGGAAAGTGCAACAGCAATGGCCTGTTACTGCTGAAAACTTGTGCAGCACATGGCCTTCTGATCAGCAATACGGTCTTCCCCCTTCCTACCCGCAACAGGACTTCTTGGATGCATCCCCGTTCCAAGCACTGGCATTTGATCGATTATGTCATCATCAGGAGAAGGGACAGAGAAGATGTCAGGGTTACAAAAGCTATGTGTGGCGCTGACTGTTGGACGGATCATAGGCTCATAGTATCCAAAATGAAGCTCCGTATCATGCCGAAGAGACGACCACAAGGCAGTAAGACTCTCAAAAGTATCAACGTGTCGAAGCTGAAGAACAGCCGCATCACTGAAAATCTAGCGGAAGACCTAGAGAATGAGCTTGCTGATCTTCGTATTGAGGATGACGCTGAGAAAGACTGGGAGCGATTCCGCAACACTGTCCATACAGCTGCATCGAAGGTATTGGGGGCCCTCCACATGCAGGCGGCAAGACTGGTTTGATGAAAATGATGCAGAAATCCAGGCCTTACTTGCTGAGAAGCACCGCCTGCATCGTGCATATCAAAACGATCCATCCTTGGCGGCAAAGAAGACCGCCTTTATCAATGTTCGCAGAACAGTACAGAACCAATTGCGCAAAATGCGGGACTTGTGGCTGAGCGCGAAAGCAGATGAAATACAGGCATATGCAGACAGGAACGACTTTAAGCAGTTTTATGAAGCCCTTAACACACTCTATGGTCCACAGTCTTCTGGGAGCTTTCCCCTCCTGAACCCTGATGGTACTGTGCTCCTTACACAGAAGACGCAGATTCTTTAGAGATGGGCTGAACACTTTGAAGCAATTCTCAATCGCCCCTCAGTCATCAATGATGAGGCCATTGACAAGATGCCCCAAGTTGCAGTCAATGACTCCATGGATGCTTCACCAGAAGAGGACGAAGTGAAGAAAGCTATCAATCAGCTGTCAAGTGGCAAAGCCCCAGGGTCAGATGCCATACCAGCAGAGGTGTACAAAGTCGGTGGACCCGTGCTGCTACGGAAACTCACTGAGCTGTTTCAGTCCTTCTGGGGGCAGGGAACCATTCCACAGGAATTTAGAGACGTGTCCATCTTGCACCTCTATAAGAGGAAGGGCAATCGCCAGGTATGCGACAATCACCGTGGAATCTCGCTGCTTTCTACAGCGGGGAAAGTTCTTGCATGGGTTCTGTTGAACCGATTGATTACTCACCTGGAGAAGGGCTTACTGCCAGAATCACAGTGTGGCTTCCGCAAAGGTCATGGGACTGTTGACATGATCTTTGCTGTGCATCAGCTACAGGAGAAATGTCAAGAGCAGAATCGTGAACTCTACACAACTTTTGTGGACCTCAGGAAAGCATTTGACTCTGTCAGTCGCCAGGGCCTGTGGAGGATCATGTTGAAATTTGGCTGTCCAGACAGATTTATACGAATGGTACGTCAATTTAATCACGGTATGATGGCTCGTGTCCTGGATGACGGTGAAACATCTGAGGCCTTCCCAGTCACCAACGGCGTCAAGCAAGGGTGTGTTTTAGCACGCACTTTGTTCAGCATGATATTCTCTGCCACTCTGACTGATGCCTTTCAACACTGCACTGAAGGAGTAGGCCTGAAGTATAGAACTGATGGGAAATTATTCAATCTGAGGCGACTGCGTGCCATCACCAAGGTGAAGGAAACTGTACTTCAAGACTTTCTCTTTGCCGATGATTGTGCTCTGAATGCTAGTACTGAGCCAGAAATGCAAGCCAGTATGGACAAGTTTTCAACTGCATGCAATAACTTCGGTCTCACTATTAACATCAAGAAGACTGAGGTCATGCACCAGCCAGCTCCCCACGCTCCATACTCAGAACCATCCATCACTGTAAATGGACAGAGACTTCAGACAGTGGACCACTTCACATACCTGGGCAGTACTCTTTCCTGAGCAGTGTCAATCGATGATGAAGTAAACTGCAGAATTGCTAAAGCCAGCTCTGCATTTGGCCAATTGCGCTTCAATGTTTGGGAACGTCGAGGGATCAGGCTATCAACAAAGCTGAAGGTCTACCGAGCAGTGGTGCTTCCAACTCTGCTGTATGCCTGCGAGACGTGGACTGTCTATCGGAGTCATGCACGAAGGCTCAATCACTTCCACATTTCCTGTCTGCGAAAGCTTCTAAAAATCAGATGGCAGGACAAAGTGCCCGATACTGATGTCCTTACTAGAGCCAGTCTGCCGTCAGTTCACACATTGCTGATGAGAGCCCAGACCAGGTGGGCCGGACATGTTGTGAGAATGTCAGATGAACGCATTCCTAAACAGCTCTTCTACAGAGAACTCACTCAGGGAAAGCGCTCCCATGGAGGTCCAAAGAATCGATTCAAGGACACGCTGAAGACCTCTTTGAAGTCCTTCGAGATCAACACCGCCACATGGGAAACCTTCGCACTGAACCGTTCAGCATGGCACAGCCTCATTCACACAGGCAGTAATACCTCTGAGGCGAGGCGTATTGCTGAGGCTGAAAAAAAGCGTGAGCTGCTCAAGTCCAGAGCTGCTCATACATCATCGACAGTGTCATTACATGTTTGCTCGACGTGTGACAGGACGTTCCACGCCCGAATCGGACTGATCAGTCATCTTCGGATGCACAAAGCCCGGTCATCGAAAGAATGAGTTGTTGAGGTCCTCATCGATAACGATGGACGAACATCATCACATCATCATTAACACATTTCTGGAAATGGATAGTCTCCTTTATTTCAAAACAAGACCTTTTAACTTCCAACTGTTAATTCATTGATAATGCTTACAAATTTTGGATTTTATTTATTTCTGTGTACAGATGTTTATAAGAAAAAGCACTGCAGTCTTAGAGCAGCAGGGTAATCAGCATTTGATAATTTATATATTTTTCCCTCACTGAAACAGCAGCAGTCTAGTGGATGACAATCTTGTTCATGATCAATAATGTAGCAAATAATTGTACTGGAAATACAGTTAGGTAAATTAATATCACCCATTTTAAGGATCCTTTATAAACAGGAACCCCCATTTAGATAAGAATCGGGCCCAAACTCATTATTTGCTTCAGTTTCTGCAATTTTAGTTTGGAAAAGTTCCAGCGACACCCAACATAAACCAATTCTCCCCACACTGAAACTTTAAACAAATGGTTGCTCTTGTATGTCAAAGTCAGCATAAAATATCCACTCTGGACTGATACTTTGATTGCCTGCTGACTATTTTCCCCATAGTGTCTGACTTGGGATAAGAAACGAATAAAAAACTTTAAGTGACTTACTAAGATGTTTTGGGTGTTTTGATGCCTACTGTAGAATTATTTATCCTGTTACAAACAATAAAACAAAACTGGCATTTTAACCCATCTCAGCTAGACTTCTTTAATTTCAGCTTCATCTAATTTGCATACATTATTTTTATCTTTTATAAACAGTCAAGTTGCAGTGCTATGCCCATCAATTCAAGAACCTTCTATTCTATTACAATGTGATTTCTTATTTACTATGGTTGCTAAATTATATTTTTGAACAAAACTGTCAACTATTCTATCAATTGACCTGAGTGCTGCATTTTGAATGATCCAAGATGAAAGCAGCTGAAAGCCATAGTTTTAAACATCACCTT
Source organism: Terrapene triunguis (assembly GCF_002925995.2). Taxonomy (NCBI): domain Eukaryota; kingdom Metazoa; phylum Chordata; order Testudines; family Emydidae; genus Terrapene; species Terrapene triunguis. The sequence goes on along the minus strand of NW_020664372.1, from coordinate 113,890 downwards.
AACTTTGTTTGCCTAGAATGTAAATGGTTATGCTGACTGCTAACTGAGCAAGATTGAAGACTGTAGGCAATAACAAGATTCTGACATGCACACCCTGAAAACATAAAGCGGGGAAAGCCAAGTGAGATTCCTTTTATCTTGAGACTTTGCTTCAGGAAGGACAAGCTTGACTGTATATTTAAAGTGCTCTGTGCTGGCAATCAAACTGACTCCAGTTTTGGAGAACTGAAAACAAGGCATTATCAGGAGGGAGTCTTTCACTTTGGAATTTGTTTTCCCCATTCCTATGAAAAAGCCCAAGGGTTTACACCTTGGGGCACATTATGCAAAGCCTTGCTCATCATTTAGGCTTTTATCTGGGAGGTGGTTTGATTCAACTTGTAGAATAAAATTCAGGATGTTAAACTTAAATTATATAATGATGACCATATAATAGGATGGTAATAACCCTGAAGCTCCAGTAAATGCAGCTTGATGATGATCTCAGCATTTCTTATTAAATATGTAGAAATGAATGCTAGAGGCAATTTCCACTTTGGTTTTTGTTAGGCTTTCTGTGCTACCAACAGGTACTCCACATATTCAGAGGGGCTATCTGATTTCCTGCCACAATTTCAGCATGCAAACAAGATTTCCATTCCTAAGCCTCACTTTTTTTCTGCAACCACTGCATATTTTCAAACATAAATCTGTATCCAAAAATGAATTGACTGCTGTTGTCCTTAGATAGCTCACTCGCCTTTAATTTGCCAAATCCAGGGTCTTGCTGGTGGCTTGACTGCTGAGGTAGCTGCTAATGTTATAGCACCATGCAATCTCCTCCATCCAAGTCCCCAAAACAAACATGAAAAGAACACACACACATACAAAAAGCAAGCTTTTAGTGTACACATAAAATGCTCACTTTACGAGGCACTTTCACTAATTAAATATTGCTTATGTACTGGGGAGGATAATGCACCTTGATTCCAATATAGAATAAGATGAGGGAGACAGACGGAGAGAAAGTGCTTCAGTGTTGACTTTTTTTTTTTTAATAGGAGATGGATTATAGTGAGAGAAAATGCTGACATCCCACACATATGTCCTTTAGTTTTCATTAATTTCTAATCTTTAGGATAAACTAAATCCAATGAGATTCCCTCCGATGTCAAAGCATTTCCGCCCCCCCATGGCATCTTTTATCCGTGAGCAAATTCCTCTTCCTCTAGTTTGGAATCACTCTGATTTTTCCCCCCCACACACCTGTTTATTGATTCTGAACGGCTATTTATTGTTAAGCACCTTCGTTTTTTAGTGTACAATATATATACAAGCAATATCTAGTGTTAATTAACCTATCCCACTTTTTTTCCAATCTTCCTCTTTCTTCCACACTTACAGAATAAGACATTGACAAATATGCTCATGAGGGAAAAGCTGTTAATAGACAAATTCACTGCAGAAAGTCACACAGTTGAAGACATTCCTAAGTACTGTATTACTTGTATAGTTAGTACTTTGATTTTCAATTGGCCAACAGTCATTGTTTTTGTCTGCAGAAAATAAAATATTAAAAATGTGTCCTCATTATAAACAGTGAAGTACTGTAATTTAAACTTGTGAAATTCAATTTGCAACTCTTTATATAGGTGTAGTGAAGAGTACAGCAGCTCACAGGAGGCAGATAGCAGTGAATACAAACTTGCAAAATGGCCACAACTACACTGCAATCATCTCTATTTAAGGCATTTCTAATGTGCTTATCACCTTAGTTTTAGGTGCCAAATAGATGCAAATTATTTCATGTTTGAAAATGTCCTGGGAGGCTGGATCCCACGGCAATGAAGTTTTACATTTATCACTCTGTGTTCACAGCTTACGCAGAGAGAAATAAGATAAAAACATAAATACTTTTGATGGAAGTTGCAATAGAACATCACTTTCGTTCTTAGAATTCAGAATGATAGCACACAAGAACCAAAAAAGAGAGAGAGGGAGAAAACAAGCTACTCCCTAAAGCAGCAAGGAACTCCTCATCCCATCCTGACTTAAGCTGTCTCTTTCCTGGCTAGAGTTGCTCGGTGGGTCTCAAAACAAACCCCAAACTCTCAAAACAAGACACCCCTTTAACAACTAACCATAAGCACTGAGACCATATTTCCTCCCCTCTCCCTGCCCTGGCATATAACACCCCCACACATCCTTTGCCAAAGCAGAACATCCATGGAAGTACACAGGCCCCGAAGGGCCAATTGGCTGAGACCCATGCTTAGAGTTGCCAACTTTCAAACCGCAGAAAACCAAACACCCTAGCCCATTCCCTTCATAGAATCATAGATCATAGAATATCAGGGTTGGAAGGGACCTCAGGAGGTCATCTAGTCCAACCCCCTGCTCAAAGCAGGACCAATTCCCAACTAAATCATCCCAGCCAGGGCTTTGTCAAGCCGGGCCTTAAAAACCTCCAAGGAAGGAGACTCCACCACCTCCCTAGGTAACGCATTCCAGTGCTTCACCACCCTCCTAGTGAAATAGTGTTTCCTAATATCCAACCTAGACCTCCCCCACTGCAACTTGAGACCATTGCTCCTTGTTCTGTCATCTGCCACCATTGAGAACAGCCGAGTTCCATCCTCTTTGGAACCCCCCTTCAGGTAGTTGTAGGCTGCTATCAAATCCCCCCTCATTCTTCTTTTCTGGAGACTAAACAATCCCAGTTCCCTCAGCCTCTCCTCATAAGTCATGCACTCCAGACCCCTAATCATTTTTGTTGCCCTCCGCTGGACTCTTTCCAATTTTTCCACATCCTTCTTGTAGTGTGGGGCCCAAAACTGGACACAGTACTCCAGATGAGGCCTCACCAAAGTCGAATAAAGGGGAACGATCACGTCCCTCGATCTGCTGGCAATGCCACTACTTATACAGCCCAAAATGCCGTTAGCCTTCTTGGCAGCAAGAGCACACTGTTGACTCATATCCAGCTTCTCATCCACTGTGACCCCTAGGTCCCTTTCTGCAGAACTGCTACCTAGCCATTCGGTCCCTAGTCTGTAGCTGTGCATGGGATTCTTCCGTCCTAAGTGCAGGACTCTGCACTTGTCCTTGTTGAACCTCATCAGATTTCTTTTGGCCCAATCCTCTAATTTGTCTAGGTCCCTCTGTATCCGATCCCTACCCTCTAGTGTATCTACCACGCCTCCTAGTTTAGTGTCATCGGCAAACTTGCTGAGAGTGCAGTCCACTCCATCCTCCAGATCATTAATAAAGATATTAAACAAAACCGGCCCCACTCCGCTTGAAACTGGCTGCCAACTAGACATGGAGCCATTGATCACTACCCGTTGAGCCCGACGATCTAGCCAGCTTTCTATCCACCTTACAGTCCATTCATCCAGCCCATACTTCTTTAACTTGGCAGCAAGAATACTGTGGGAGACCGTATCAAAAGCTTTGGTAAAGTCAAGGAATAACACATCCACTGCTTTCCCCTCATCCATGAGCCAGTTATCTCATCATAGAAGGCAATTAGGTTAGTCAGGCACGACTTCCCCTTGGTGAATCCATGCTGACTGTTCCTGATCACTTTCCTCTCCTCTAAGTTTTTCATAATTGATTCCTTGAGGACCTGCTCCATGATTTTTCCAGGGACTGAGGTGAGGCTGAGTGGCCTGTAGCTCCCCAGATCATCCTTCTTCCCTTTTTTAAAGATGGGCACTACATTAGCCTTTTTCCAGTCATCCGGGACCTCCCCCGATCGCCATGAGTTTTCAAAAATAATGGCTAATGGCTCTGCAATCTCATCCGCCAACTCCTTTAGCACCCTCGGATGCAGCGCATCCGGCCCCATGGACTTGTGCACGTCCAGTTTTTCTAAATAGTCCCAAACCACTTCTTTCTCCACAGAGGGCTGGTCACCTTCTCCCCATATTGTGCTGCCCAGTGCAGCAGTCTGGGAGCTGACCTTGTTTGTGAAGACAGAGGCAAAAAAATCATTGAGTACATTAGCTTTTTCCACATCCTCAGTCACTAGGTTGCCTCCCTCATTCAGTAAGGGGCCCACACTTTCCTTGACTTTCTTCTTGTTGCTAACATACCTGAAGAAACCCTTCTTGTTACTCTTAACATCTCTTGCTAGCTGCAACTCCAAGTGTGATTTGGCCTTCCTGATTTCACTCCTGCATGAGGCTTCCCCAAGCCCCCTTCCCCTTCCCCTTCCCGGCCCCTTCCCTGAGGCCCCACCTCCCACTCACTACATTCCCCTTCCCTCAGTGGCTCACTCTCTCCCACCCTCAGTCACTTTCACTGGGCTGGTGCAGGGTGTTGGGGTGTGGGAGGGGGTGAGGGCTCTAACTGGGGTTGTGGGCTCTGGAGTGGGGCTAGAAATGAGGGGTTCAGGATGCAGGCGGGAGTTCCAGGTTGGGGCAGGGAGTTGGCGTGTGGGAGGGGGTGAGGGCTCCAGCTTGGGTTGCTGGCTCTGGGGTGGGGCTGGGGATGAGGGGTTTGGCGTGCAGGAGGGGGCTCCAGACAGGGGGTGGAGCTGTCATATTTGGAATGTGGGAGGGGGCTGTGGGTTGAGGCAGGGGTTGGGGTGCAGGATGGGGTATGGGCTCTGGCCTCGGGGTACAGGTTCTGGGGTGGGGCTGGGAATGAGGGGTTTGGGGTGCAGGAGGGGGCTCCAGACTTGGGTGTGGGGCTGAGGGTTTTGGAATGTGGGAGGCAGGTTGAGGCAGGGGGTTGGGATGCAGGAGGAGGTGAGGACTCTGGCGGAGGGACGGGGATGAGGGGCTCAGGGTGTGGGAGGGGGCTCTGGGCTGGGGCAGGGAGTTGGGTGCAGGGGGGTGAGGGCTCTGGGCTGGGGGTGCAGGCTCTGGATAAGGGGTTTGGGGTAAAAGAGGGGGCTCCGGGCTTGAGGGGGTCAGGGCTGGTGCAGGGGGTTGGGGCCCAGGGTTGGGGCGTGGGCTTAAGGTGGCTCATTTGGAAGTACCTTAATAAAGCAGATGGGGGCACATTTCTGTGGGTTTAGGATTCTGTTTATGGGGACTATAAATAATATACTGTCATGCAAAACCACTACGAGTCATGGGCATGGATAGGGTATGTAATGTGTGGTCAAAATATTGCCTGGGTTTATACTGTCATAGCAGATGCCTTGTCCCACTTTTACGTACCAGGTTTCAGAAGCTGGCAACAGGAGACAAGTCTGCCTTGGCATGGAAGGAGAAGCATGTTATTGGACCAGCTCATGTTACTGATGTGCGCCGAGGGGCCCATCAGCAATCACTGACATGATATGGCATACATTGGAGAACACTATTTGGGAATGTATAAAGGAGTTCAATTACTGCCCAGGACAAGAAGGGACTTGATGCAGATCCATGTTGTCAGACTTGCATTCACGCCGAGAGCCATTGAATGCCACCTGGGTGGACAAGGCTCGACAGATTCTAACAGGGGGTTATTCCTTGGGTTCATAAACAAATCCCTTGGGTTCATAAAAGGTTCAGCAATTTGGCCATTCTTGGGCACCAAATTATTCAGGGAGTTTGGGTTTCCCCTGTAAAGGTTTGGATCCCATTTGTTTTGGCCAATGTAAAAGGGGGGCAGTAAAAGATGTCTGGAAACCCAACTGGGTTTGGGGAGAGGGGAGGCAGACAAGCTAATTGCTGGTGCTTTCTTGTGGCGGACATCCAGTGCAGGTCCTCCATAGGAAAGGTGTACAGTGACCGGATAAATGGCTTCAAAAAAGGACTTTAAAAAAGGTGTTCATTAAAGGAATGAACGGGGGGCGGTTGGGGACTCCTATGATTGGTACGGCAGGGAGCCAACCCCCCATTCTTATCGCCCGCCTTGACCCTACAACAAGGGTGTGTGGATGGTAAGTTCCCGGCAATGGATTTGTTGGAAGGACCTGGATAGTGAAAGAGGGGGAGCTTGTGGGAGCCCCCGGATATGGCAAGGTCATTGCAATAAATTTGCTGGAGGAACTTGGATGGAAAAAGAGGAGGAGCTGGTAAAAACTCCCCAGGTAATTACGGAATAAACATGGGGTTACCTGCACTGTACACTTTTATCTGCCGGGTAGTCCCAGACATCTAATAATAAAAGTGTGGCCTAATTAAACCCAAGTCGAATGTCTCCTGTCCTTCTTTTGGTATGGCCAGACAATAAGTTTCTTCTTTTAATCCTACATGCAAACTCCAAATGAACAGAAGAGGTCTGGTAGAGTCATCTGACAACTCTAATGAATTCATTTGCAATTCACAAAGCTTAATAAACATTTGCCAGTTTCACCTTGAGTTCTGACTGACCCTTTTGTAGTTCTCACAAATCCAAAACTTTATGGAAAAACTCAAGGTGTATGAAACCACGTAAGTCAGAAATGAATAAGCTTTGTAATGAACAGAAAAAAGCCCAGCTCTCTGCCAGCCCAGATTAGCTTATATTTTTCTTTTTTGAGCACTGACTGTGATTGTGATGCATTGTGTGTTGGAAGTACAAACTATTATTTTAAGAATGTGTTTGGAGGAGGGGGCGGTTTCCTGGTCCTGTGTCCTGCTTAGGAGGGCTTTGTAATAAAGTGCACCATCAAGGAAGAAGCATAAAAAATAACACATCCAGGGAACATGACAACACCATACACCACACTGTCCACTAGGCGGCACCGGGCTAATGCAGGCTAGTCCCTACCTGTCCTGAGGCAACGTGCTGCGCCCCTGAAGCAGACAGCAGGGTCCGAGTCCTAAGAAGAGGGGCCAGGAAGCTCTGCATGCTGCCCCCTCCTGCAGCACTGGCTCCGCACTCCAGTTGGCTGGGAACCAGCCAATAGGACCTGTGGCAGGCGGTGCCTGTGGGCGAGAACAGCATGTGGAGCTTCCTGCCCCCCTGCCTAGGACCCGGACTTGCTGTCCACTTCTGGATCACAGTGTGGTGCCCCAGGACAGGCAGGGAGCCTGCCTTAACTCCTCCCGCTGTCCGGCTGACTGGGAGCTGCCCAGCTGAACTGGAAATGGTGCCCTTGCCAACCTGTGGGTGGCACTTGATTTAACCCCTATGCTGGTTCCCCCAGTGACCCTTTCCTTACGCTGTGGCATGAACATGCTGCATGCTCACCAAAACGTCATCCGCAAACATATCTGCACTGATGGATGTATACACCTTTCCGAAGCCTGCACCCAATGCCACATGCATTTGTTGCTTCCCTGACACACCCCTCCTTTCAGCGCTGCCTTCACAGCTTGTAATCAGTTGGAATGGACATCAATGCTCCAGGCAATCCTGTATACTTTGGAAACCCCGAATGCTGTGAAGACAACATTAGAAGAAGAAACAGTCTTAACCACTTGCATGCAAATTCCTAGTGATTGAGGTAGAATTTTGCTTCCCTTGGAGTCCCCTAAGCCCTGAACCTGGAGAGCAGGAGTGGGGGCTTCCTTTGGTAATGAAACAGAAAACCCACAGGGCCCGTCCACCCTTGGCCTAGCACCAGCCCCATGCCCCAGTTGCATGGCTACTACCACTGACGGCCACTGACTCACACAACATGTGCCCTGTGCAGCCTTTGAATCCCCGTCCTTCTCCCAGTACTAGTGCTGAACCTGATAGAAAAGGGAGAAGTGAAAATTCCTTGGGTGCGCCCCAAGCAAAAAACCTGAAACCAATCCCTAACTCAATTATCACGGCTCAGTTGTTATGTGGGGGGGCATTTTGCTGTGTCCCTTCTCCTCCTACCTATACCCCAGGCTAGTGTGATCAGGTGTCTGGTTTTTGACCAGAACACCCAGTCGAAAAAGGACCCTGGCAGCTCCGGTCAGCACCACCATTAAAAGTCCAGTCGGCGGTGCTGCGGCACTCAGGCAGGCTAGTCCCTACCTGTCCTCCCGACCAATGGGAGCTAGGGGAGCGGTGCCTGTTGGCGAGAGCATTGCATGGAGCCTCCTAGGTCCCCCACCTAGGACCCGGACCTGCTGCTGGCTACTTCAGGGGTGCACCCAGTGCAGTGCCAGGACAGACAGGCAGCCTGCCTTAGCCCCCCTGCTGCGCTGCTGACTGGGGACTGCCCAAGGTAAGCCCATGCCCTAACCCCAAGCCCCAACCCCCTGCCCCAGCCCTGAGCCCCCCCAAACCCAGAGCCCCCCTTTATCCCAAACCCCTCATCCCCGGCCCCAGCCCAGAGCCCATACCCCAATACCAGAGCCCTCACCCCCCCTACACCCAAACCCCCTGCCCCAGCCCAGATCCCTCACCCCCTCCTGCACCCCAGCCCCTTACCCCAACCCACAACCCCCTCCCACACTCCAAATCCCCCAGCCTGGAGTCCCCCTCCTGCACCCCAAACCCCTCATCCCTGGCCCCTCCCCAGAGCCCTCACACCCAGCCCAGAGCCTGTACCTGCTCCCACACCCCAAACCCCTGCCTCAACCTGCAGCCCCTTCCCACACTCCGAATCCCTCAGCCCCATCCCCCAGCCTGGAGCCCCTTCCTGCACCCCAAGTCCCCCCCACACACACACTTAAAGGTGCAAGGCAGTCATTGTGAGAGCAAAGAAGAGAGGGAAAGAGATTCCCCCCCCACACACCTCTGTTCACACTTAACATTTACACAAACATATGTAGCAAACTTTGATGTTTCCTCTCTTAGGTTTTTCTTTTGACATGATTTTGTAGATTCACAAGTTTGTTTGGTTTTGAATTGTTGTTGAACAGCATTTTGATGGGCATGAGGAAGAGGAGGAAGATAAAAACAGGAGAAGAACAAGAGCAAGGAGAGATGTTAATGAGCAGGAGGCTGTAACAAGTGTGCCCTCGAGCAGAGAAAGATATTGGGAATGAGTGCATTATATATGGTTGTGGATGAAGGCCAATATGACACATGCATCAATGGAAAAGATTAGATGGACACTCAGTAGATGTCTATAATAAATTGCTTTTTGTGTTTATTAAATTCAAAAATCTGTTGAGACTGGTCTAGAGTCTGAATTTCCTCTAGGAATTTTGACACAGCTCTAGGTATCACAGCACGTGAGAGTTACAAAAGAAAGTGGGTCTTAATGTCTTAATCTTAATTAGGTTGTCTACCTAATTACTTAGAAGAGTTTAAATACAGATGATCTCTCTCCCATGCTAGGGATAATTGATTTAATGGTTGAGTGACTTTACTACTAAGGTTCGGCAAGTGCAATGGCCATCAGGCTGTAATTCTCAGCCTAGACTAAAGTGGCCCAAATAAGATTTATGTGCTGGTAGCTCAGGGTGACCACAATACTTTAAAAGTGATCCTGGTAAATGCTATTTGGGACAAGAAAAGGAATCAAGGGAAACAACCTTCCAGTCTAGTTTCTGGGCATATATGTCTCTACTAGGACTTTAACAAATCTGATTTAGTCACAGTTTGACTTGCTCATTATATTTGCTTCACTACTGGATTTTGATTTACATAAATGTTCACTACAATTTTAATTGCATTTTCCTTCATGTTACATTTTACTGCTACAATCTATGACTGTAATTGAAAGGGACTTAATTTTTAATCAGAGAGATTTTATGTGTAAAAATATGTATCATTTTAATGTGACAAAAATTTACTGTGTTGGATAGAGCTACTGACATGAAAATGTGGAGATGGTAACTGCAATATATTAGTCTGGTGAATGAATGTGTGTTTATATATATACTTTTATATATATATAAGTAATAGTTTTCTTGGCTTTATAAAGTAAATGTTTGCTTAAAAAAAATCTTTAACCCTAAATTTTTAAACGGAAAATAAAGTGGAGTGTTCTGGTATTCAAACAAATAGAGCAAAATTTAAATTTGGGTGCTACATAGCTTGATTATTTAAAGGACCAATCCGGCAGGCTATTGAGCTCCCTGAACTCAGAAAGGACAGGGTAAATACAGTATAATAAAGCACAAATGTGGCTGCTGTGCTAAACTACAAATGAAAAAACATGGTTATTTGTTCTTACACTGGTATCCTAGTAGTTCACTTATAAGCGCTGTTTAATCGTAGACACAGGACCACTTACTCCATGAGACTGGAAGCTTCATAACCTTTAATAAGGGTCTTGACTCGCTACCCATTTCTATGTAATGTCTTCAAGAATGTTCAGCATTTGGCACCTCCCGTCTAATACATTATTATTTATTATTTGCATTATCGTAGCACTTAGCTGCCCCAGCCATGGAACCATTATGCTAGGTGCTGCACAAACACAGGACAAAAAACAGAGTCCTTGCCCTAAAGAGCTTAAAAACTAAGTAATTATATGATCCTTTATGTACAAGGATCTATACTATCTTTACTTCTCCGTTGTAGATGTACAAGATTTTTGTCCCCTTATTTATATTCATTGCATTAGCCTGGTAAAGAAAGTATGACTCTTGAATGTTTGTCTATGTATTTGTATTTCTCTTTAGTTCAACAGAAGGAATCAACTACAAATCTTCTGTGTTGTTTTTTATATTTATTCTTACATATGTGCGGGAGAGCCTACTATTTTGTCCAAGACCGAGGAAAATATTTTTAAAAAAGCTTCTCATGAAGTAACAAAGAGGCTGGGAGCAACTTTAAGCAAAGATGTTCAAATAGAGAAATGTCTTCTTGCTACCTGGTAAAGTTACATACATTTTAGGTAATGATATCAGAATGCCATCACAAACATCTCATACTTATTTCTAATGGTCACATAAGGTATTTCTATACTGCAATTAAAAACCCGCAGCTGGCCCATGCCAGCTGATTTGTGCTCAGAGAGCTTAGGCTGTGGGACTGTTTAAATGTGGTGTTCATGTTTGGATTCTGGCTAGAGCCTGGGATCTAGGACCCTGCGAGGTGGGAGAGTTCCAGAGCTCGGGCTGTAGCCTGAGCCCAAACATCTATACCACAATTAAACAGCCCCTTAGCCCAAGTCAGCTGCCATAGGCCAGCTTCAGGTGTCTAACTGTAGTGTAGACATACCCGTACAGTTTATTTGGATAACAGGCTGTAGAGGAGCAGCAATGAAGATGTTTGCAGTAAAGATGCGGAGACAGAGTGGAGTTTGAAGCTTTTGATCTACTCTTTGGTTTCACAAGAGTAGTTTTAGTTTGTGATCCTTGTTGCCTGTGAAGTGGCTGCACAGTACGTCCCTGGGTGTAGTTGTGGGGGGGAAGTTTCGGGGGGGGGCATTGCCCCCCCGAACAGAGGCGAGGCTTGGTAAACAAACCGGCCCGGCCCACCAGGAGCTTTCCCTGAACAAGCGGCAGAGCGGCTTTGAGAACCACTGCTCTAGAGTCTATGAGGCATGCTTTTATCTAATACTGGGAGGGATTGCAACTGCTTTGGAGGACAGGGTCATAATTCAAAATGATCTGGACAAATTGGAGAAATGGTCTGAGGTAAACAGGATGAAGTTTAACAAAGACAAATGCAAAGTGCTCCACTTAGGAAGGAACAATCAGTTTCACACATACAGAATGGGAAGAGACTGTCTAGGAAGGAGTACGGCAGAAAGGAATCTAGGGGTTATAGTTGACCACACGCTAAATATGAGTCAACAGTGTGATGCTGTTGCAAAAAAAGCAAACATGATTCTGGGATGTATTAACAGGTGTGATGCAGGGCCGGCTCCAGGGTTTTGGCCGCCCCAAGCAGCCAAAACCAAAAAAAAAAAAAAAAGCCGCGATTGCGATCTAAAAAAAGACGCGATCGCGATCTGCGGCGGCAATTCGGCGGGAGGTCCTTCACTCCCAGGCGGAGTGAGGGACCGTCCGCCGAATTGCCGCCGAATACCTGGAACTGCTGCCCCTGTCTGGAACGGCCGCCCCAAGCACCTGCTTGAGAAGCTGGTGCCTGGAGCCGGCCCTGGTGTGTTGTGAGCAAGACACGAGAAGTTATTCTTCCGCTCTACTCTGCACTGGTTAGGCCTCAACTGGAGTATTGTGTCCAGTTCTGGGCACCGCATTTCAAGAAAGATGTGAAGAAATTGGAGAGGGTCCAGAGAAGAGCAACAAGAATGATTAAAGGTCTTGAGAACATGACCTATGAAGGAAGGCTGAAAGAACTGGGTTTGTTTAGTTTGGAAAAGAGAAGACTGAGAGGGGACATGATAGCAATTTTCAGGTATCTAAAAGGGTGTCATAAGGAGGAGTGAGAAAACTTGTTCACCTTAGCCTCTAAGGATAGAACAAGAAGCAATGGGCTTAAACTGCAGCAAGGGAAGTTTAGGTTGGACATTAGGAAAAGGTTCCTAACTGTCAGGGTGGTTAAACACTGGAATAAATTGCCTAGGGAGGTTGTGGAATCTCCATCTCTGGAGATATTTAAGAGTAGGTTAGATAAATGTCTATCAGGGATGGTCTAGACAGTATTTGGTCCTGTCATGAGGGCAGGGTCTGGACTCGATGACCTCTCGAGGTCCCTTCCAGTCCTAGAATCTATGAATCTATGAATAAGACATGAGCTGTATTCATCATATAGAAATAGAAAATGAGGCGAAGAAAGATTTATTCATTCCTGCCCCCAGCAAACTGAGGAAATTGACAGCGTATCATACATCCCCCTATACAGTGCTCTAGAGCAAGATGAAAAATAACCAGTATAAAATGGCCAACTTTTAATAAACATTATGGAATTCTTTCTTCCTCAATTAGAACTGGACAATTTTAGTTTCATATACTGAACACCCAACCTTCAGGCTTTCAGATGTCAGATCATATAAGCTACGCATGAAGGCAGCAGGATTATTGACTCCAGTCCATCTAGGGTGACCAGACAGCAAATGTGAAAAATCGGGACGGGGGTGGGGAGTGATAGGAGCCTATATAAGAAAAAGACCCAAAAATTGGGACTGTCCCTATAAAATCAGGACATCTGGTCACCCTCGGTCCATCTTCTCCAGACTAGTATGTAACAAAGAAGCATCAAAGTATTTTACAAACAAAAAGAGTTGATTAGAATATGGCGATACAGTTTTTGTTGAGCTCTATCAGCCTGAGACCTTTTCAGCCTGAGACCTAACCATGCTATTTCAAAAATGTACAGGGACCATAATCAGTACTCTTTGGCAGATTCTTTGGCCTACTCTGCTCCATCTGCACCACTCTGGAAGAGCAAAGGCAGCGGAAATCACCTTCATGTCACCACCTCATGTGGCTCAGTCCCCAGTGGGTGTGCAGTCAGCATATTTGGCTCCTACTGCTCCATCACCACAGCCCTTGCTGTATGGAACATATCAGTGTGCAAAGTAATGTGTTGAGGATGAAGAGAAGGGGAGTGGCTGGTACATGGTACGAACTGCACTCCAGGTATATCTAGCTGGTACATGGTCTTTTGAGAAAATACCCTGTAAAGGCTTCCACAAGACACGAGAAAATAAACAACGAAGAATGGTTCTGTGACTGAGGAGATCTGGGCCCAATTTCCACCTCTTCCAAAATCTTGCTGAGTAACCTTGGGCAAATTATTTTATCACTGTCTGCACATCAATTTCTGATCTGTAAAATTGATATAATAGTACTTTTTTCTAACCTACCAGGGTGCTTAAGGATTAATTCATTGTTTCTGAGGTGCTCAGATACCGCAGTGATGGTGAACTTATAAGAACCTAGACCAGGGGTCGGCAACCTCTGGCACGCAGCTCGCCAGGATAAGCACCCTGGCGGGCCGGGCCAGTTTGTTTACCTGCCGTGTCCGCAGGTTCGGCCGATCATGGCTCCCACTGGCCGTGGTTGGCTGCTCCAGGCCAATGGGGGCATCGGGAAGCTGTGGCCAGCACATCCCTCGGCCCACGCTGCTTCTCGCAGCCCCCATTGGCCTGGAGCAGTGAACCACGGCCAGTGGGAGCCACGATCGGCCGAACCTGCGGACATGGCAGGTAAACAAACTGGCCGGCCCGCCAGGGTGCTTACCCTGGCGAGCCATGTGCCAGAGGTTGCCGACCCCTGACCTAGACATAAAGATACTTTTCACCTTCAGCTTTTATTCTGAGATTGGCAATAGTTTGTGATCTGAGCTCCTGTTCACTAGGAACTAAATGGAGACTATCAACTCATGTTTATTGAACTACAATAATCTTTGATTTTTTTGAGCTGGCATACTCATAAGTAAATATGATCTAGATGAACACAGTCCTATATTTATTCATATATATGCAGTTTGTCTATAGTTGTACATGCACTTCTGTTGCTCATTTGTTGTTGAAACATTGTAACATTCATCAAAGGCCACACAAATCTTTGCCTTTCTTTTGCTTGTGTCAGAGAGGAACTTTAATGAGAGAAGCAACAGTCCTTTAATATATTAATCTCAGTTGAAAAGGAACTTTCCTAATTTAAAGGTAATGTTCCTTTTGCATGTATTGATTTAAAGAGTAACTTTTTTAATCACATCAGATCATATGCATAATAGTGTAATTTATTGCTTCAATACTAATCCCCACCCCTCAGTGCTCCTTCCTTTTGCCTTCTCAAGATCTTTAGTGTAATTTGTTTCTAATTGTTTAATATACCATTAAAATATCGTTTTAGCTTCATCTCCTTCCATTTCTGTAAGGATGGAAATTGGTTCATCACCAAAGGCACTGGAAGGGTTCTGTAAATCTCTTCAATTGATAGTAAACTTTTGACCTTATAAAAGGCTGTCAGAAGATCCGGGTTGTTTTCCTCAGAGAGGCAATTAATATGCAGCCAAGTAAATGGACGTTTTAGCTGCAATTCATTAATATATTGTTAAGTAATTATTTTTTTTAAATGATCTCAGTACAGGCGTGACAGCATGAGTTTCTGACAGCTGGTCCCTATATGCTTTCTGTAAACAGAGACGGGAGCAGCATCCCACACATTCTCCCTGAAAGAGTTTTTTTTCAGAGCTTTATGCAAATAGCCTGACCCTCCGGCTGCTGCACATTCTTCAAACAGACACCTACCTTCAAAAGTGACAGCAAGCAATAATGTGACAAACGAGCATGCGGTCTGCACATGTGCAACATACTTTACCTAGAATATTCGGATGGGATCGAATTAGAATGACCTCTGTGACAAGGACGCTTTAATCAAAGGAGCCAGAATGGGGGGAAGCAAATCTGGCGGGTACTATGTTCTAATTTAATGGCCTTTTAGTTTAGGCCACCTCTTAATCATTCTGTCCACTATGTTTGTTATATCTCTTGTCTTGTACAGCTCCATTGTCTTGGCTGAATGAATACTAAAATATATTTTATGATGCTCAACATGGAGGAAAAAGGTGAAAAAACATCTCATATTGTAACACGATTAGTCTGTAGGTAGACTGTATAAAACTTTAATGAATATTGATATTGGAATTAAAGATGCTTTTCCTTAGCGTTTGCTTTTGCATTCCATAAAGTTTAGTCTTGGTTAGTAATTGATTTTTTTTTCTTTTTAAAGTAAGAAGATAAATTTTCCACCTCTTATGTTTTTTATTGATGAAAGAATTATGTAGGGAAAGTATAATCAAATCTTTCCAACTGTCTTTGTGTAACAGGTAGCGTATAAATGAGTCGTTTCCTGTCTGCTCCCACACTTGAATACAACAAACACCCTGTGAGAACTTTATAGTCTTTTAATTGCAGCAATCAAATTTAAGAAAGCACCATAGGGTACTTTTTCAATCTGTCGTGGCAGGCTTTTGGCAAAATATCTTTGAACAAAAATAAATAAATCAATATGAGCACAAGCGGAGATCAAAACCACCAACTGGCATGGACATCAGAACTTAACAAATATACATTCAGTAGTTAGCCTTGATATAAAAAAAGTGATTGAATAACATTAGTTTCCTATGTACACACCAGACTTAAAAATGATAGAATAATTCAGTTATTGCACATTTAGATATTTCTTTATTCCAAAAAACGTTCAAAATAAACATTGGCAATAAGACTAAGTGATAATATGTAACATAGGTATATAGTTAATATGTAGCTCAGCTAGAGTTGTCATGATGATCAAGATGCAAGAATGACTGCCCTGAACCTTTAAGTGTGTGTGGGTGGGAGGGAGGTATTTGACTGGCTGCCCAAATGAAGGGAACAGTGCTTTATGGCTCTGGAGGGCAGATGAAAACTGCTGCAAAAGGGGACAGCATGGTCACTGCCTCATCCCCTAGGAATGCAGGGTTTAAAAGGGGCAGCCCTGCACCTGAAGCTCCCTTTCACATGGAGCAGTCTGAAGCAGGAAGCACCGTCCCTCCACTTTTATGTGGTAGAATACCGGGTTTGGTCAAGACCTGCTGTGGGCCTTACACTAGCCACCCCTCTTTTATGGGGGCTGGGAAGGAATTTTTCCCTTACCACCATACTGGCTTGGGTGCAGTTGGGGTTTTTTCACCTTCCCCACAGTAGGTTCAGGTCTCCGTTCATGCATGGCATGAAGGGTAGTGGTAGGTCATATGTCACAACTCATCATTTAAGTGTGGGGCGGATGTCCAGAGCAGGTACACCATAGGAAAGTATACAATGACTGGATAAATGCCTGGGAAAAGGACTTTAAAAAGAGGTGTTGGATTAAGGAATGAAAGGGGTGGTTGGGGACTCCTATGATTGGTACTGCAGGGAGCCAACCCCACATTCTTATAGCCCACCTTAACCCTCCTATGAGGGGGATGGATGGTAAGATCCTGGCAATGGATTTGCTGGAGGGACCTGGATGGAGAAAGAGGGGGAGCTGGTAAAAACTCCCGGAGTAATTACGGAATAAACATGGGGTTACCTGCACTGTACACTGTTATCTGCCAGATAGTCCCAGACATCTAATAATAAAGTTGCAGCCTAATTAAACCCATGTCAAATGTCTTCTGTCCTTTCGGTATAGCCAGACAATGGAAGTCAGAATACTCAAGTTGCATTTCAGGTTCTAACACCTTGCTGTATAACTTTGGAAAATCTCTGTGGGCCTTCTTCGGTAGTGAGGGGCCAGGCACAATTTCGTATCTAGTTAGCTTGCACAGTTGCAGCAGTTGAATGTATAAATAAGGCATTTGCACTTGTGCATAGATAAGCAAGTAAACAATTGGTCATTTCTATGTTAAGAAAAGACTTGTAGGTGCATTTGAGGTACAACAGGAGTAGAAAATAATGGATATTTACCAAACCTTAACCAAGGTATGTGAAATATTCTAGACATTTAAAATAGGAAACACCAGCAATACAGTGGTAAATGTAATTTTAGCAAGTAGAATAGTTCAATTTTTAATTGCATCGAATGAAAAGTGCTTTATGATCCTTGGATGCAGTGTGAGTGAAATTATAGTTAACAGGGGCCTGATTCCAGGCTATTCCAAATTGACATGCTTTTCATTTGGTTTGCATACATGCAAACTATAAAACAATGGGACAACTCTTAAAAAAATAGGACATACATATCCTGTGCACTCTGACATACTGGTGTACTAAACCAGTGAAAGTGCATTACTCACCCATTTTGTCCATCTCAAATTTCTGATACCTCCAGAGCCGACACAGCTCATTTAGAGCTTACATGGACACTTATTTGGTCCTGATTCCATCTACCTCTTTTTTCACTCATTTTGTGTCTCTCTTTTCTTTCCATATTGACTGATTCTCCATCACACTCATTGCTTCCTCCCCCCCGGCTCAATATCACTCCTTCACTCTCCGTTTCAGTTATTCTTTCCCTCCTTCCTCACATCATCATTTTCTATGACTTTGTGGGTATGTGTCTGAGAGAGAGAGAGAGAGAGAGAAATGCGAGACTAAGAGAGTGAGAGCGAGTGAGGAAGAAAGAGTGTGTGTGGGGAGCTGTGCTTGTATGTGTCCTTCATCCTTTCGCCTCCCTTTGTAAGAACAGCAGCTGTGGGAAGAGGCAAAGCTTGCGAAAGTTCCTCTGAATGGCAGATTTCCAGTATTGCCAGTTTCCAACATTTCAGCATCATGAGTCAGCACCCCCAAAGTCAAGAGATTGGCTTAAAAATCATGAAATTGAAAAAAGCAAGCAAACCAAAACAGAAAATGAGGTTCTTTTTCTTTGTCTTCTGACTTCTGGGTTTTATGGTACCCTTGGGTCTTGTTGCCAGACTATATTCTACAACCATGAGGGCTAAAAATTTAGGTATTATTTTTAATAAAAGACTAAATTCTCACATAATCACTTGACTCCAGGCCCTCGGGCTTCAAGAAAAAAACACCAAATACAACAAGATGATCAATAAAATTATGAGAGTTGGCAAGACTGAAACAAACTACTGATGAATGAGCTACAGGCTAAGAATGTGCATTGAGGTTTCAAGTAATGAACAAATGTTTGAAATTTCATGATCTATTCATGGACAATTCATTGAATAAATTGTTTTGTCCTTATCTATTATTAATAATAACATTGGATAATAAACATTTGTAACAGAACTAACCAGAAATGATGTTTCATTCTAAACTAATTTAGGTTTCATGATTCCAGCTACTGTAGTATAGACATGCTGCAAACTGAATAGCAGATGGATCAGTGTGTGTGTGTTTAATCTGGAGATAAGAATATAAGAATGGCTGGAAAAGCATTTTGATGATAGTAGGCCCAATCCTGCTTCAACTGAAATGTTCCAATAACAAAAGATTTAATGCTACCTCACTTAATTGTTGGTCCTGTGACACTGTTTTGGAGGGAAGAAGATAAAACAGCTACAGAAATAGTTAGAAGGCAATTTAATTCTAGGTGATCTTCCAAAACTCTTGTTTCAATTCAGTTCAATTCATTTAGTGTTTCACATTAGCAGCCATTAAATGCCTATCATGTGTCACAGAATTTGGATTTAATTTAATCCAAATGTCACCCATTCTGCTGCAGTTAAATAAACTGCAAGTCTGCTTTAAGTGACATTGTGTGGTGGACAAAAATCACAAAAGAAGCGTAATTGCATTAAACAAATTGTAACATTGATCAACATAGAAAGGTATTGAGCTAGGCATTGGATTATATGACTCATCAGTTTAGTTATTTTTATTAAATCTGTAAATAAATTGCAAGGGATTAAGGGAGTTAAATTCCATTGCAGATATACACAGTTGTTTAACACTTAAAACAACAAATCTCCTTCTTGTTTCTTTTGGTGTAATAAAATCTGTTCTGTAACATTTCATCCTCAGCTGTTGGAGTCCCTGTTTCCAAGGAGAACAGCCTCACCCAGGAAGTTATTTGGGGAAGTATGGGCCTAAAACTAGCTCCTAAGTACCGCAAAGAGTTGATGCAGATAATCTGTCTTGTTCGGTTTTATTGACTTTGCTGTCAGTTTATAGAAATAGTTATTCTGATGTCAGGGCTGTTTGAAGAGTGAAAACATTTAGTGTAAGATTTTTGCTTCTTCTTGATGGAGTTTTACCTTTTTATTTGAGCGTGGAGCAAATTTTTCCTGCAACTTAACTTACTGAATATAGATATTACACATTTGTGCCTGTGGCAGAGCCTGTCTGTTAATGATACTGATATTGGTTTTGAATTACTGTTGCCACTCTCACAGTTTTCTCACAAGTCTATTGATATTTGGTGTGCTTATTTTTTTTAAAGGCCCAGCTTCTGGAGTAATTTGATTACATGAGAATCTTACATTAATTTTTTAATGAAAACTAAGTTTCTAGCCTTCATGGTTGCAGAGAAACCGTGGGTAAAAAACAACCCTGAAGGCCCATATGCAAAGAACATAACTAGAATCCAACAGTTATTATTAAATCTCCTGATGTTTTTGAATTCTTTGGGTTGGCACTACTGATTAGTAGCTGTGAGATGAAGGTATTTCATGTTATATTGTACAACCTAAATCCCAGATTTAGGCCCTAGTGTGATCCACCAAGACCACTTCTGTGCAGAACTAACTCTGTAGCCACCTAAAGTTACTCAGTGGCTAAAATTTCTACTGTAAAAGTCCTCTGGGTGCCTAAGGGTATCTCTACACTACAAAATTAGGTTGATTTTATAGAAGTCGATTTTTAGAAATCGATTTTATGCAGTCGATTGTGTATGTCCACACTAAGCGCATTAAGTCGGCGGAGTGCAACCATGTCCTCTGGAATGATGGCCAAAGCATGAAGAACCATATGAATCTTTAGTATAATCTGGCATGTAACTACCTTGTGATGCCAGTTACAACAATGTCATGCGAAGGCCTGTTCTCACTTTCAGGTGACATTGTAAATAAGAAGCAGGCAGCATTACCTCCCATAAATATAAACAAGCTTGTTTCCCTTAGCAATTGGCTGAACAAGAAGTAGTGGACTGACTGGACTTTTAGGCTCCAAAGTATTACAATGTTTCATTTTTGAGTGCAGTTATGTAACCAACAAAATCTACATTTGTAAGTTGCACTTTCATGATAAAGAGATAAAGAGACAGTACTTGTATGAGGTGAATTGAAAAATACTATTTCTTTTGTTTATCATTTTTACAGTGCAAATATTTGTAATAAAAAATAAGATAAAGTGAGCACTGTACACTTTGTATTCTGTGATGTAACTGAAATCGATATATTTGAAAATGTAGAAAAACATCCAAAAATATTTAATAAATTTCAATTGGTATTCTATTGTTTAGCAGTGTGATTAATCAAGGTTAATTTTTTTGAGTTAATCGCGTGAGTTAACTGCAATTAATTGACAGCTCTAGTCCTTACCTAACAAATAAGAAACTAAGGTAGCTTTTTCCTGGTTTCACAGATATCTAACTGCCAAGACATTCATTTACAGAACTTCTAAGACTATTTGTTATAGGACCATAATTTTCAGTGTGTGAGCAGGGAGCGTATGCAAGCTCTTCTTCCCTTGCTTCCCTTTTAAAACAATGTTGTGTAATTCTTAATTGCTAATAATTTAATTGATGTGTGAGCATAATCTGATACATAATATATATATTTGACTTTAATTGTACCTGCAAGTTATCACCAAAAACAGAGGTGAGTGTTTGAAAATCCGGCCTATCTAAAATCCAATATAAAGTTTGTTTTTTGGTTATTCTTTTTAGTTTTCAGATGTGCCAAAATTAAGCTAAATAAAAGTGCAGTTATTTCCAGACATATTTTCCTCTTCTTTTAATAAACATCAATATGGCTAGAATGAATGAATGTTCTTTTAAGCTGTCTAACAGTAACATTGATAGAAATACTGAAAAGGAAATAAAAAGTATTTTTAACATGACTACCTAAAATGGCAAAAAAATCTGTAAAATCTTGGCATCATTTGGCCCCTTGCCATTGGATAAATAATGACTGTTAATTAAAAAAGTTGGGGAAATGTACTCCTCCATCTTGTTTATGGAGTTGTAGTTAAGTTAATCCAATTTTCAACAGTTTATTACTTCAAAGAAATACTGCAGTAGACCCATAATCTCTTTATAAAACACTATGGATCATCTGTACAAAAGTCTTTGATGCAATATACTACTGAAAACATTAGACGTAACAATGTCAAGCATAAAGTATATGATTTGTGAAAATGTTATCATTTTTATTGACTTTTACCTTTCCTAAGAAGTCAAGTGTATCTAGTCTTTTGATGAAAACAGAGTACTTGAAAAACTCCGTGGAGGGGGCAAAAACCCCAAACCAAACCAAACTACAACAACAAAAACCCTATTTTTCAACCAGCTATAGAGTGAATGATGACTTGTTTGCTAAAATTATGGCATAAATGACCCTTCCCTGTTTTTCTTGTCAAATAAAAAAATCTAAATTGGAAGATTTTGTATGGAAAAAAGGGACAATATGTGTGAATTTTCTTGTGAAAAATGTACCTTATTTGTCAATCAACTCTAATATAGTACAGTATCCTGAGTCGGAGCATGACTCCTGTACCAGCTGCTTTTGTGGAAGGTTCAACAAATCCTCCATTATGCAGTTATGGGGTGCTGGAGCAATATTTATAGTGGGGATGCTGAGAGCCAAACTGTAAACCCTGCATATAATGGAATCCACTTCAAGCCAGAGGTTGCGGCAGCACCCCCAGCACCCCTTAGTTCCAGCATCTATGGTTATGACTTGCCCCAAGGAAAGTTTCTGCCAACCCCCAAATACTTAGAAGCTGGCTTATGCCCCAAAGCATGAGGATTTAAATACCTTCCAAAATTCATGATTATTTTTTGTAATATTCACTTTTTTTTTTTTTTTTTTCCTTTTTATCATCTTTTTTTTTTTTTTTTTTTTTTTTTTTTTGAATCACGGGAAGCCTTGGCCTCAGTGGAATGAGTTGTACAGCTAACTGTGCATTGTGTGAAAAAGTATGTCCTTTAATTATTGCTGAATATCTTTAAATATTCCCTTATTCTTGTATTATGAGACAGGATGAACAGTTCATCTACTGTCATAGAAGAAAAGTTCTAAGCAAGTTTTAGCAGTATTAGAAGTGCAAAATGCCAACGCAAAATGCCTTAGGAAGGAATAATTCCTTAGGAAGGAACAATCATATGCACACATACAAAATGGGAAATGCCTGCCTAGGAAGGGGTACTGCAGAAAGGTATCTGGAGATCATAGTGGATCACAAGCTAAGTATGAGTCAACAGTGTAACACTTTTGCAAAAAAAGCAAACATCATTCTGGAATGTATTAGCAAGTGTTGTAAGCAAGACATGAGAAGTTATTATTTTGCTCTACTCCAGGCTGATTAGACCTCAACTGGAGAATTGTGTCCAGTTCTGGACACCACAGTACAGGAAAGATATGGACAAATTAGAGAAAGTCAAGAGAAGAACAACAAAAATGATTAAATAAACATGACCTATGAGAGAAGATTGAAAAAAATGAGTTTGTTTAGTCTGGAGAAGAGAAGACTGAGAGGGGACATGATAACAGTTTTCAACTACATAAAAGGTTGTTACAAGGAGGAGGGAGAAAAAATGTTCTCCTTAACCTCTAAGGTTAGGACAAGAAGCAATGGGCTTAAATTGCAGCAGTGGTAGTTTAGGTTGGACATTAGGAAACACTTCCTAATTGTCAGTGTAGTTAAGCACTGGAATAAATTACCTAGGGAAAATGTGGAATCTCCATCATTTGGAGATTTTTAAGAGCAAGTTAGACAAACACCTGTCAGTGATGGTCTAGATAATACTTATTCCTACCATGAGTGCCGGCGACTGGATTAAATGACCTCTTGAGGTCTCTTGCAGTCTTATGATTCTATGATTCTATGATATTGGTATTTCACAGTTAGTGTCTATAAACAATCTTAGAATTTTTCACAGCAGAAAAGCCATTACAAACCTGAATTGCTATATGAAAAGGGAAACTGAGGCACACTACCACAATGCTTCTGTGGCTAAATGCCAAAATACCTACACTGTGAAGAACATTAATACCTATATTAAATTGATGTTAAATGCGTTCCAAATATTTGCCAGAGTTTGTATGGATAAATTAGCTATTTTTATTAGCTCCTTTTAGACTATTGGTCTGACCAAATATTACCAAGGATTTGTAAAGGGATTCATTGACACTGTTAATTCCATAATGGACCTTACAAAGAATAAGCCTGTATAGTCAAACATGATTTTGATTAATCATTTCTGTTATACACTGATATTTCTAGTATTGGGTTAGAAGCTGTAACAATACAGGACCAAGAATGGGAAGTTCCTAGGATGTATTCATCAGTGTCTTGGACAACCCTTCCTGCATCAATTTTGTGTTGGAGGTTGATGTTGTATGATTGAAATGTAACCATATATATCATTAATATTGCCACTGTTAGACAATTGCAACAAAACTTGTATAAAGCATTTTATGTAAGGGGTCAATGGAAAAGTTATGATTCACTAATGATTATCCTGTTTATATGCATGTGTTATTTTTGTATCTGAAGTTATGAATATTGGCTGCATACCTCTAACACAATTGTGTTTGTTCCTGGGGAGATACCTATAAGGTAGTTTACATCCAGTCTAGTCAGCACAGTGTGAATGGCTAATTCAAATTGATGGCCCATCAAAGACACTTAACTCTCATAATGGGCCATAGAAGAAACTCGTTCTGCCCAGGTGGCTCTTCCTGCAGATGCCTTAGTCTCCAAGGACCAATGACTACCCCCTGTGAGTTAGCAAGCCGTGTAATTGCCCATGAACCTATACTCCATCTTGTGCCAGTAATATTCCACAAAGTATGCTGTAAGCTTTGGTTGGGATAGTAAAACTCCAAGCATGTGGCATAGGGTATAAAAGACTCTTGAAACATCTCCATATTTCTTTGTTCCTGCTCTGATTCTCTGGACTATGGACATACAACTAAAAAGAGCATTCTAATTTATGGACTAAGGACCTTCCAATCTTTTGGAAGTTACCAGAGACCTTACAAGCCAGCAGTCTATAACATCACTGTTACCAACCTGATATAGTATCAGAGGGGTAGCCGTGTTAGTCTGAATCTGTAAAAAGCAACAGAGGGTCCTGTGGCACCTTTAAGACTAACAGAAGTATTGGAGCATAAGCTTTTGTGGGTGAATGCCCACGCTTACATCTGATGAAGTGGGCATTCACCCACGAAAGCTTATGCTCCAATACTTCTGTTAGTCTTAAAGGTGCCACAGGACCCTCTGTTGCTTTCAACCTGATATAAGTACTTTGCAATGACCATATGTATATGATCTATTAACCATTTTAACTCTCTTCTTTTCTTTCAAAATAAACCTCTATATTTTAGTTACTAAAGCATTGGAAAAAACAGGATTTTTGGGTAAGATCTGATTTATATATTGATCTGACTATATGGCTGATCTCTTGAGATCAGAAGAACCCTTTAATTAAATTGGTTTACAATGACTGCTCATCATAAAGTCTAGTGTCTGGGTTGTGAAATAACTTTGGAATGCCTAAGGAGACTGCAGTTTGGACTTCTTGTTAACCAATGTGGCGAGACAGAAGTTTACTTTTGTTACTGGCTTTGTATTTCTAATGATAGACTAACCACCAGTATGGGATGGGTCTGCCCTATTTCTGAGCAGTTTGTCCTGAATCTGGCATCCTCAGCTGTGACCCTCTGAGGCACGGTGACAATAGCTTCCTTTCAACGATACAATGTACTTCACATCTGTTGATAGAAAGAATCACAGCAGAATTGTTTTGACAGTTATGGATTGTTAGAAACTGTGTCCTTTGAAAAAATCTGAATCCTTCCTGATTTTAAGAGCTGCTATATTGTCTGTTTCTTTTTAATATATCAAGAGGTTAAATTTTGTCTTAGAAATGTTCAAGTACAAGTTAGGTTAAACATAGATGGCTATTCATAAGGCGGGAAATGTCAAATGCTTTATACTGTCGTGCTAGTAAAATTTTGAACCAAACATACTGCTGTCATGAGTGGACTCATACAAATGATTGGAGATGCATCTGTGACGTTTCACTCCATATTCTTTATGAAAATATGCTTATATATGGATATGACATAACTGAGATATAATATATGTGAGATGGCTCATGTAAGATATCATTGGAAAGGTTATGATTTACTGAATGTGATTATTCAATTTGTATGACTGTATCATTTCTGTATCTGAAATTAGGAATATTAACTATGTGTCTGTATTTCAAATGTGTTACTTTGGGTGTCACCCCCAACTAGCCTTTCAGGTATAACAATGGAAAAGCCAGACATGCTAATGGACTGTTAAAGAGTTTAGTCTTCCTGTGGACCCTCCATACAGCCTACGAGTAATGGCTGCCACATCCCTGGATCTGAGACACCTAGTACTGGACCGACCCCTTGGAATGCCAGTGTTCTTCCACTGGGAGACAAAGGGTTCCTGCCATACACAAGAACTATATAAGACGGGGGAATGACTCTCCTCTGCCTCCCCCCTTCCCCCCCCAAAAAAGTCACTGAAAAAGACCTAGAAGAAAGAACTGAACTCGGGGGACAAGTGTTGAGCCCAAGCTGGAAGGGCGTCTAGCTTGTGAGTAATAATAACTGAGCTCTCAAGCTGGAGACCAGTGCAGCTGCCTTTCAAGACTTTCTGTAATCTGCCTGCAACAATATCTAGGGTGAGAAATTACTATTTGTAACCAATTTCTTTAGTGAAACAAGTTTAGCTTGTGTGTTTTGTTTTATTTGCTTAGTAAGCTGCTTTGTTCTGTTTTTATCACTTATATTCACTTAAAATTCACCTTTTGTAGTTAATAAAATTATTTTGTTTATTATTGAACCCAGTTTATGTAATTTCTAATGAGGGTGGGAGAAGTCGTGCACATTTCTCTTCACATTGAGGAAAAGGGTGGATTTTTATGAGCTTGCGCTCTGCCGATTTTCCTATACAGTGCAAGACAGTATTATTTTGGGTTTATCTCCCAAAGGGGGTGTGCACATGAGTGTGTGACTGCAGCGGTGAATGTGTGACTGCACGTGTGTGTGCGCTGCAAGAAGCTGGAGAGAATAAGGATATGTCTCAGAGAGCACTGAAGGGAAACCGCTGTTGTGTGTTCACACTGTCAGCTGTCTTCACAATAGCATGTTCACACTTGTGGCACTTGCAGCGGTATTTGGAGCGGTGCACTCTGGGCAGCTATCCCACAGAGCGCCTCTTTCTCTTCTGCCGCTAAGACTTGTGGGACAGCGGAGGGGGTTGCGGGGCATCCTGGGTCCTGTCCCAATGACATGTGATGCATTGCTTCGCCTCCCAGCAATCCCTGTGCTTCCGTCTGCATTTGGTGCCATCTTTCAACGGTTTGTGTACTGCGTGCCCTGCCTCTTCGGGCTGCAGGAATTGATCCCACACTGTTGACCAGTATGGTGCTCGCTCTGACCAACACGTCACGAGTGGCAGTGGAGTTATTCCTTAAACTACAAAGGCAAGAAGAGTGCAACATTGATCTCACCACGCATAGTAGTTACGACATGAGATTGCTTGTGGTGTTTACGGAAGTGCTGACCACGGTGGAACGCCGCTTTTGGGCTCGGGAAACAAGCACTGAGTGGTGAGATCACATTGTGATGCATGTCTGGGATGATGAGCAGTGGCTGCAGAACTTTTGCATGAGGAAAGCCACATTTATGGGACTGTGTGATGAGCTCGCCCCAGCCCTGTGGCACGAGGACACAAGAATGAGAGCTGCCCTGCCATTGGAGAAGTGTGTGGTGATTGAACTTTGGAAGCTGGCTACTTCAGATAGCTACCAATTGGTCGTTAATCAGTTCGGAGTGGGAAAGTCGGCTGTTGAACTCATGTTGACGGAAGTGTGCAGGGCCAGTAATCACATCCTGCTCCAACAGACCATGACTCCGGGCAACGTGCGTGACATTGTAGATGGCTTTGCACAAATGGGCTTCCCTAACTGTGGAGGGGCGATAGATGGCATGCATATTCTAATTCTGGCACCAGACCACCTAGCCACTGAGTATATTAATTGCAAGGCGTATTTCTCTGTGGTTCTCCAGGCGCTTGTGGATCACCAGGGTGTTTCACAGACATTAACGCAGGCTGGTCTGGAAAGGTGCATGACGCACGCATCTTTCGGAACACTGGCCTGTTCAGGAAGCTGCAAGCAGGGACTTTCTTCCTAAACCAGAAGATCACCGTAGGGGAAGATGAAATGTCCATTGTGATACTGGGAGACCCTGCCTACCCCTTAATGCTATGGTTTATGAAGCCATACACAGGGCAACTTGACCGCAGCAAGGAGCGGTTCAACAACAGGCGGAGCAAGTGCAGAATGACTGTTGAGTGTGCTTTTGGCTGTTTAAATGTCTGTTGGCTCTGCCTCTATGGGAAGCTGGACCTGACTGATGACAATATTCCTATGTTTATAGCCGTGTGCTGTACTCTCCATAATATTTGTGAAGGGAAGGGTGAAAGCTTCACTCAGGGCTGGATCTCAGAGGCTCAGCGCCTGGAGCCTGAGTTCGAACAGCCAGAGATCAGAGCTATTAGAAGGGCACAGACCGGGGCAATAAGGATCAGGGATACCTTGAGGCATCAATTTGAAGCTGAAAGACACTAATATTTGTTGATATGCTTGGGAGTGCAGTGCTTGTAATGCTAGGAGGTGATTGGTGCACATGATGCAATACGTGGGTTTAACATAATTGTATGTTGCTTTGCGGGGCTCTTTTTGCTTTCAATTAATAGAATAAAGATTGCTTTCAAACCAACACAGTTCTTTTATTAAAAGACAACAACCGGAGGAGAGAGTCAAACAAAAAAAAACACATCAGCAGTGAGGGGGTGGGGGAAGGGAAGATCCCAGGAGGAGGAGGGGTCCCGGGATGGCTAAAGATTTGTGTATGTCCAGGGATCATATCCAACCTTCTCCTTTGGAGTACAATGGAGCGGGTACTGTACTTCAGCAGGGCCAAAGTGCAGAGAGATTGATGTTGAGTGCAGTGGGTAGTGGGAGTCTGTAGTGCTGGACTGTGAGGGGGAGGACTGGAATGCCGCGGGTATAGACTGAAGCCAGGAGGTTGATAAGAGTGTGTTTTCGGTGTCTGGGGGGTGCATGGGAAAGAGTTTTGAGACAGCGGCTGCAGGGGAGGGCAGGCTCAGCGCTGCTCAGTTTGAAGAGCTAGTATTGCCTGGAGTGTGTCTGCTTGATGCTCCAAAACTTTTAAGAGCTGCTCCATGGCTAAATTCCGGCATGACACATTCTCCTTTCAGTCCCTCTTCTCGCTGTCCCACCACTCCCTTCAATTCCTGTTTCTTGGCAGCGGAGGCAACATCACACAAAAAGTCCTCCTTAGTTCTTCTTGTCTGCTTTCTAATTCTGCAAAGCCATTCAGCCGCCGTTAACAAATTGGGAGGCTGGGTTCCCAAGGTCATCTCTGTGAAGTTTAAAAGCAACATTTTACAGTAGCAGTATTGTTTGCAACACAGACAACACTGATTCTGTGATTTAAAACACAGTCAGTACTCACACACCTACTAATTGGCTGACCCCAGGCAAGCACACATGAGCCACAAGATCCCCAAAATGGTGAGTAGCTGCAGGAGCAGCGTGAATCACTCTTCCCGGACCCTGCTGTACACTCGCACGTGGCTCTTGGGGAGAGCCAGCACTGTAGCGGAGGCCTGATAATCATTCCTGTCCTCACACTTTCCACAGGATGTGATCATTATGGAAGATATCTCGATGCTGAGGGTGAGCAAGGAATCAAGGGAGGGTCTTCTCCAAGCCTGAGGCTTCTGCCCTGGCCCCATGTGGCTTGCCTGTGTGCAGCAATGATGCCCCCCCCAACCCTGTGATGGCACAGTGGCGCGGGAATGTTACTGTTAATGGGGCAAGAAACAAAGCACCTCTGCTGAAGAACCTGCGGCAGCAGATTGCCCAGTATCTCCACGAGAGTTTCCTGGAGTTCTCTGAGGGAGATTCCTGTGAAGTGAGGGAGTCAATCAACAGCCTGTTCTGCCACTCAGACCAGGCATGTGGTCCGAGACAAACCTGCTTTCTGCAACCCTCCTGCCCCCAACAACTCGCTTCAGTGATTCCAAGAATCAGATCCACTTACCAGGGACCTTGTCTCCTGTTTGCGCTTCGCCAAGATCTGACTGCTGTGACTGGCTAGCCTCCTCGGGGTAGAAAAGAGCTCCTGGCTGCCTGCATCTGTGTCCTCTGAGTCATCCTCTGCCTCTGGGTCCCCCTCCCCCTCCACATCCTCATCCAAGATTTCCTCCTCATGGCTTGATCCATTCTCAACTGGCACACTAGCCACCAAAGTATCCATAGTGGTCTTCGCAGTGGAGGTGGGGTTGCCGCCAAGTATCGCATCCAGCTCTTTTTAGAACCGGCAGATCATGGGCGCAGCACGAGAGCAGTGGTTTGCCTCCCGCGCCTTGTGGTAGGTGTTCTGCAGCTCCTTCACTTTGACCCTGCACTGCAGTGTGTCCCGGTCATGGCCCCTTTCTGTCATGCATCGTGAAATCTGTCCATAGATATTGTCATTTCTACAGTTGGAGTGCAGCTGGGACTGGACAGCCTCCTCTCCCCAAATACTGATGAGGTCCAGCAGCTTGGCATTGCTCCAAGCAGGGGATCGCCTGGTGCATGGAGCAGGCATGGTCACCTGGAAAGATGCGCTGAGACTTCTGCATGCATCACGGAGCAAACAAGAAGGGGACTTTCAAAATTCCAAAGGAATTTACGGGGTGGGGCTGACAGTTGGTCACCTGAGGACAGGGCAGTAGAGTTCAAACCAATGCCCAGAGAGGTGAGAACAGGCATTGTGGGACAGCTCCCAGAGGCCAATCGCAGCGCTGTAATCACCACGGTGTCTACACTGGCACCGCTGTGCTGTAGCCCCGGTGCAGAAAGCTCTACGCTTCTTGTCAGGGTGTTTTTTTTACAGTGCTACAACTGCACAGTTTCTGTGCACTAAGTGGCTTGGCAGTGTGTATAGCTCAGGAGTTACAGCACAGAAAGCTGCTTTATTGCGCAGAAACTTGCCAGTATAGACAGGGCCTAATTCAGCAAAGCAGGGAGAGGGAACCCAGGCTGGTTGAGCAAGAGATGCTCAGTGAAATCCCAGTACACCAAGTGGCATCCCAGAAGAGGGTCCAACCCGTCAGAGCATCCATTTAAGAGAGTGGTAAATTTAGCCTTTTGAATCAATTCTGTATAAATTAAATAGAAAAACATCCAAAAAAGATATGACTTCTATTACAGACCCCAATCTATTCTTCAAATCAGTCTTCACCACAGTGAATGTTGGGGAGCTACCCCAAACCTATTTTATTCCAGTAATAAAAGTGAGGTGACAAAAAGGAGAGATGTTGGAAGACACTGATTAATTAAAGAGGAACAAGTCACCAAGACCAGATAGTAAAATATACAAGCAGGGCTGTCCATAGCTATTTTGGTGCCCTACGCAGCCCACCCCTGGGGGGGCTGTGTGGGGCCCCAGGCCTCCACGGGGAGGAACGGGGGGGGGCTGGCCCCAGGCCTACATGGGTGATGGTGGGGAGGGGGGCTGGCCACTTCCTGCGGGAAATGGAGTGACCCGCCCCAGCCTGCTCTGCTCCCCTGGCTCCCAGGCTTGGGGGAAGGGGGGAACCACCCCCCAGCACTCGCCGGTGGCGCAGGAGCGGAGCAGGCTGGGGCCGGGTCATTCTACTTATCGGTGAGTGGAGGCCCGAACGCTTCCGGAGTCCTCAGGGGAGTGGGGGTGGGGCTGGGGCGGAGCAGCAAATTTCCTGGTGACCTACTCAGCTGCGTACTTTGCATATAGGTAAGGATGGCCCTGTATACAAGAGTTCTGAAGGAACTGAAGAATGATGTGGCTGAGCTGCTAATATTGTACAGTCTCTTATTAAAATCCCCTATTATACCAAACAACTGTAGGGTAGCATGTTTTGTTTCTTCATCTTGTAGCCTGGAGGAACTCTTCCCAACCTTCTTATGTTTTCTTACCTACAAAGAGAAAGTGCAGCAATCTTGGAAGAATAGAAGTAGATATGGCTCCTCTGAAGGTCATCAGTACTGCTCCTTGAATTGCTTGGATGTGCTTCTGCTGCTGGAGAATGAATGGCTCCCTCCAGTCTGGTTCTGAGCTGAGGACCTGAACTCAAATTCCCTTAGAGAAGTGAAGTGTTTTCAATGCAAAATTATCTTCACTCCACAAGTGGGTGCATTATTGTTTGAAAATAAAAAGGTCTCTCTACTCTATTGTTCAAAATGGGTATATTTATGGGAAAATGGCTAGTTTTGCTTGAAACGTCTTTGTATGTTAGTGGAATTTTCATTAAAAAGGCCTTTTTTATACCTGTAATAAAATGTACAAATCTTCAACATTTACTATGTTTTGCATTTTGCTTCTGCACATATGTAGATGCATGAGAGAAAGAAAAGGAACTGCTTATTTATTGTAGGAAATGATACAAGGTTCATGTTAGCGAGAGGGATCAGTCTACAGTTATTTTTGTAGGGAGGAATGAGAAGTGAGAGAATAATAGATAAAAGGTTTAGATACATCTAATACTACTTCAGCTCCCAGATTCAAAATTTACTGGATAAATTTTGAAAACAATGAAGACAACGGTCCATGTGCAATTGCATATTTATATTTGTGTATGCAAATTGAGCAACTGCATATTCAAACTAGGTAATTGAGAAGACATAGGATATTTAGATATCAATATACTCATGTGTGCATTAAATTATAGCAGCTGTGTGCAAATTCAGGCATACAACTGCCCATATATTTTTGCACCCGGGCCCTTGGTCTCAGAATTTCAAAATGTCCGTTTCATCGGATTGCGTGAACTTGTTTGAAACTTTTACAGAATACTGTATATAACATATAGATTCTGTTGTATGAATAAACATCCACACTAGAGAACCAAGTCAACTTATACCATCTATAAAGTCCCTATATATTTTTTTTCAAATTGGTAACATAAAAGGAACCATAAAATCTAGTAAAAGCTACATGTTACATCATTACAATAAGAGAGAAAATTGTGTGTATCACTATTATACCTTCCAGCTCCTCTTCTATTCATCTGTTGAGGTTTCTCTGATAGCACCCTCATCTGCTTAGTATCTGAAGTTTATGCCACCCTTGTGTAACACTAGTTACAATCCTTTATAATTCCACAGCAAAATATTCCCTCTTTAAATTGCAAACTCAGATTTCACGATTTAAGAGAGCTTTTTACACATCCTATGCCTACATTGGCAGCATAAGTGCAAAATTGTGACTCAGAACATGATAGATATATTTATACCATCAAAGTGTTGGGAAATATAGTAAATTAATTAGAAATAAATCATTTTAAACTATGTATCTTCCTACACTTTTTAGCTTGATTACTTTTTAATTTGTAGATGCACTCTTCAACAAGTCTTGATTCCTCATTAGTATATTCATATTCTGTTTTTTTTCTTTATAGGGCATCTATGCAATTTATTTAGAACTAGATCATAAATTTGAGCAAATTAGATTCTATGTTCATTAAATGTGAACTCTATATATCCAACAAATACATGCTAAACTTTCTGATATTAAATGAGGCATAAACTAAAAACCAACAAAAAGAGAGGTTTATAAATGCTTTTTTGGCATTATGAATCTTTTACTGGTATCAGAAACAGAGATTCATTGAATGCTTATTAATTAATACTGCTATTAAGTGATGTGCAGATCTAAACATGCTTGCTCGGACATACACAAAGGTTAAGTCATACTGGTCAAATGGCAGTACTATGGGAGTACATTCTCAGTTCGATGCACATTGCTTCTGTCATGCAGCCCCCCATTAATATGAAAGCAGATAAGCATAGGAATACAAAATTTCAATTCCTCATGTACATCTACAATGAGTGTAAAGTGGCCAAAAGAAAGTAAATCAGGAGAGTATGATTGACAGAGATTCATGCATCATTTGAAGGCTGCTGTATATGCAGTGAAAGTTACCCTGTTGTATTAAAAATACAATTTAGTTCTCCTTCGCACTAATAAAGGGAATAGAAAATAAAACGTACATGTCACATTTGAAAAATCTTATCAACTGTGTCAATAAACATTTTGATTTTGTATTTTATACATATCTGGCTATACACACAAGGTGAAATTTACCCCGCAGTGCAGACACACAATGACCTGTGTGCAACTGAATCTATTAGCTTGGAACTTAAGAGGTGCCTAAATCCCTCAGGACTCTACATACCCGAGTGAATTTCACATCACAGTGGCAATGTTTTCGTCAACATGCATGGAGATTCTTTGGTTAGATCATGGCATGTCTTTTTTAAAGGAGGCGATATCAGGTTTGTAATCCTTCTATCAGGAGGTGGCAATTGTCCCACAATTCCTCGCAACTACATTAGTAATGAATAAGTCACAATTATGCATGCATTAATCAGCCTGCACACATGTGCAGCGTCATTTGGTAACCTCCTTTTGTCTGTCTTACTTGTACTCACTTTTGATTTTTTTTGTATGTGATTTATTCAGTGTAATAATTCATGTTAATTCAAAATTTCAAAGAAAATATTTTTCTAAAGGATTTGACTAAGCATTAGGAATTAAGGATCCATGGCTGTATATATGCTGAATGCATATTAAGTATATTACACAAAATACAGTTAAACCATTAAAATGATCAGGGCAATGTTCTGAATCCATAGTAACTCAGTTTTGAATTTTGACACCAGTCATAATTTAATTGCATAATGAAAGACTGAGGGTGTGGGTGATGGATTGCCACAAGAGAGGGGAACTTTATTTATTGCTTAGAACATACCTGGGTCTCTTAGCTTCAGTGTCTGCAGGAGGATCTTCTGGGTAAGCTGGGTAAGAAGGCACAATCTAGCCAGTTCTGCCACTGAATCACTTCATTTAAGTCATTTAACTTCTGTCTCATTTTTCTTCATCTGTAAAACGGGACTAATAATACTTACTTACCTTCTGTAAAGTGCTCCTAAATTTATGAATAAAAAGTGATTGCTGTTGTTACCCAATAGAACAGAGGATAAAAAGAATGGTCAAGTCTTCAGGAGGAAGTTACTCTTTTTGTAGATCCAGGGTACTTTCTAATTTAAAGCTAGTTGCAAAAATCTTATTCAACCTTAAAGATTCTTGCCCAGATACTCAGCTGTGTTTCAAATGTGTACCAGGTGTCCCCTCCCACCCAGTTTAAAGCAGAGCAACCTGAGAGCTGTTCTAGGTTTTGTCAGCTGCTAATCCCACAAAACGGTTGATACAGAAGGTCAGGATCAGCCAGGCAGAGGGAAAGTCCACAGCTCCTTTCCCTTGACCATGTCCCCTTTGCTGGCTGTAGAAAGATAAGGGTTTCCTAAGAGCCCAGAAGTGGGTGATCCTTCTATGAACAACTACACTGGCTTGTGAGCTGCTTTGAACTGACAGACTGATGCAAAGTAACTATGTGAAGTCCAGGTTCTGAACTTCTCTCTGCAAATCCTTTAATGAACATTTATTATTACTATGATTACTGGCAGACCAGGTGCCACTCATGACACGGTGCCCATACCGCAACTGAGCACTGAAAAATACATAGCTGGAATCAGTCTGGCTCACCCATGTGTTAGTATTTTTAAATTGTTTAGATTTCATTGAATGATTGTGAGTGGCTGCATGTGTTAATCTCACTTAAAACATTGTAGCCATATTGCAAGGTATTATTTAAGCCAGGGATCGGCAACCTTTGGCACGTGGCCCATCAGGGAAATCCACGGGTGGGCCAGGATGGTTTGTGTACCTGCAGTGTCCGCAGGTTAGGCCGATCGCAGTTCCCACTGGCCGTGGTTCACCGTTCCAGGCCAATGCGGGCTGAATTAAGATGGTTAAAAGCAGCATTTTTGATCTGAATAGTAAAGTTTCAAAGCTGTATTAAGTCAATTTTCAATTGCAAACTTTTGAAAGAACGATCATTATGTTTTGTTCAGAGTTACGAACATTCAGAGTTATGGACAACGTCAATTCCCGAGGTGTTCGTAACTCTGAACTTCTACCATATCTAGTATAAAGTGTTGGTCTCCAACAGAAGGTGTTACGTCTTAGTCAACAAAGAAGGCACATCAACACCAGATAGATTATTGTGGAACATTAAAGAGAACAAAAGACTTTGTTGTTATACTCTTCCTCCCAGAGAAGATGAGTCATGCAAGCAAATTCTCTCTCATCAACTGAGTTTGCAGCTCAGAGCAAAAGGAGGTGGGAAGGGAATAAAAACTTCTAATAAGAAGGAACTAGATCTCTGTGCTGCTTGGACTCTGGGAGGCAAGGTTTTCTAGGTATAAGCAAAGGATCCCCAGCTCCTTAGCCTGAGTTAGCCCTAAAATACATGTAGTGCTTGCTTATTATAGAAGCTTCTGTTACTTTTTGAAATTTAAGATTATAACTCATTTGGTGTATATATCTGTTTACCTGCTTTAACCTTGTGAGTAACACTCTTGTTTCTTTCCTATGTAATAGTTTATTATAGGCTTGGGTACAAGCGTTATCTTTGCGGTGAGGTCTAAGGTGCAACTGACCTGGGTAAGTGATTGATTGTTTGGGACTGGGAGTAACCTGAAAATTGCTGTGCTTCTTGGTGTAAGGGACAATCTATCACAAAGGTTGGCTCACCTGGGTGGCAAAATAGATTGGAGTACCCAAGGGGACTGTCTGTGACTGCATATTAAGACTGTTATAGTGCCTGAGGAGTTTACACTTGATGATTGGCTGGTGAAATCTAAGTGAGAACTCACAACCAGTTTGGGGTTTTTGCCCTGCTTCTTAACAGTCTGCCCTGAGGTTGGAACTCACACTCTTGAGCCACTGCAGGAAATTGTTATTTCTATAGACTTTTATTTTTTTTTGGTCAGGACAGTACACAGAACTCTCGGAGGCACCCTGACAATTAAAAATTCCATTTACAGATCTCACTTCAGAAAAAAAAAATCCTTTTTATTCTGTTTTGTTTCAATTGTGACTGTTAGAAATCTTTTAATTTTGTATTTGACTTTGGCCAAATGGGGCTCAGTTTCATTTGGAAGATGCTTAGAATGTAGGCCAGTCACTTCCAGCCACAAATTGCTCCTACTTTTGCTATCATCACTGAGTTATACATGAAAGGATATTTTTTTCTGGAAAAGTGACAGGAGGCTGGAATCACTGCTGGTTTATTTGTAGGGAGGCAAATAGTACATCAGTGTCAATAATATCCTATTCCATATGCAGCAGCTGAAAATGATGTACCATTGTATCTGGGAAGGCCAAAAATCCTTGTGTACTCCTTCCGGATATAAACATTAGTATCCAACTTATATGGGTGAATCACAGAGGAATTAAACTATCCATTGTATTACAATGACAAATTATTCGGATGAGCACACTTTGAAATACTCCCAAGAGCATAGGCAATATGTCTGCATTGTACTGTGCAGTACAAAAGAGAACTGGTGAAAGGAAAAGCTTCTTATACTTACAAAAAACAAACAAACAAAACTCAAACAAAACAAAACCCCAACAACCAAAAAAAAAAAAATCAAAATCAAAATCACCCACTACTGATGGGAAAGATGTAATATAAGTTAAATTAATATACTTTGCACTCCTCATCGGTAGACCTCTACGTGCTTTATCAAAGAGAGCGAGCATTTATCTTCATTTAATAGAAGACATCCTTCAGAAATAGGGACTATTGTTTCACCCAGTAGTAACAGTTTGAGAAACCCAGTCTGATGGAGATTATCTGAGATGAAAATGATACACTTGATCAGAGATACCATATATAGACTGTTGTCAGGACTGATCACTGACTACAAGTGTTAACAATCACAATTGTTCAGTATGCGTAAAGAAATTAGAGACCTCACAGTTCAGCAGTGAATGCACTGCAGAAACTGCATGATGTGATTGCAGAGCGACAGACAGCTTGTGTTTTCTCCCCTGGGTTTACATCATCTGATGTCTAGCTAGGAGAGGCTACTGAGAGAGATACACTTATGAGATATGCAATTCCAAAACAGGACAGGCATTTCAGAGTCAGCATTGGAAAAGATGCAAAGGAGAAATGTGTCAGTGCTGTGTGCACCGTGTCTCAAGGAGGGAGAGTATAGTTTTAGTGAAACTACAAGAGTAGACCTGTGTATCTCTGGATGTTATTTAAAAAAACCTCAATTATGCACTGTAGATCTGGAGCTAGAATATATGACCTTCAATTTTTAGAATGCTGCTATTCAATCCGAAGTGAGAAGTGAAGGGGGGCAGAATCCAGGTATTAAAGAAGGAATGTATTCAAGTGCTCAAATTACTGGAGAAGTGTTGAAAATTAGTAGTAATCCCTATACGATATATGCACTCACTAACCTTTTTCTTTCCCACACCCCCTTTAGATAGATTTTATGTTCCTTAAATGTGCTGGATTGAGTGCCTGGGAAAGTAAAGTCTATCTAAAGAAGAGGTAGGAATGAAAGCTCCTCTACTCATGTTTTAACCATGAGGTGGAGAGATCACTTCTATGGATGAAAGCATAGTTAAGTCTCCAAGCCCATTGAAGTCTCTGAAGCATCAGAAAGGAAAAGGCAACCAAATTTATGCCAAGTGTGGTGTTTTCTGTAATGTGAGAACTTGTCCTCTAGGAACCTGCCAAGGCAGGGCTGAATTTAAAGAGTATCAGAGGTAAAATATCCTCTTACCCCATTACAAGTCCCCTTCTTTGTCCCCTAATTTGAATGCTGGCTGACCCCTGTAAGGTCAGGGATACTAATAGGTGTTTTCTGATATAATTTCTTAAGATTGTGCATTGCTTTGTGTTATGTCACATCATCTATTCTGTCACGCAATACAATGGAAATTAGTCTAATTCAAAGCAATATATAAATACTATGCCTGTCTGGCATTACAGCTATTGAGACTGCATGGAACTGTTTTGTTAAAAGTAAATAATTCATTAATTAAAATAGAGTGTGGCAGTTTGAGTCTTATGGGCAGCTGGTAATTCATAACAGAGTGTGTATCCCTGCTCTGAATTAGAGCTGGAATTTTATCCTAAGGGCATTAAGCTACTGCTGTTATTGAATTGTAATAACTGGGGGGAGGGGGCGGAAGCCTTCTAGAGTAGCCCTGTGTCCAAAAGACATGTCTTCCTTTATCTTTTTGCTGCTTTTGTGAATGGGTAAAAAGTATCAATTTTCACGTGAAGTCGTCTTGTGAATTTTGACTGAAAAATTACAGCACTGCTTTATTTTACTCTTGATCTCTTTGCACAGATATTTATACCCAAGTGTTCCCAGAGGTTAAATGAGTGAACTATGTCTGAACCCCACCTCCTTTCTTAAAGCTGCCTGTCTCTCTCCCAGCTCACACACTTTGGGGAATAAAAGCTATTGTTATTTAAGAAAATTGATGGCTTTGGGGGTAGCTTTACACATAGTTGCCTCTCTTACCATCTTTCTGCTTGATCAATATACTTTTAGGGTCCCAGTGCAGGTCTAAACATCAAAAGCAATATGACAGTCCTTCAGAAGCTTTACAGAGGCAAACACAAGACTTATCTAGTCACTTAATTGCCACTTAGAGCTCTATTTTGAAAGTCTCCCAAATAAAGAGTAACTAGGCAGCTGTGAGAAATGGAAAAAAACAAACAATAAACCTCACCAATTTGCAGGTCAAGTTTGCAAAGTATCCCATTAAAATTGATGTAACACCAGAGAGATCCATGAGATAGCTGCCGACTTCACACTTAACACACTTAACACTTGTTTCAATAGAGAGCAAATTGCATTACTCAAGGCGAGTCTACACTGAAAACTTACATCAGTATAGCGATGTCTCTCAGGGGTGTGAAAAATCCACACTATGCACACTATGCCAACTTAAACCCTGGTGTAGACAGTGGTAGGCCGACAAAAGAATTCTTGTGTCAACCTAGCTATTGCCTCTCGAGGAGAGGGATTACCTATGACAATGGAAGGACCCCTCTTGTCAGTGTAGGTAGTATCCCCCTGAAACTGTGCCACTGTAGCATTCCCCTCAGGCTTGGGCTACACTTAAATCTTAT
Organism: Terrapene triunguis; assembly: GCF_002925995.2. Lineage (NCBI taxonomy): Eukaryota > Metazoa > Chordata > Testudines > Emydidae > Terrapene > Terrapene triunguis. The sequence goes on along the minus strand of NW_020664372.1, from coordinate 74,502 downwards.
AACAGCTTAGCTATTTTGGGCCTGGTCCACACCTAAAATTTAGGATGACCTAGTGACATTGCTCAGGGGTGTGAAAAATGACCTAAGCCTCAGAGTAGACACAGCTAAGTCAATGGAAGAATTCTTCTGTTGAGCTAGCTACTGCCTCTCAAAAGGATAGATTAACAAGAGCAACAGAAAACCTTTTCCATGGCTATAGCAAGTGTCTACACTATGGTGCTACAGTGGCACAGCTGCAGCACCATAGTTTTGCCTCTGTAGCATCTGTAGTGTAGACTTAGGGCATGGCTACACTTGCAGATGTAGAGCGCCGGGAGGTAAACCAGACCTCGGAGACCACAGCAAGGAAAATGCTGCCGTGTGTTCACATTGTCAGCTGCAAGCGCAGTGGCGTGGCCACATTAGCAGCTCTTGCAACACCACAGAGAGCCGTGTATTGTGGTAGCTATTCCAGTGTGCAAGTGGCTGCAGAGTGCTTTTCAAATTGGGGGGGAGGAGAGGGGAGGGTGGACTGTGACAGGGAGTGTGTTGTGTGTATGTGGGGGGAGAGATTGTGTTTTGGGGAGCAGAGAGTGTGTCAGCATGCTGTCTTGTAAGTTCAGACAGCAGCAAAGGAAAGGGGGAAACTCCGACATCAGCCCCCGCCCCGCCTCTCTCTCTCACACACACAGGCACACACAGCAGCAGCAGTATTCCATAGTAATGGTTTGCTTTGTCCCAGAGTAGATGAGCATGCCGGCTGTCAGAAACAGAGCTTTGAAAGGGGATATACGCAATGAGAAGAGTAGCCACTTGACTTCAAGGGATTATGGGACATTTCCAGAGGCCAATCACAGTGCAGTAATGCAACATGTTGTCCACACTGACACCTGAGCCTTGCCAGTGTGGACACCTCAGGAGTTAGGGTGCCTGGGGCTGATTTAATGTGCTCTAACTTGCAAGTGTAGCCAAGGCCTTAGCCTTAGTTGGGACTGTGAAAAACCACCCACCCCAGTGATATAACTAAGTCAAAAAAAAAAACCCCAGTATAGATGCAGTTATGCCAACAAGGGAATGCTTTTGTCAGCATGAGCCTGGTCTATGCTACAAAGTTAGGTCGATGTAAGTTGACTTAAGTCAACCTAGGTGTGCATGCATCTATCCTAAACTTTGTGTCCCTCCAACACCCCGTTAGAGAGACACAGTAACACAACCTCCCTGAATGATGCAGAGCCACAGTTGACCTACTTAGGTCAATGCAGTGTGAGTGTAGGCACTGCATTAGTTGTGTCAACCCTAACAGTTTGCCTGCAGCTGTCTCACAGAGCCACAGTGAATGCTCTGGTCAGAGTGTTGAACTCCATTGTGCAGGGGTCACAGAGACTAGAAGCCCCTCCTGTGCCCTTTAAAACACCCATGTGTTTTTGAAACTCCTTTTTCCTCACACCTAGCAGCTTTGTTGGGTGCAATTGACCATGCCAGGTTCACACACAGAGACATACTAAATTTTCTTCTGCCTGTAACAGGCAAGAAGATCTGGAGTTCCTTGGATTGTGGGGAGAAGAGGTGCACGCACAGCTATGGAACTGCTAAAGCTATATTGACATCTATGAGCAAAATGGATGGGGAATGTTGGCAAAGGGTCACAACAGGGATGAGCAGCAGTTTCATATGAAAGCAAAGGAACTTCACAAGGCATACCACAAGGTGAGGACGGGCAACAAGAAATCTTGCACTGGAATGCAGACCTGTCACTTTTACAATGAACCACATGCCACACTTGTCAATGACACCAGCAGCAGCAGGGCAGACAACTGTGAATTCCTTGGAGGCACCCAAGACAGAGGACTCTGCCATGAACAGTGAGGAGGAGGAGGATGGGGGAGACCCAACAATGGACTTAAAGCATTTGAAACTCCACAGGAGTCTAGCCACTTCTGCCAGGTGAGTGCAGATGTGTCTACCGATGAAGGGAAAGGGAGCTGGGGTAAGTGGATATATGCATTATTCCTTGCAATGTTTTTATGTATTTGTTGTTTTTTGTTTTTTTTCCTTCTCCTTTCCCTCAAACCTCATCTCCTTCTCTCCCTTTCTTACCCTCACCCTTTGTTTTCCATTTAAAAATGCCGACCAGCCCATCTGCAAGTTCAGACTTTTCATTGCTTTACTGGTATAATGTTAGAAAATAGGTTAGGAAATGCATTCTAAAAAGTGTTGTATGGCTGTCTGGTTACATAATCCTGTGCTAAGGTAGAGGTGAAACAAACAGAGGTAGAGTCAGCTGTGACAAATTGTGGGTTCTGTCTGTACCACTTCTAAATTGTGGATGATTTTATGAAATTTTATCATGAAAATACTGTGTCATCAAAAGCCTATACAGAGGTGGCGCCACCATGAACTAGCAGGGCTGTGTCATGTCTCTGCCAGACCAGAGACAATGGTTAGTAATCTGCCTTCAATAAGTATCTATTCAAAGTAAAACAACTTGAGACAATGGGTTTGCTCTACGTGGGAGAAGACACGGCTGTCTCTGTCTGAAGGAAAGGGGAGATGAGAGCAGTGGAAAATTACCAAAAGGTAGAACAAAAGCAGCCGGTGACCCCAGCGTTACAAGGTTACCATATGTCTGGGTTTGCCTGGATATAACCTCTTTTTTGAGCTTCCTTTCTCTGCCCCAGCAGATTTTTCAAATGTCAGGAAATGTCCAGGGTTTTTGCAGAGCAGACAAGCTGCAGCTCATAAAAATTCCTGATAGGCCTGCTTCCCAATTGGTCCCTTCCTTGCATCTGCAGCTGATTGGTCCATTCCTCTGCAAGCCACAGCTGCCAGATCCCGCCCACCCAGGCTCCAGCTACCAGCCCTGGGGAGTGGGTCCCACAGGGAGGCACTGACAGTTGTCACTGTGTCCTGGGCTTGTGCCAGCTTCCTTGCCACCATTGCAAGTAGTGAAAATTCCCCCCACCTCCCGTGAGTATCCCTGTGGCAAGTACCCCTTTCAGCACTCTCAACTGTACCCCACTTCCAGCTGCCCCTCCCCTTCCCCCCGCCCTCCTTCGGAACCTGAAATATGGTAGCCCTGCCCTAGCAGGAGTCTATAAAGGGACTCATAGGTTGTGAACTTGGAGGCAGGGGAGCCATTTTGCCCCAGATTAATTTAAGGGAAGTAGTTGCAGGGGCAGGGTAGGGACTGGGGTGGAAGATCCTGCCTGCTTGGTGGAACATAGATGATCCCCCAAGGACTCCCAAGAGAACGGCGAGATAGTGAGGGACATTGTGATTAGGATTTTTGTTTTGTTTTGTATGATCCGTACTCTCTTGTGCTTTCCGTAGTTAAAAATAAAGAGCATAATGTTGTTATAATAAACAAAGTGTGTGTGTGTGCGCGTGTGTGTGTGAGCGTGCATTGACTGCTTCACTACTGCTGTGTGCTCCTAAGAGACTTAAACTGTAAACCAGAAGTTTCGCACCTCTTGGGGGAGTTCTGGGACAAGGGTGTGTTCTGGGTGAGGGGTGGGAAAGGGTTCTAAGTCCAGAGGAATCTGAAAATTCAATGCTGTACCCAGAAGGGCTAGGTGGCTGGACAGCAGGTTCCAACACTCAAAAGGAGGGCAACAGAGAGAAGGTCTGTGCCCTGAGAGTGTGCCTAGGGACCCGAGATTGGAGTGGTGGCTGGACTCCATACACACTCCAAAAATTTATGCCGCCCCAGGACTCCATAGCCCACAGGCTTGGATTCCCCTCACAGCAGTCCTAGTAGGTGGCCAGGAAGGAGTGTTCCCTAGGATCTGTGACATCTGCATCTGCTTTTCATTTCTTTGGTTTGTCGGGCTATACAGGGGTGGGGGGCATGCAGAATACTTTGCTTATCTGAATAGGGATGTTCCTTTTATCCTCTTGAGAGAGCTCGATGACACTTTCATGGAGATACTCTGCAATCCTCTCCCAATGATTTCTAGTGATAGTAGCTTTGTTTCTTCCATTACAATAGGGCACCTTCTCACACCACTCTGTGATGCAATCGGTTGGCACCTTTGTAGTAAACAGGTTACTGGAATATATGCCTGGGATGCCAGTAGCAGTAGGTTCTCTGTGCCTTTGTCACCCTCAGGAATGAGATATCACCCAAAATCCCCACTGTCTGTGAATATAGTGCCAATATATTCTCTGTTATTTCCCTATATCCATTGTCAGGAAGGGGGCCTAAATTTTATAGCAACATGCAAGAGAACACTTCCCTCCTCTCCCCCAGGCCATACTCACCATGTGTTTTGCTGCAGAACAGTGCTGTATTGAGGTGCTCCAAAGCTAAAGCGTCAATACACATTTATTATTTAAAGTATTTATGGAAGCATCAGGAAATTTTGAGACTTATGTAGGAACCCTTTACTAGAGGGGCCTCTGAACTTTATTGGGAGTGTTCCAGGGGAAAAGTCTTTGTGCTGCAATCTAGCCTTAGAGACTACAACTCTCATGATGCCTTGGGGAAAGAGGGAGAGACTTCTTCGTGCAGGGAGAGCAGGCGGTGGACTCCATTTTGTGAAAAGAAAAGATGCTGTGGAGCTCGGTCCATACCAGGAGCTGCTACGAGGAAGCCAGAAGCTGCTGCTGAGAGCTTGCAGGGTCTTTGATCAAGCAGGGAGCTTCAGAGGCTGTTGGTGGCTTCACTGGAGCCAGGGAAGAGACTGTTGCTGTGCCTAGAGCTGACTGAGGTGGGCCTGGAGTGAAGGAACTGTGAGTAACCCCCACTCTTGTTTGGGAAAGTACTTCCAAGGGAAGGGGCACAGCAGAGCGACGGAGTCTGAGGAGATGCAGAATGATCTTCCCACTGAACCAGGACCCAGAGCTGCTGACATTTGGTGGAGCCAGCTCCCGTCATCAGAGGGGTTGTGCAGCTTGTTGCCTTGGCTGGACTGATACACAGAACCAACAGAGCGCTGTCTCCAGCTGCAGCTCTTCAAGCGCGCCCATGCAAGCAAGTATTTAGGACTCTGAAATCCAGAGGAGTGTACACTCCAGGGTGGGGTAAATGGTGGCAGTGTAAATGCCAGTTAGATACGTTTAATTTATTATTGTATACTATATTTATTAATTGATTTTATTCAATTGCCCCCTGTGGATTTAAATTAATAGTGATATATAAACTTAGACTGTTATACCCCAACTTTTTAAGTTGCTAAGTAAAGGCGTGTTAACTCTAATGTGAGATATGGGATGTATATTATTTATAATTGGTATTTTTGAGTTACACCCATGCCACAGATTATATTATTATTATTTATTATTTGAATAGCTATATTCCTGGAAGTTCCCAAGGCACACAATTGAGTGTGTACAGGGGCAGCCAAGTGGAGGCACCGCCAATTTTAAATTCCTTTAGGAGTAAAGGGACTGCAGCAGAGGGGTGAATAGAGGATTACCACCTATCCAACAGCACCACTGGGATACTCAGGATCTTCCTTAATGTCAACAACATCAGGCCCCCAGGCACACAGGTGAGTGTTGCCTGCTCCCAAGTAACCCAGGGAGGAAAGAGGGGTTACACTTATCTTTCCTTTTCCAATGTGACTATAAATCTAATGAGTGTATCTGTTTTTATCAATAGCTTCTGGCATTGTGGCCTTGCAGGGTGACAACTCCTTGTCCACTGAACGTCTGACCCTCATCATAAGGAGAAGGAAGAAGACTAAGGAGGATATGTTTTATGAGTTCTTTCAAGCCACTATTATCTCGGACCATGAGCAAAGGACTTGGAGGGCCTCTCAGCATGTGACCATGATTTAGTTGGGGATTGGTCCTGCTTTGAGCAGGGGGTTGGACTAGATGGCCTCCTGAGGTCCCTTCCAGCCCTGATATTCTATGATTCATGGAGAAGGACCGAGAATGGTTGCTGCAAGAGGCAAAAGGACCAAGAGGCACACTGAGAAAGTGCCAGGACATAATAGGGCTGTTCAGGCAACAAAATCAAATGTTGCAGCATTATTGACCTACATACTCTAAGATCCCAGACATAAGCAGTCCTTTCACTCCTTGGAGAACTCCGTGGTCGCAGCTCCCTAAACCCCCAAAATACTATGTACACCGTGGATGTACATCCTTATCCCTACCACTTCATACTGGGGGAAACCAAGGAGAACCACAGCTACACATATAGAACCTCTAAAAACCACAGGTCAGTGTATAAGTATCCACAATGGACTACATTGAACTACTGTTAGATACATGGGCATACGTGTTGCTGTTACTTCTATTTTCTCTTCACATTTTAAACTATAGTTCACCTCATTAACATTGTTGGTAGCCTTTTTTTTAACTTGTATGTGTGTGTTTGTAATTTAATTTTATCATCTGCTGTTTTGCACACAATAAAGTTTAAATCAAAGTATCTTTATTAGTTCACACTAAGCATTGCAAAATACATAGTGGGAGACATAGACCCAGCCATATTTGTAAATGTACACCAAGCAGTACAGAATCTATAGCAGCAGGCAAAGACCCACTAATCTGTAATCTAAAGCATACAAGCCAGACACTGTTTCATGAAAGCAAGAGAGAATACTATTGTGGTTGACTGTTAAAATGTTCTTGTAAAGCCTTTCTCAGCTGCATACCTCCACAGTTGGTTCTTCTAATAGCTCTTGTGTCTGGCTGTTCAAATTCAGCAGACAGCCAGTCTGCCTCATTCCTCCACCCTGGCGGCAGCTTTTCGCCCTTCACCTCACAGATATTATGCAATACACAGCATGCAGTTATAACCATTGGGATTTTTTTTCTCACTGAGATCCAGTCTAGTGAGTAAACAATGCCAACATCTCTTCAATCTACAGAAAGCACATTCAACAGCACCCGCTGATCCAGTAGTTGTATCTTTTCTTGGTCCTGTTGATTTGGCCAGTATATGGCTTTATGAGCCAGAATAGCAAGGGGTAAGGTGGGGCCACCAGAATCACTACTAGCATTTCAGCATCACCAATGGTAATCTGCCAGTTGGGGAAGAATGTCCCTGCTTGCTGCTTTTTGCTAAGTCCTGTGTATTCAAAGATGTGAGCATCATGTACTCTCCCTGATCAGCCCATGTGGATATCAGTGAAGCATCCCTAGTGATCCACTAGCACTTGCATACCCATATACAAGTATCTCTTTCTGGTGAAGTACTCTGTGGCAAGGTAGGCTGCTGCATATCATCTATCACCCCACCACTGTACAGGAACCCCATTGCTGAAAATCCATCCACTCTTTCCTGTACATCACTGAAAGTCACAGTCCTGTGTCGCAGAAGATATGTAATGGGCATATACTTTTGGATCACAATGGCTCCCACTGTGGATTTTCCAACTCCAGACTCATTGCCCATTGACTGGAAGAAATTCAACGTTGAAGCTTTGCACAGTGTAATTGCCACTTGCTTCTCCATTGTCAATGCAGCTCTCATTCTGGTTTCCCTGCATGGAAAGGCTGGGCCAAGCTTAGCTCACAGATCCAGAGACCTGGCCTTTCACATCCCAAAATGTTGAAGTCACTGCTCATCAGCCTCAACCTGCATTAAGATGCAATCTTATCAATCAGTGCTCATTTCTGGGGCCCAGAACCAGAGCTCCACTGTGTGGAACTCCCCTCTGAACACTAGCAGCAACTTGGCATTTTTTTCCCTATGTCCACTAGCATCCAGTTATTGTGCTTAAAAATCTCTGAATCTTCCTTATTGCAATCTGAATGTAGAGGTACTCCCTCAAACTCTACAAATACTGAAGAATTGTGTGTACTGTATCAGAAACACACGTGATAATTATTTTGAGCACTAAGGGACTGATTTTCTGTTAGAAAGATGGTGGAGACCAAAAAGTGCCACGTGGGACTGTGGGAGTTTTAAACAAGGTATGGAAAATATGAGATATATAAAGTAATATGGGTTAGAGAAAGTGACATGGTGGGAATTCAACCCCAAGTTCCCAGAAATCCCAGGGCAAATTACTATTATCCCACAAAGCATTCCATAAATGTCCCAAAAGGCATTGTGCTGAATGGTGGCACAGGGCACACTGAGATATCTACCCCTGGTGCGCTGCATTTTATATTGAAGCCACCTGATGAGTACATGCAATGCCGACACATTTAATCCAGTGTGCATCCATCCGAGCTATTATACACATTTTGGTGGCTGTATGCCCACATAACTTGCATCGACTGAACTTCGTAGTGTAGACACAGCCTCAGTAGCAAACCACTCCTTCCTTTAAGTGACTGATCCACAGCCCATTGAAATCAATGTTAAGACTCCTATTAACTTCCATGGGGTATGAATCAGGCCCCCAAGTCAACCAAGCAGTGAATTTAATTGGTTCCATGGGGAGGGAAGTCCAGGCTTTCTCAGACATAAGCAAGGACTGGGGGGGAGGGGAGGGAGAGGGAATAAAAACGGGGGAAATGGGAAAATGAGAAGATTTGTTTTAGCTCCTTTTCCACGAAAGTACGACAGTCCTAACAAAGCTGCTTGAGTAGTAAATAAGAAATGTCAGCTTCTTTAAGCACTCGTTGCCACTAGGCATTTTAATGACTCCATTTAGCACTGCAGCATTTTTTTTTTCAGCCTAATAACATGCTGAGATAGTTACACTCTTTGCCACTAGAGATTTTATTGAAAAAAGGGAGTATGAATGCCTGGGGATTTTGTTCTTAAAACAGTTAGAAGACAAATTTTGGATACGGTGTTTAAAGGGGGAAAGAAAATTAAAAAAGAAAAGTTAGTGATGGAGGCTGAGGGTGAAGGAGAGAAACAAGGGGAAAAGCTAATGAAGGAAATTAAATGGATTGAGAATTACTCTGTGGAACAACAGTTGGTGGATAATAAATCTTTGTGCTGTAATGCACAAATGCTGAACAATAAAAACACTGAGGTGATAGAAATGTCATGATACATTTCTGGTAAACATAAAATTTAATCTACAGTCTGTGGAATGCTGGAAAGATTCTATTATTTTCAAGTCAAGAGCCAAAAATATAACTTTGCTTCCATTGCTCTTTATTCCAGCATTTTAGATGTGATTCAGCTACATTCATGTATCTATCTTGCTGGTTTAAGTTTCTTCAACCTCATTCTCTCATCAGCTATATTATGTAGGCAACATGGTAGATTTTCTCCTAATCGTTGTTTCTGACCAGTGCCATGCACTAACAAAATATACACCCGTCTTTCTCTGCTAATGTTGCAGTGACATTTCATCAACACAAAATATATGTTACCAATGTTTATAGATAGATTTTATCATCATCATCTATGGTTGATTTCTCCGTCTTTTATGTTATTAATACATTAAAAAGTGGAATTGTCCCACGCACCCTAAAACTATTTTGGTATTGCTGTCAATAAATGCTACTATCTGATTTTCAAGTGTGCAGGAATATTTTAATACTTGCATTACTCACTCCTGAGTTGTTTTTTTCCAAAGATCTCCTGCTATTTTTAGGGGAATGTGAGAATTTAACAGGGCTGTGAACATTTTTCTTCCAAAGGAAAAAGAAAAGTCAATAGAAAAATGTTCTTTTCCATTTTCTCTCACCAAAATGAATTCAGTTTTCTTAATGAGGTTTGTATGAGAGAAATTTTTACTCAGTGTTGTACCTGAAAGGTTGTCTGTGCGGCAGCAGTAGTATCTGATTCCCTCTTTATTCTGACACTTGCTAACAGATTTGCAAATATGCTGGACATTGCTAATTACTCTCTCTGGGATATTCTTCTGGGATTTATACAATGTGAACAGATTTTTTTAGAACTCTTTTAAAGTTAATTGTGATGGGAAGTTACTGAAGTGCTCCGTTTGTCTAGGAACACGTAGGTATTACTAAAATATCCTTAGGTAATTAAAGGCTCGTGTCTGGCACAATAATACTAGAGTCTGGCATCCCTCTCTGGGATTCTAAGGGGTTGCAGCCCAATTTGTTAAGCTCTTTGTTGCTAACAGGATATAGTGAAATAGATCCATTGTTATTAGGCTGTCGTTTTAGCCCTCTTTTAAAATTATCTTAGCTATCAACGAGAGGATGTCCTCGGGGGGACTCTCATTTTATTGGGGAGATTCCTGGATGACACAATAGCAATCTAGTCATTGGAGGAAACCAAACTCTCACTCCAAGGTTTTTAAAACATATCTTGTCCCAAGCATTCCAATCACCCTATCTCCAACTCCTGTGATGATTCTTGCAGGTGGAGAAAGCAATGTTCTTGAGAACTGAGAATAGTCTAAATTAGGCATATTGCTCCCATGATGCAGGTTTTTTAGCCATCAAATGAAGAGTCGGGGTTCCTCAGCTTGTAACTGAGATTTTATAGCTCAGAAGGCTTCATATTGTGTAGGATTGAGCCCATAAATTGTAAGCAAGGAAACTGACAGTACTTTTTTTGTTACAAGAGTTCTGAGTACACTTAAACCCACTTAATGTCCTCTTACATTTACATCAACATTTCTTGACATTATCTGGGACCTTCCCAAGTAAGCCGATTTGGCCTTTAGATGAAAATGAAGTCTCCAAATAGGAGGCACCTTTTCATTTTTGTCCATGCTACAAAGTCAAATCAGCATTCCATGTTATTGTTTCACATAGTTGTACATATAAACCATGCAACTAGACTGTAAACATAAAATTATATGGTGTAGTTAATTGAAAAATGGAGAAACTGTCTGCACAATGTACAAAAGTTGACAGTAACTGCTGTTCGGGGAAGGAAATCAGTGACTTTTTTAGGAACTTATTTTCAAAAGAGCCTGACTCTGGCTTTTATTTATGAGTGCACAACTTTGTGAAGATAATTTTTTTGTACACTGCAATTTGTATGAGCAAAGATAAAAAATAAACTCCATTTGCCCTCCAGTTACATGTACAAGCGTGGTTTGTGTGTGCAAATTCTCTGCTTTGTGAGCCCAAGTCATCATGCACCAACTCCCGTGCGAGTCCAAAAAAAGGTCATATTTTGAAAACTTGTCCACAAACAAGAAATTGATTAATGTTCATTAGTATAATTTGAGCTTAATGCTGAATTTGAGCCAAATGGTTTGCTGCATGGAGAAAAATCAAGACTAAGAAAACAAACTCTCTCAACTCTGAGAAGTGAATATCCATAATTAACTCTTGTACAACATCTTTTATCTTTCCTGCTCACAATTGTGCTAAACCTGATCTTGGAAGAATAGTTTTTAGAAAACCTCCTTGTACAAAGAAACAATTAGCTATTATTGAACATTACTGGTAAAAATTCTTTTGCAAAAATGTAATTTTTGTTGTCTTTGAATCCAATGCCAAAAATGTAGGTTCTGTTTTACTTCTGGGAGCTGAAAATTGTTTCCAGTGAAGCATGTGAAAAGTCAAATTTGTTTTCATACAAAAATTCATATTTGGGAATTTTGAAAAAGTTGCAGGAGGAAGAAATTCCCTCAAAGCTGTATGTTCTAACAGAACAGACATAGGGCTAGGGAGCCAAGTTGTCCTCAATTCTCATCCCATTCTGCCACTGATGGGCTTTTATAATACTTTGTGTTTGTACAGCCCTTCACATTGCTTAATATCATTATCTGTTTAATAAAACCAGGATACCAAGGAGTGCTCACTTAAAAACAAAAGATCTAAAATTTCACAGAAGTTTTGGTGAAGTTGAAAAGAGGCACATTTTCACAATTTTTATTACAAACATTTTGCCAAATTTGACAAATAACAAAAAGCAATGACTTCCCTGGGAGAGTCAGGTAAAGCTACATCCTTGAAAGTTAATAACCTGCTCAAGGAGACTCACAGAACATAACGGTGACATGATCGTAGGAAAAAAGACCATCTCAAAACATAAATCAGACCTAATTTTATCTTACTACGATCTTTGTTTTGCCATTACCTCGGTTTTCTGTTAATTTTGTAATATGTAATTCTGGTTGAGCATTCAGAGGCTAATATATCAGTGGGTGCTTGGTCATATTTTTGATAATTCCCTACCATCAAATGTATATTGCCAACATTTCCCCAATGAATCCATTTCCACTCCTTAAGTCATACTTACATTGACAAAGAAAGAGAGAAAAGTCAATTCCTCATTTTTATTAGCAAATATCCATGAACAAACTATTTGAGCCACATTCGGTTCCCAGAAGGGACGTTGCTAGGTGACTGGGAGGAGGCTGTGCCCTCAACCTACAGCTAAAACAAATGAGTTTTTGAAGAGACAAGCAACTATTTAAGTAGTGCATTTCAAAACAGAAACATTTTTCTTTCAGGTTTCTTCACTCACTTGAATAAAGCTTCCGGGTGAAACATCACTAAAGGGAACCTAATGGGAACTGTGTTCTCGGCTTGTGGACAAATATTGCTATTGGTAGTAGTAGCAGGATCTATAATATTTTTATTAATCATTTGTATTATGTCAGAAATATGCTAGGCATTTGACAGACAAATGCAAAGAACTTCTATACAAATGATGGAGTTGTAGACAGAGTAGAGATGGGATACAACAAGAAGCAGGCAAGTGAGCAGTAAAGTATAGCATGCATTTTATTAGTTCTACATTTTTTTTTCTATGACAGGGAAAAATAGGATTTATACCTGGTGCAGGCTTTTGACAAATATCTAAATGAATGGCTCCTGTAGCCATATTTGCTAAACAGCTGCTATGTTATTAATAGGATTTGAAGTTTTATAAATTATTCTTTAAATATACTGGTTGGCTAGTCCTTATAGTTATAGGGCATACTTATTACATTAGAGCTGATCAAATAATTGATCAAAAATGTTCTGGTTTTCCTCAAATAATGTATTTACATATATTTGTCACGATTCACTGAATAGTTTATTCAACAAATAAAGTCTAAATTTATTAAGGATTGGATACTTATGACTTGGTAGAGGAACCAGCCAAGACCCTGATCCTGGAAACATATTACACATGCTTGATTTTATATATGTGATTAACTCCATTAAGGATGATACCTGGGGAGGGGGAATATGGCAAACCTCATTTTAATGCACCTAACAATAAAGATAAATGCAGTACGAGGAGGCTGTTCTACAATAAGTGAGACAGTTTGAAGAACATTACTTGGGCCTGAGTTCAACAAATACCTATCCAGATGGTTAAACTTATGAGTGAGAATAATTCTCTTGAACTGAGACCCCTTGTCTTATAATCCCCTGAAGAAAAAAGCCTCTCAATACTGATTTCATTTATTTCTTTAGGTAAATTAAAATGAGGTTTGCAGTTATTTTTTTCCTAGTAGCATTCTATTTAATATGCAATAAATGTCAAGAGTTTGAAAAGCCTCTGAAGACTTTATTACAGGGCTTGTCTTCATGTAAAGCGCCATAGCGGTGCAGGTGCACTGGTCCAGCTAAACGGCTGTAGCACGTTCGTGAAGATGCTCCTATGCTGATCAGAGAGTTTTTTGTGTCTGTGTAGTTAGTTCATCTCCCTGAAAGGTGGTACCTATGTCATCGGGTGAAGTTCTCCCATTGACATAGAGCCGTCTACATGAGGGTTTAGGTCTGTATACCTACATTGCTCAGGGGTGTGAATTTTTCACACCTCTGAGTGATGTAGTTATATCAAAGTAGATCTGTAGTATAGACCTGGCCACAAAGTTAGTCTGGGTGATTGGTACCTTACTTAGCCTATCATGGATATGAGCAGCCATACTGCAAACCATACCTGAGTTACTATGTCCTCACTGGTGCTGCACTTAGCTTTGTGTGTCACTAGGAATTCTGGGGGTACATCCCATTGTTCTTCAGTAAACTGAGCCACTCTACTGGTATGTCTACACTGCAACTGGGAGGTGAGATAGCAGCAAGTGTAAATCAAAGCTAGCTTGAGTGAAGCTGCAGCTGCATGAGTTAGTCCTGTTCTGCCAGGACTTCACTGCTATTGTTACTCGGGCATGCCTACACTATAAAGTTAAGATGACTTAATTTAAGTTGACACGTAGCCACCCCAGTAATTGAGTTGGTTGGGCACGTCCACACCACGCTCATTGTCTCACTAGCAGAACTTGTATTGATGCAGAGAACAGTGCACTATGGGTAGCTATCCCACAGTGCAACTAGCCACAGTGAGGTTTGGGGAGAGCTTGCAGTGCCTCATGGGACCAAAACATTGTCGCAGGGTGGAATGGGAACATGGCTTCGGCCTCCCATGATGCAGTTTCCTCCCTCTGTACTCTGATTTCAACGGCAAACAACCCATACTCTTTTCATGCCTGTTTTTGAAAGCCTGGCTTAGCTGTGTGTACACCATAGCCCAAGAGAAGCATAGACCCTGCTCAGCTGTGCACTACAAATGCATCACACCTTATCCTGTAGTATTTCCAGAGCCAAGACAGGAGCTGCCACGTGGAACATTGAAATCTCCTTCAAGCAGCCCTGCTCCAAGCCATAGAAAAAAACAATTCCCAGCTGCTGCTGGCAGTTGCGCAGCTGCTGAACATAGTGGAGTGCTGTTTTTGTCCCAGGAAGCAAGCACTGACTGGTGGGATCACGTTGTTATGATGTTATGGGATGACAAGCAGCAACTGCAAAGCTTTCGAATGTGGAAGGCCACTTTCCAGGAACTTTGTGCAAAACTTTCCCCAGCCCTGAAGTGCAGCAACACTAAAATGAGACCTACTCTGACAGTGGAGAAGTGAGTCACGATTGCTCTGTGGAAACTTGAGATGCCAGACTGCTATCGGTTAGTGCAGAATCAATTTGGAGTTAGTAAATCCACTGTGGGAGCTGTTGTGATCCAGGTTTTCAGGGCCATTAATTGACTTCAACTAAGAAGGGTATGACTCTGGGCAATGTGCAAAACATAGTGAATGGCTTTGCCACGATGGGGTTCCCTAACTGCAGTGAGATGATAGATGACATGCATATCCCTATCTTAGCACGGGACCACTTCGCCAAAGAGTACATAAACAGAAAGAGATACTTTTCAATGGTGTTGCAAGCGCCGGTGGATCACAGGGGACATTTCACTGCCATCAACGTGGGATGGTTAGGAAAGGTGCATGACGCATGCATCTTTAGGAATAAAGGTCTGTTCAGAAAGTTGCAATCAGCAACTTTCTTTCCAGATTGCAAAATAACCATTGATGACATTAAAATGCTAATAGTGATCCTGGGAGACCAGCTTACCCCTTGCTCCCATTGCTCAGGAAGCCATACACCTGTTATCCTCAAAGTCAGACTCCAGGCACCCTCACAATGACCTGCCTATATAAATAACCCACTTGTCAATTTGTCTGTTTTGGTAGGTGAAAGGGGGTGGCCCACCCAAGAAGAACTGCCAGGGTTTTACTAAGGGTTTCTCTTGGAAAACTTCCCCAGGATAGACTACTCTGTTGGCCTTTGGGAGGACATGGATACAGACCTTCCAACTGAAGGATTGACACTGAGGCAGTAACTCTTCAAAAAAAAAACAACAATATAATCTTTATTCAATATACCTATATTCCCTGATTTAACAAAACTTAAAAGCATGTATCAAGAAACATAAGAACATAAGAACGGCCATACTGAGTCAGTCCAAAGGTCCATCTAGCCCAGTATCCTGTCTTCCGACAGTGGCCAATGCCAGGTGCCCCAGAGGGAATGAACAGAACAGGTAATCACCAAGTGATCCATCCCCTGTCGCCCATTCCCAGCTTCTGGCAAAAAGGCTAGGGACAGCATCCCTGTCCATCTTGGCTAATAGCCATTGATGGACCTAACCTCCATGGAACTTATCTAATTCTTTTTTGAATGCTGTTATAGTCTTGGCCTTCACAACATCCTCTGGCAAGGAGTTCCACAGGTTGACTGTGTATTGTGTGAAAAAATACTTTGTTTCTTTTAAACCTGCTGCTATTAATTTCATTTGGTGGTCCCCAGCTCTTGTGTTATGAGAAGGCGTAAATCATACTTACTTATTTACTGATGTACTTTAAAAAAAATTGCTATTACTTTTTGAGCCTTTGGCTAGCTGTTCTTCAAATGCTTCCTAATTATATTTTTACATTTAATTTGCCAGAGTTTATGCTCCTTTCTATTTTCCTCACTAGGATTTAACTTAAAGGATGCTTTTTTGCCTCTCACTGCTTCTTTTACTTTGTTGTTTAGCCATGGTGGCATCTTTTTGGTTCTTTTATTAACAAAACACAAATCCCATTTGCACAGGTATGCATATCATTGTACCCAATACTGCAATATTATACAGTTGGAAATAGCTTTTAAGTGGTTATATTCTACATGAGGTGATCACGCACATGTGGAATGCTGACGGCAAGTTATTATTTAAAATATTAAAACTGTATACATAGTAACAAACATACATACTCAAACATTCAACTTTATTATCTCAGGCATACACACTTAGACAGCTTATTGGTTCCTTATACTATTGTCATCTTGCTTACTTCTCCACAGTCTTCTTTCCCTCTGATCTCTGTATGGTCCTTTTGCCCTCTCACTTTTTATCTGTCACAGCTCTTTCCCCTCTTTAGTGATTTCAGCTCTCTTCTGATCTTCTTTCTTTCTTTCCTACTTCTCCACCTGCTCTTATCTTGACTGACTCAAGCCTGTCAGCTCTCTGCCTTATATAGAGGTTTTGGCCTATTCTGATTGGTTGTTTCCTCAATAATTATCATTAGCATACCCATCCACAAATCATCTTGAAGCCTTCCCTGTTGGTTTGTTCTTATGACCCAGTCACAGCTGCTGAACTTATCTGTCAATCATAGCCGTATCTGATTGGAAACCTGAACCATGCTTGTCTGATTCCCCCCTTCTAGTTTTGGAGTGACCTTTTCTTAACATGAGTCCACACCCTCCCTACTAACAGACCAATCAGTGGCTGAACTGTTTTAAACTACCATCTCACTGTTCCTGGCAGTGTGCCAACATTGATCGCACGCTTGACATTACCAGACTTGTAAAACTACAAACCATCACCTTATTTCTTTAATATATACTTATTTGTTCACTTATGTATCTTACTGTGATGGTTTACTGCTTTCACTATATCTTGTACCAATTTATTAATTTTATTTTGGGTTTTCCAGGTTAATGGTGGAAAAGCAGTGTTTTTCAGTGGTGTGCTTGGAAACAAAATAGAGCAGCTCAAAACCCTTCTGTATAACACCAGCCACCTGGACAGCAGTAAGAAGCGGTTCAACAATAGGCTGAGCAAGTGCTGAATGGTGGTAGAATATGTCTTTGGATGTTTAAAGGGTTGCTGGTGCATTTATTTGCTTACTAGGTTAGACCTCAGTGATCCCCATTGTTATCGCTACCTGTGTGCTCCACTGGGAGATAAATTTCCATAGGGATGGGGCATGGGAGAGGATAGGCTGGCAGGTAATTTTGAGCAGCCAGATACCAGGGCAATAAGAAGAGCCCAGCAAGGAGCTCTGCATGTCTGGAAGGCTTTGAAAACCTGTTTCAGTAATGAGCCACAGTTCCTTCCCATACCATCCCCTCTGCTGCATTCTTTTCCCTACCCCCTGCCCCCAAATCCCTGTGATTGGAATGAATAAAGAACATTTCATTCTCAAAACATTTACTTTTATGGCACACACATAAAGAAACTTAAAGAACAGTAGAATCATTTAACCTTGGGCAAATGGTGTGATAAAATTAGGAGGGGAGAAACCAAGTCAACTTGGCTGTGAAAGTGCAGTAGTCTTGACCATCCAAAGTCTTTGAATGGCCACCTTTTGTTCTTGGTACCCTCCCCTGGTGTTGAGTGGGAAGGATACTGAACGCCTCCCGCCCCCTCCGCCTCCTGGAATGTTTGGGGGAGGGAGACTGGGAAGGGGGTGATGCTTGCAGGTGGTTCTGAAGGGGATGCAGAGGGAGTCTTGCTTCAGGCTGCTTTTCTTGAAGCTCAACCAGACTCCTCAACATGTTGGATTGCTCCTTCATAATCCGCAGCATCTTATCCTGCATGGCATGCTCATCCTCCTGGGATGTTCTCTCTGCTCTCCATGTCCATGTCCAGTTTTTCAGACAATGAAATCCTCCAGGTTCTTAGCTGCAACTCAGCTGTCCCACAGGCGTTCATTATCTTGCTGAACATGTCATCACACCTCTTCTTTTTCCACCTTCTAATCTGCAAAAACCTTTGTACTGATGTGGAGGATGTGCTGAAGGACAAGCTTTCCGCTATAAAGCAAGCAAAGCACAAGGCAACCATTGTCAGTGCATACCTTGGGTCTAGTGCAAGGTTGCTATTTAAAAAACACTCCCCGTATTACACTAAAGTGCAAGCCAGAACATAATCAGAATCCCTAGCTATTCAATGAACCAATTTGCTGTTGCAGCCATGGTGAGTATGCCCCAGCGGCATGTGCAATGGACCTTGTGCTGTAACTTGTAAACAATCTGTGTTGGGAGCATAGGTTGGTAGGTGGCAATGCCCCCTTCCCTTAGCAACATAGATGGTGCTTGGAGACCAGGGACCAGCATTAAGCCTCCCAAACTGGGAGCGGCACTGGGGAGGGGAGGGTGTGTTGCAGCCATGAAAGAAGACAGAAACCCTGCCCTCACTTAACGCTGCTGATAGCAGTCAACCTGGGCTTGCAGATTCTGAAGTCAATGCTGATCCCTGCAACCCAAACCACAGTCATGTTAGGGAAACTGTGGTTGAGGGACTCGGAAATTATCAGGGTGGAGGATCACATGTTCTATTGTTTGCAGTACAAGCACTTATAATGAAAATTTCCACCATCTCCCCTAAGTGACCCTATGTGATATCAGTCTCTTGAGGGTAACAGAGGTGGCAAGGCAGCAGATGCTGCAAGCATCTGGGTACAAAGCTGATCCTAATGCTGCTGCCAGTAGAATTAATACTGGAGTGGTGTGGGAAGGTATTCTACTGTGGTAGAAGAAATAAGACAGTCCTCCCCAGAAACCTTCTGCAAAGGATTGCAAAGTACCTCCATGAAAGTTTCCTGAAGAGCTCCATGGAGGATTCCCAGGCCATCTCTGTGCACATAAACAGTCTTTTCTGGGGGAGGGGGACACACGACCCTCCGCATAGTGGACACTGGGAAGCAGATACCCACTGCACCTCACTTTTTCTTCATATTAAACATAAAATATAAGCACATGTAACCCTACAGTTTGATTGCAATTGCATACTTGCCTTCTCTGGCATCACATTCGGCCATTATGCTATCCTGCAACTGACTGGACTGCTCTGGGGTTAAAAATAGGTCCTAGCTCTTGGGAATAATGGATCCCCCATTCGCCTATCTCCCATTCTCCTCCTCCTCTTGTTCATCCACAATGTCCTCCTTGTTTTTACCTGAGGTGGCCTGGGACTCAGACTCAGACTCAGACTCTTTGGGGGTAGTGGTAGGTCACCACCAAGACTTGCATGCACCTCATTGTAGAAGGGGCATGTCTGTGGTGCAGAACCAGAAAAACTGTTTGCCTCCCTTGTCTTCTGGTATGCCTGCCGAAATTCTTTGATTTTCACATGGCCCTGCTGCATTTCCCTGATGTAGTCCTTCTCCACCATACCTCACGTGATCTTGTCATAGATGTCAACATTTCTATGGCTGGAATGGAGCTGTGCTTGCACAGACTCTTTTCCCACAGACCAATAAGATCCACCACCTCCCGTGTACTTCAGGCTGGAGCATGTTTGGTGTGTTGTATCGCCAGGATCAGCTACGCTGCCGAGCTCTCTACAATGGTCAAACAGGAAATGGAAATTCAAAAGTTCCCGGAGCTTTAAGAGGGGAGGGGCTGTTTCCTGTGTACCTGGCTGCTATACAGCACAGTTGAAAACAATCACAAGAACGGTCACAGCAGAGCATTGTGGGACACCTCCTGGAGGCCAATCAGTCGACTTACACAGTGATGCATCTACACTGTCTCTCTTTCGACTTGCCAACATTAAATTAAGCACTACACCTCTCACAGAGGTGGAGTAATTAAGTCAACAGATTAAGTCAGCGGAAGGGACTTGGTAGTGTAGATGCATACATTATTAGGTCAACATAAGGCAGCTTCCGTTGACCTAAGTTTGTAGTGTAGACTAGGCCTGAGACTAGCTTTGATGTAGCTACACATGCTTCAGTCATACCCTAGGATACTTTCCCAGTGAATTGTGGGAGAATGTGTCTATTTTTCTGGGCACACGGGGTGCGGGGGATTGTGGGAAGGGATTGGAAGACAACTATCAGCATTTGAATAACCTGCCTCACTGCAAAGTGGATGGGTTACCATCTTCAGTGAAAGCTGATAGCACTAGTTTTGCCAGATAGTTCAGACTGAAAATACCACTAAACTCACATGAGAGGGTATTATGTGTGGATAGGAAGGGGGTTAGGGACAACATCTAAGAGCCCAGGCTAACGCTGCAGTGAAGACATGCCCTAAGGAATGCATCCTCCCCAAACACTCGGAAAATACATTATCGCTTTTTTAAAGACAGCAACTCTTACTGAGGGATGTTTGTTGATGCTCCCTCTAATTGTATCAGGCAAATTGACAGAAAAGTGCTTTGAATTTTGAATAATCAATGTGTTTAATTTAGCCTTCAAACTATTGTTTAATTGGTCAATGAAAAAGAAAGCTGTTTGGCTCAGGACGTTAAAATGTTGGTCAGGAACAGGCTTATTGGATATGTTAAAATCAGGTTCTCAAATATCTGTCTAGGTCCATGCTTTTGCCTGGTCCATCATGGCTGCCAGCCTTCTATATATAATTCATTTTTGGTAGTATTGTATTCTCAAGATTTCCTCTTTATCTCCCCATTCTGATTTCAAAGGTTCATGCTATGAGTGGCCTTAGGGAAAGGAGATCTGGCCATGTCTCAACCTCAAAGACAGAGTGCTGCTCAGTGTGGATTAGACTATGCCTCTAGGCATAGCCCTACATTAAAGGGAGGTGCAAAGGTGCTTCATCCCCTGGGGGAGCACTGAGACGCCTTTTGCTTCAGACAACTCTGCTAAGGCACAATTCCACTGGTGGGACAGGGGGAAAATAAATTGCAGCAGCTCTTAGGGACTGTAGCTTACCTTCTTTGTACATCCATGATTCTGAAAAGAAGCTATGAGCTGCTAGAGAAGAATCTTGGGCAGCTTTGCCCAAGCCCAAAGAACTCTCCAAGGTTGTGAGCAAACTGATGAAGAGAGAATTTATATATGTGTGTTTTATTTATTTTATCTAGACCTGTGTATCTCTTGGGCTCCTAATTAAAGACTAATGGGGTCTAGACTCATCTGCAAATCTGCCTGTTTTGCTTTCACTGTCATGTAATCCGTAAGAATAAAACTGTAAGTCCAGAATGCCAACATGGCTGGCACTCTGGGAGAGGGTATGTTTAAGTTATTGGGGAGCCTGAGGCATCAGCACTAGTCCCAGAAGCGAGGCAGGTGGATTGTGGAGGTGCTCTCAGACGGTGGTGCTAGCCAAGAGCAAAAGTATGTCTAGAGCATCCAGTGAGTGGCAGTGCCTGGACATTGCTCAGACTCAGAAGGCTTAAAGAACTCAGGGTCCTATGATGCGTGACCAAAAGACAACAGGTTGGGGGGAGGGGTGCCCAGCCAGAGTGGCAGCTCAACCAGGGCTGTGTGTAGGGCAAGGGCTCATTTGAGAGCAATGTGAGGTCTCGTCCAGTGAATCTACTTCATCTACACTTCTCCCAGACCATAACTACATAGTTATTGAGTGCCTAAGCTCACAAACTGATGCTAGCAGCATAATGCACTATCATACACCACTTGTTCAGCATCTCTAGAACTGCATGTACGTATTCAAGCACAGGATAAACAAACCGAAAAGCCCTCTTTCTCTTCAGTTAAGAAGGAATATAGCCATTCTCCTACAAATGAGCTACTAACTTTCTGTGATTAAATTTTCAAATACAATGTTAGAGGTATATCACAGAAGGACCAAATACATATTTCCAAATACTGTGTATTTTTCACTAATTTCATCCCAGTATATTAATGCAAATGTAAACAATACACTTCAGAATCTACTAGGTATATTTATGAAATCTTATTTGTCACTTTTTAATTTTCTTTTTCCAAACATGTTGTCACTGTCTTTTTTCTCCCCCTTTTTTGGTTACTGGGGGGGAAAATCATCAAGTTGCATCCTCATTTCATTGGTATGTAAGAGGTTATTTTTATATACCAACCCTTTAAATTGTGCCTGTTTTTCTCTTCTTAGCTTCTGCCTGAAAGTGTGTATGGTTATACTCCCCTGCCTCAAGTTTTGTGTAATATGTTAAGAAAACACAATTCATATAAAGTAGATGGAAACTTTCTTTTCCTTTGCTTTAGTGTGCTATGGTACCCCATTGTTAAGAAAGATGCTTGCTGTAATGTTGAGACAGCTTAAATTTTCTTATACTATGAGCACATTTACTTGTTTTTATAACTGACTTTATAAAATCAACTGTTTGGAGATTGTTTAGCCAAATGGCCCTTTAAAATTCCTTTAAAGTAATATATATATACACAAGTTGCTGCAGGAAAGTAATATATTCGTTGAGTTGTAGAAGCATTTTTGGGATCCTGTTGAGCCAAATAATCAGCATAATATATGTGTAGACTGTGACGTTATTGACATGAACTGTGACCGTATAGATCATTGTTGCAACCAAGGTCCTATAGTCGCACCACATTTTGTACAAAGGAAGTCAAGTTAGATGTCTATTGAAAGGCTGCAATTTGCTGGTTATGATTATGCTGTCTGTATGCGTGTATCATTTCTGTATTTGAAGTTATGAATATTGGCTATGTACTTGTGTTTGATTCTAAGTAGTCTTAGTGAAGCATTTGGTCAGCTTCTTGGGAAAGGACTATTCTCAGTAAATGCCCAATCAAGAAACACTTAACTGATAATGGACTTTGGGAGACACCAATCCACATCTGAGCTTTCCTGGGAACATTCAAATTAATATGTAAACAATGGCGTCGGCCTGCAAAAAGCTGAATCATTCATGGACATGTGACTTGCCCAGGTGGCTAAAAACGCCATCTTGTTGCTGTGATTTTGCACAGAAGAACAAAGAGAGAGAATATTAAAGGCCTTGGAAGCCCCTCCATTTTGGCTTCAGCTGGCTCAAGAGATGGCCTCTCCAGTCCCAAGAGATGCATGAAAGAAACTGGAACAAAGGACAGTAACTATGGGGGTGTGAGTGATTGCTGGACCCAGACTAGGAAGGAGTCCAGTCCGTGAAAGAAGCTTATTGGAACATCTCTGGGGGTGAGATTTCATCTGTAATTAGTTTCTTAATGTATTAGGCTTAGACTTGCGTGCTTTGTTTTATTTTTCTTGGTAATTTACTTGTTTCTGCCTGTTATTTCTTGGAACCATTTAAATCCTACTTTTTATACTTAATAAAATCACTTCTGCTTATTAATTAACCCAGAGTAAGTAATTAATACCTGGGGGAGCATATCTCTCTATCAGTGTTATAGAGGGTGGACAATTTATGAGTTTACCCTTTATAAGCTTTATACCGAGTAAAACAGATTTATTTGGTATTTGGATCCCATTGGGAGCTGGATGTCTGGGTGCTAGAGACAGGAGCACTTGCTAAGCTGTTTTCAATTAAGTCTGCAACTCTGGGGGTGTG
Source organism: Terrapene triunguis (assembly GCF_002925995.2). NCBI lineage: Eukaryota > Metazoa > Chordata > Testudines > Emydidae > Terrapene > Terrapene triunguis. The sequence continues at coordinate 50,939 of NW_020664372.1, read as the reverse complement.
GGTCAGACCCTGAGTCTGTGTTGCAGCAGATTAGCTTATCTGGCTCAACAAGATAGGGTTCTGGAGGCCCAAACTGGCAGAGAAAACAGGCTCAGAGGTAGTCTCAGCACATCAGGTGACAGTCCCAAGGGGGGCCTCTGTAACCGAACCCTTCACATAGACCACAGACTATGAACACAATTCCATGCTTCGAAGATATTGGGGCTCACAACTGTATAATGCCCAATGAGTGCTGCTTCTCCTCTGAGCTGTAGGGCTGACTGGAAAACCAGAATTCTGTTTCAAGAAAAATTGAGATTTTGGCAGTTGGTTTTCATCTGCATCAGGAAGAAATGAACACCTTTTGAAATGTGTCACAAAAAAACAGAGAGAGAGACAACCATCATTCACCTTCTAGAATAGTGAATATCCTTGTGGTTAGGACATTGACCCAGGTTCAAGCCTTTGCTCTGCCTGATTCTGCTCTACTTGGATCTCTCCTATCCCAGGTGAAAGCAATAACTTCCAGGTTATTCTGGGTGGATCTCTCTCTCTCTCTGAACCAGACATTATTTCCTGGACCTGAGAACACATAGTTGAAACTGAAAATGTTCTGAGAAAAAAATATTTTGTTGAAAAATTCCTATTCAACTTTACCTATTAGGTATACCTCTCCCTGCCCATCTTGTTCTGTGATCCTACTGGCTTCTTCAAACTAAGTAAGGCTAGGCTGAAATAGTTCGGTGGATGAACTCCACCGAGCTCATTAGAAGCTCTAAGAAGGGATGTTGGTGATTGTGCGGTGATGTGAATACTGAGTTAATACCGTAGCATGGTACTAGGAAGCACTGAGATAACAAAGGAACTGCCTTTTGTAATAAAGTAAAACAGTTGATGCATATCAGTAATAACAATTTAATTAAAACATGCATGTATAGTGTGGAAGCAGAGAAAGAACTGACAGGAAGGAGATGCAATGCATGACAGTTCGTTAGCAAGAGTCAGGCTAACTGTAACCTAATAACGCGAGATTTGTAGAAGCGAGGATTGTGTGAGGCGAGTGGGAAAGAACTGTGTGAGAAGTTGTTGCGACCTTGTGTAGATAATGTGTAGATAAAATGGAATGTAGACTAAGAGTCTACATTAGTGAACAAAACAGGATATCAGAATGACCTATGTATAAACAAAATGCAGCTGTTGCTCATTATTGTCTGTAACAAAAGGTATAAATGCTTGCTGTAATTGTTTACCTGTTCAGAGACCTGTTTAGCTCTCTCCCTCTATGCAATTGATAGAGAGAAAATAAAGTATCTGGTTTGCTGTACCCAAACAAAAAGTGAGAACTCTGTTATTCTCCAACAATTTGGGGGCTCGTCCGGGATGGCAACGCCTGCAGAGGTACCGGCAGCTGCTACGGATCGTTCCCCTTCGAACCCCATGACGCCACAATAGAGGTAGGAGACCTTTTGAAATCTCTGTTGGGGTGTCGGAGGAGGACTGTCCCTGGGGCCGTCTGTCCCTGTTGGGCTCATGCCATCCGAACTTATTGACTATGCAGCAAGGTCAGATGCAGAGCGGTTCTGGGGAATTGTTTTGCCGCCCCCAATAAGGTAGTTGTATGCGGTTCTGGGGACCTGTTAGTTTGGCCGCCCCCATATATGCATATGAGAGATGCATGGGTATGCACCGGTGCTGAGGGGTTTTTACCGCCTCAAGAGGGGTTGTTACCGCCTCAAGAGGGGTTGTTACCGCCCTATAGTGTGTTGAGTCCAGACAGAGGGGTTGTTTACCGCCTCAAGAGGGGTTGTTACCGCCTCATAGTGTAGATGCATCGTGGTACTTGGGAATAGTACCTGGAAATAGAGGCCTTGGTGTTTGTGTGTGTGTGTACACCAGTGTGAATTGAGAGTTATCGAAAGACGCCCAGAGTACTCTGCGAAGTCTTTTGGCTCCTGACCAGAACTACTCTAATGCAAGCCCGGTAACTAGAGGATCTTTTAGGAGATCTGACCCACGGTGGGCTAACTTGGCCTGGCATTGTCCGGCGAGGAGGGTACCTGGGTCTAGGAGTGTGTGAACCCATCTTCCCTCCCCTTTTCCTCTCTGTCTGAGCCACTGACAGTCTGATCATCTCACTGGATGCAACGAGAGTAAGCGGCGCCGTCTCTCTGAGACTAGCCGATGCTCTTTGCTGAAGGGAGGTGTAGGATGGCCGTGGCCATCCTCGTTAGCCTCTCCTGTGTGAGTACCCTGTAGGGAGAGATCCTTAGTTTATGTGCCGCTAGAGCGGACAGGGCATCCTCCCTGTGTGTGTGATTGGAAAATGGGTGGGGGACAGTCTAAGCATTCCCTCTCACCCCCTAAGGGTACCCCAGCTTATTTCATGTACGTACATTATGGTCCTAAAACCTGCAGGTATTTAGAGAATTGGAATCATTACACGCGTGAAAATTCATCTAGTATGCCCACTAGAAGGTACCTTCAATCTAGATAAGATCATACATCTCAGAGGAGCTTTTAATTACCAAAAAGCCTCTGACAAACAATGGGAGCAATTTGTCTATTGAGGAAAGGAATGGGTTAATTTGAAATTCAGCTTAGTCCAGAGATAAAGAGAAAGTTAATCTGCGTTCAAGGTCAAGAATCAATGCAGACCAGACTAAGTACAAAGAAAAACTGCTTTCGGCCCCAGCTGGCTGTGAAAAAATATAGACATAGTCAAACCAAAGGCAATACAAGTTACAGTGCTGAGATTACATTTGCAAAGCTTAACTGTCAAGTGAGATCCAACAGTCTGCCTTTGCGACCCTGGAGCCGGCGTGGTTTGGGGACGCTGAAGAAGCCACAGGCAGCCGGCCTGGACTGGAATCACTGAAAAGACGCCCCAGGAGACCTCAGGGTGTAAAAGAACTGCCCTCCCAAGAGAGGAAGCAAGTTGGAGATTGCACAGCACCTTCTCTGAACGTTATACACAGACGTGGCCAGTCTGGACGTACGTGTGTGAGTATGAAAGTGTGCCTACTCTCAGCCGCAGTAAGTCTGAGAACCGGAGAGGGATTTAGCATTCCTCTCTCCACCCCGGTTGACCGGGAAGGGTGTCAGGTGGATCTACCCCAGTCGTAGCAAGACTGGGCAATAGAGAAGTTGGAGAAAAGGGAAGAGTTGTGTACTTGATAACTAGAATTTAGCAATTAAGAGCATAGATCATGAACCAGGCAGCAACTCAAACCTACGCCCAGGGCAAGTTGCAAGCCTTGAGACAGGACTTCCAGGCAGAAAAGGAAGCACTGGCTAAGCAAGTACCGGTCCATCAGGGACTTGTCAGAATTTAACCATTTGTGTTTGCATATGCTGTAACAGCAGTGTGTTTGCCACAAGAGAAAATTGAATAGTTAAATGCCAATGGGCCATGCGTTTTGCCCAAGTGGCAAGCCTCATGAAGGAGGACTTGGGTAGCCTTGTGAGTAAGAATGTTTAAGAGAAGAGACCAGGAAGGGTGGGGGCTCGTTGAGAAGCCCACCCTCCTATCTAAATTGGTAGTGAAAAAGCAGGTGCCCATGGAAGGGATGGTTCAGCGAGAAAAGCAGGATCGGGCCCCAAGCGGGCAGGCAATAGAAAGAGAGATTGGAAAACAGGTTGGAAACTTTGAGGCATAGTGGAAGGAAAGGAGTAAGTAATTATAAGCATGGGGATTTCAAATCCCCAGGATAATAATTGGAATGGTAAAATGTGTGTAAAACGGAGTCTTTGTACCAAGGTGCAAGGCTCTCCTTTCTTCTGCAGAATAAAGCAACTTTTCCTTATCCCTGTCTGGCTGTTATTGGCTTTCAGCTAGGTGGACCCGATATTTCGGTGACAGTTACTGGCGACTCCGGTTAATGAATTTCTGTCTTATACATTTGGGCGTTAGGTGTGTGGACGGAACTGAGCCTCTCATTCGTAATTACTCAGAGTGGAAGCCATCGCGTGCGATGAAGCTCTGAGGTCGAATTGGAATTGTTCTGTCCCATCCCCTGTAGCGGTCAGTAGTAGTAGAAATTCCTGTAATAGGATCCTATTAGGCCATAATTCCCTCTGTTCTCTGTGTAATTCTCTGTTAGAGTGTCAGCAGGCAGATGGGTGGGTGTCTGGTAAAACCAGCTGAGGATAGCCCTTTGAATTATATGTTAAGTAAATGGCCTTTACCCGGTGTTCAGAAAGAATGTCGAAGAGACGCTTGTTGCAGCTTTGCACCCAGGATTGGCCAGCCCTGGGGACTGATTGGCCCGAATCCGGATCTTTTGACATTCCGACTTACTTAACTCCCTTGCGCCTGGTACTGGAAAACCAGGCACCGGGACAAATAGATTATTGGTTTTTGTGGGATCTGTGTTTTATAAGTTTGAGATGAATTGGTATTGTTTAAAGTTGCAAAAACCGAGAATACTTTTGCCAGACACAGGAAACTAGTGTTGTTTAATATGGTATTTAGCATTTAATCCTTAAGGTGACTTAATGCTTTACAAGATTTAAAATGTTTTAACTAAAGACCAAAGGTTGTGGCTGCAGCAGGGTAGTCAAAGCCAGGAGAATAAAAGATTTGAATTTGGTTTTGGGTAACAAAATAGCAGATAAAAGATCTGGTAAAAAGAGAGAGAAGGACAGTGCCCCTGGCTCTGTGTGGTCGAGCTGTCACTTTACTAGGGGTGCATGGAGATTTTGTAAGCACAAAAGAAACAGTTACACCTTGTGTAAAAATTGATGTGGCTAGTGTTGTGGAAATTGAATTGTGGAGAGGATGTGCATTTTCCCCAGAACATGTGCAGTGTATATTGTAGCAGAGGTAAAAGAAATGCAAACCTACCAATATAGGTTGTGTTGTCTCTTTCAGATCACTGTGAAAGCAGGAGTTAGAAGTAAAAGGCAATCAAAAGTCTGGGAAAGTTAATTGTGTCCCTTTTTACGTAAGAATTTTTAAGCTGTGGATAGCTTTGGATCTGGAAGCAAGCCAGAAAGCATCTGTATTAATGCAATTTTCTAACTAATAAGGTAGAAGCCACTGAAACCTGGGCTGCCTATGAAACAAATACAAGGAAATATGGGGTAATTCCTCTGTTTTGTCTAAAATCAACAAGAGTATGTGTATATAAAGGAAATATTTTAAGCAATGACTGACTGCCCAGAAGGGGTAGACATCTGTTCTTTTGTCTTTCAGATCATCAGAGAAAACGGATGCCAGCTGAACAGCATTTAATGTACCATGCATTTCTAGCCAGAGGGTGGGGAGGGAGGAAAGCTATTGGACACCAGAGGTTGTACCGAGTGGACTCCTCAAAAGTGGGTGTGCTTGTCCTGGTTTGTTGCTCCAAAGCTCTGTATAGAAGTTATTTTACTGGTAGGGTGTATATGGCATACATTGAATAATAAGACTAATGTACTGCATAATGGCAATGTGTATGTGTTCATTGTTGGGAAAAGGTGTATGAGTGAAGAGTGGAAGTTTCCTTTGTAGGTTAAAAGAAGCCAAGAAGGGAAAAAGGACAGAATGAGTTAACTGGAAAAAATAGCTAGCAAGCTCAGTCCAAAGATAAGACGCTGGCCCCATCCAAGGACACTGCCCACAGCTAAGACTTGGCTGACAGCCAAGAAAAGGGGGGCCTGAATGTGCCCAAGCAACTATGAGATCTGCAAAACACTGCCAGGCATTAATGAAATGTGTTAGGTTTCTTTTCTCACAGATAAAAGAAGTGCTACCCAAAGACCCTAGCAGCCCTGCCATTCATTGAAACAAGGAGACTGAGTCTACGTAAAGTCCATCAACGAAAGATTGCTTTGGCTCCACACTGGAAAGGCCCTTTCCAAGTCCTGTTAACCACCAACACCACTGTGAAGTGCCAAGGACTGCCTACCTGGACCCATGCTTCTCACTGTAAAAAGACCCCTCCACCTCGGGAGGACTCTCCGACTGATGATAAGCCTATTTCTCCTTCTAGCTCTGCTGTGCCTCCTGGACAGCAGGAAAAAGAAAAAAAAGACAAGATGAAGTGCTAATAACCTCTCCCTTGTCCACTGACAGACCTACTGTGCCTTTGGATTTTTCTAGAAGAAGCAAAACCATTACAGGGTGATGTGCTAGTAACCTCTCCCCTGTATGATGCTAAACCACACTGTTTCAGGAAAAGAGAAGAAGGAACACTTGCTTCATTGAAACCACAAAGTCCAGGGATTCCTGACTACAAGAGACATTAAGAACTGACCCTGGTGAAGAAACAAAGAATTACACACTGGCAGGAAGAAACTTGTGGGACCCATGCTTGGGAACGTAGTATTGATTGGATTTGGGGGTTTGTTCTACAGGCTGCGCCCTGTGTTTTGCATAAGTCCTTCAGCATGTATTGCCCTCCCTAATTGGATTTTAAATTATAAGTACCAAAGGCACCTTGTTGCCATTGCCCCTGCCACCTCCTCCATTACACTATTACGCCTGTAACACATCCAAATACAGACAATGCCATATATTTGATAAAACCAATAACTAAGGCCTTCACACTTTAGTGATTTATTTAAATATTGTTTGAAAAAAATATTTTTAAGGTTCAGGATATCCCATATAATGGAAAAGAATGAATCAGTGGAGATAAAAGTATATGATATCACTACCAGTGAACCCCAAGAATCTGTAATTGCAATTGATGGGTTCTATAGCGAATGTTCCTGGAATCTGCACTGTGTTAAATGAGAGAGGCCCTTATTGTTATTTGGTCACCCAACTAGTGAACAATTAAACGAATACCCAGAGTTTGTTTTGCCACTGGAAATTTTACCTGCATAGAAATTATTCCAGTGACTAATAATGTGGCCTGTACCTTATTGCAATACACCCCTTCTTATGCCATTAATATCAATGCCTCCCGGAAGTACATAAAGGTGTTCAACCAATAGATGTGGTATAGTACTATACCAAAGAGAGATGTATTAGGATATCAATGGACTGTGATTAACACTACACTAGGGACTGTTAAATTTTCATTGCCCTTATCCAGTTTCCAGATTACCTCTACATACCCAAATTGCTCACAGGGGGCTTCCATTAGATTAGCACAACAGAGGGCTTGGGTTATTTCTTCTAGAAAGAAGAGAGACTTGACCGGATCCCTATGGGATGGGGCCAATAGTGCAGCAGCAGTTTGGAATATTTTTAAGAACCAAGAACATGATGAGAAATTGGGGCAACTAGAGAAGGCCATTGGCCTTGTTTCTGGAGTACAGCTAACCCAGGTACAGGCTGGAGTTGGTGAGTTACATGTTATTTCCGCCCTTAGTTCTATGACCCAGAAGTTGCTGACAGAGATGGTATTGAATATCACTGAGGCTGGGAAGGCATTGCCGTGGGATCTAGCATGTTCAGAAATTCAGGATTTCCTGAATGACCAGCTAATGGCCATTCAGAATGATCTAGAGCATCAGGCTTGGCCTACTGCCCTTACAGACATATCAGGAGTACCATCTGATCTGTGGCCATGGAGACATACTTGGAGACTTTCTGGGTGGAAGTGCAGATGTTCTCAGTGCTCCTTCCAAGCATATGGACCTGTTGGGGGTGTGTGGGCTCCCACATACCGAATCCTGCCGGGTCCATGGGGAGGATGCATGTGGGATTGGGTAATTCACCGAGACATCTGGGAAATTAGACCTCCTGGTGTGCCCAATCGATTTTTAGTCAGTGTTCCTGGGATTACATCAGACATTTGGATGGGGTTAGGGAGTCAATGGACATTTTAGCCGTTAGAACCCCCACAGCTTCAGTGTATCCGTAAACTGAAGCCAGGAGAAGTTGTTACTCTTCATGACTATGTTTGCTGGGAGGGTAGGGGACAAGGAACTACCCTGACGGAACACTTACTTTTTCAAGCTAATGATAGCTGTGTGTATGTTAAAGCCACCACATTGCAAGACATACATTTTAATCTCATTACCACTGCAGGCAATCATATTATTTACTGGCCTGCAGATAGAATTTTGCAAGTAGCCCTTAGGTTCCAGATACCCTTTAATTGGACTAGTTTAGTACCTGATCGATTTCAAAATTTGCTTTCACTGTTACCAGAGGTTCAGAAAATCTCTGAAATACAAGGGCAAAGTCACATGCTTCAAAATATATATCAAGTTGAAAAGTAAGCCTTTCATACAGCTTATAGAGTGTCCACCTTATGTACTAAGTATGATGTATTGTGTTTTATGACTAAGACTGTACAACAACCCCATCATATTATCGCTATGGGAATGTTATTGCTTGTGTTGTTGTTAGGAGTATGTTATTGTTGTTGTAAAGGACGTAATAATAGTAATACCTTTCATGTCCATGCTCATCATGCATTGTCATTACATCCAATCAAAACCCCTAAGGTTGAAGCATCTGATGTAGAATCTGAATTCCGAGATTTAATGCAAATAGAGATTTGAAAATGTTTGTTGTACTAGTAGTACAAAAGAGGAGGGGTTGTGGAAGCAGAGAAAGAACTGACAGGAAGGGGATGCAATGCATGACAGTTCGTTAGCAAGAGTCAGGCTAACTGTAACCCTAATAACGCGAGATTTATAGAAGCGAGGATTGTGTGAGGCGAGTGGGAAAGAACTGTGTGAGAAGTTGTTGCGGCCTTCTGTAGATAATGTGTAGATAAAATGGAATGTAGACTAAGAGTCTACATTAGTGAGCAAAACAAGATATCAGAATGACCTATGTATAAACAAAATGCAGCTGTTGCTCATTATTGTCTGTAACAAAAGGTATAAATGCTTGCTGTAATTGTTTACCTGTTCAGAGACCTGTTTAGCTCTCTCCCGCTATGCAATTGATAGAGAGAAAATAAAGTATCTGATTTGCTGTACCCAAACAAAAAGTGAGAACTCTGTTATTCTCCGACAATAGACAATATATCTAAGTTTCAGTTCAACTTACTTGTGTGTTTAAAATACAGGAATAGTAGTGAGGAGATCTCGATTTATTCTCAAATCTGCAACAGACGTGCTATGTGCCCTTGGTAGTCACTTAACCTTTCTTTGTTTCATTTACTTATCTGTAAGACTGGGATAATAATTCTTACCTGCCTCTACATGAATGATATAAGGCTTCATTTATTAATGTTTGTAAAATGCTTGGAGATCCTCAGATGGAAGGTGCTGAAAAAAATAAAAATATATGCAAGAGACAGTAATTCGAGAAATCATGTCACCATCAAGATGTGGTGTCACTACTTTGGGAACCAGTAATGAATATAGCAAGATTTATGGAGTAGCTTACATTGATGAGCTGTGATGAGTTCCCTCTGAATGTATGGGCACCCATATACACTGGTATCTAAATTTCTGCATCATCTCTGCTTTTAAATGTGTTCTAGTGTAGTTTCAGTAAACTACAGAAATAATCTGTAGTGCAGATAGATCTGAAATTAGATAGCAAAGAAAGAAAATTCTCTGACATGATGGGAAATCTGTTTATTTCTTAAAGAAAATAAGTTGCACAAATAAGTTGGACCTTTTCAAATTTCATGTTTTAGGGGGAAAATATCACCTCTTTAAATTATACGTTTGCACATCAAATTGTTCCATATTTCTGAATCTCAGATTCTTTGTCCTTTTCACTTCCCTACAGGGATCCTTAGGTTAATACTGCAGCCCTCAATGCTTCATCTTACTGTCAGGGGGAAAAGACAAACAAACAACAAAAGGCTTTGTACACCACCACTTTTTGTGGTGCTTTTGTGGCTTCACAATGCTTTTGTGGCTTCAGCTCCAAGAGCTTTGTGTTATGTTACTTTAAAAAAATAAAGGGCACACAAGCACTTCTTTCTCTAACCTTTATTTACAACTATTCACACAAATAAGAACATAAGAACATAAGAAAGGCCGTACCGGGTCAGACCAAAGGTCCATCTAGCCCAGTATCCTGTCTACCGACAGTGGCCAATGCCAGGTGCCCCAGAGGGAGTGAACCTAACAGGCAATGATCAAGTGATCTCTCTCCTGCCATCCATCTCCACCCTCTGACAGACAGAGGCTAGGGACACCATTCCTTACCGGTCCTGGCTAATAGCCATTAATGGACTTGACCACCATGCATTTATCCAGTTCTCTTTTCAACTCTGTTATAGTCCTAGCCTTCACAACCTCCTCAGGTAAGGAGTTCCACAAGTTGACTGTGTGCTGCGTGAAGAAGAACTTCCTTTTATTTGTTTTAAACCTGCTGCCTATTAATTTCATTTGATGGCCCCCAGTTCTTGTATTATGGGAATAAGTAAATAACTTTTCCTTATCCACTTTCTCCACATCACTCATGATTTTATATACCTCTATCATATCCCCCCTTAGTCTCCTCTTTTCCAAGCTGAAGAGTCCAAGCCTCTTTAATCTCTCCTCATATGGGACCCGTTCCAAACCCCTAATCATTTCAGTTGCCCTTTTCTGAACCTTTTCTAGTGCCAGTATATCTTTTTTGAGATGAGGAGACCACATATGTACACAGTATTCAAGATGAGGGCATACCATCGATTTATATAAGGGCAATAATATATTCTCAGTCTTATTCTCTATCCCCTTGTTAATGATTCCTAATATCCTGTTTGCTTTTTTGACCGCCTCTGCACACTGCGTGGACATTTTCAGAGAACTATCCATGATGACTCCAAGATCTTTTTCCTGACTTGTAGCTAAATTAACCCCCATCATATTGTATGTATAGTTGCGGTTATTTTTTCCAATGTGCATTACTTTACATTTATCCACATTAAATTTCATTTGCCATTTTGTTGCCCAATCACTTAGTTTTGTGAGATCTTTTTGAAGTTCTTCACAGTCTGCTTTGGTCTTAACTATCTTTAGCAGTTTAGTATCATCTGCAAACTTTGCCACCTCACTGTTTACCCCTTTCTCCAGATAATTTATGAATAAGTTGGATAGGATCGGTCCGAGCACTGACCCTTGGGGAACACCACTAGTTACCCCTCTCCATTCTGAGAATTTACCATTAATTCCTACCCTTTATAGACTCATAGACTCATAGACTTTAAGGTCAGAAGGGACCATTATGGTCATCTAGTCTGACCTCCCGCATGATGCAGGCCACAAAAGCTGACCCACCCAATTTCTCTTATCTCAGCTGTTGAAGTCTCCAGATCGTGATTTAAAGACTTCAAGTCGCAGAGAATCCTCCAGCTTGCGACCCCTGCCCTATGCTGTGGAGGAAGGCAAAAAACCTCCAGGGCCTCTGCCAATCTACCCTGGAGGAAAGTTCCTTCCCGACCCCAAATATGGCGATCAGTAGAACCCCGAGCATACAGGCAAGATTCTCCAGCCGGACCCACATTTTACCAGCGATGGCACGTTATTGCCTAATTGACTAAAATCACGTTATCCCATCAAACCATTCCCTCCATAAACTTATCTAGCCTAATCTTGAAGCCAGAGAGGTCTTTCACCCCCACCGTTTCCCTCGGAAGGCTGTTCCAGAATTTCACCCCTCTGACGGTTAGAAACCTTCGTCTAATTTCAAGCCTAAACTTCCCCATGGCCAGTTTATATCCATTCATTCTCGTGTCCACATTAGTACTGAGCTGAAATAATTCCTCTCCCTGTCTTTTAACCAGTTCTCAATCCATGAAAGGACCTTCCCTTTTATCCCATGGCAGCTTAATTTACATAAGAGCCTTTGGTGAGGGACCTTGTCAAAGGCTTTCTGGAAATCTAAGTACACTATGTCCACTGGATCCCCCTTGTCCACATGTTTGTTGACCCCTTCAAAGAATTCTAATAGATTAGTAAGACACGATTTCCCTTTACAGAAACCATGTTGACTATTGCTCAACAGTTTATGTTTTTCTATGTGTCGGACAATTTTATTCTTAACTATTGTTTTGACTAATTTGCCCAGTACAGACGTTAGACTTACCGGTTTGTAATTGCCGGGATCACCTCTAGAGCACTTTTTAAATATTGGCGTTACATTAGCTAACTTCCAGTCATTGGATACAGAAGCTGATTTAAAGGACAGGTTACAAACCTTAGTTAACAGTTCCGCAACTTCACATTTGAGTTCTTTCAGAACTCTTGAGTGAATGCCATCTGGTCCCGGTGACTTGTTAATGTTAAGTTTATCAATTAATTCCAAAACCTCCTCTCATGACACTTCAATCCATGACAGTTCCTCAGATTTGTCACCTACAAAAGCCAGCTCAGGTTTGGGAATCTCCCTAACATCCTCAGCTGTGAAGACTAAAGAAAAGAATCCATTTAGTTTCTCCGGAATGACTATATCGTCTTTAAGCGCTCCTTTTGTATCTCGATCATCAAGGGGCCCCACTGGTTGTTTAGCAGGCTTCCTGCTTCTGATGTACTTAAAAAACATTTTGTTATTGCCTTTGGAGTTTTTGGCTAGCCGTTCTTCAAACTCCTCTTTGGCTTTTCTTATTACATTCTTGCACTTAATTTGGCAGTGTATATGCTCCTTTCTATTTGCCTCACTAGGATTTGACTTCCACTTTTTAAAGTAAGTCTTTTTATCTCTCACTGCTTCTTTTACATGGTTGTTAATCCACGGTGGCTCTTTTTTAGTTCTTTTGATGTGTTTTTTAATTTGGGGTATACATTGAAGTTGGGCCTCTATTACGGTGTCTTTAAAAAGCGCCCATGCAGCTTGCAGGGATTTCATTTTAGTCACTGTACCTTTTAACTTCTGTTTAACTAACCCCCTCATTTTTGCATAGTTCCCCCTTTTGAAATTAAATGCAACAGTGTTGGGCTGTTGAGATGTTCTTCCCACCACAGGGATGTTGAATGCTATTGTATTATGGTCACTATTTCCAAGCGGTCCTGCTATAGTTACCTCTTGGACCAGCTCCTGCGCTCCACTCAGGACTAAATCTAGAGTTGCCTCTCCCCTTGTGGGTTCCTGTACCAGCTGCTCCATGAAACAGTCATTTAAAGTATCGAGAAATTTTATCTCTGCATTTCGTCCTGAAGTGAAATGTTCCCAGTCAATATGGGGATAATTGAAATCCCTCACTATTATTGAGTTCTTAATTTTGATATCCTCTCTAATTTCCTTTAGCATTTCATCATCACTATCACCATCCTGGTCAGGTGGTCGATAATAGATCCCTAATGTTATATTCTTTTTAGAGCATGAAATTTCTATCCATAGAGATTCTATGGAACATGCAGATTTGCCTAAGATTTTTACTTCATTTGATTGTACATTTTCTTTCACATATAGTGCCACTCCCCCCCCCTGCACAACCTGTTCTGTCCTTCCGATATATTTTGTACCCCGGAATGATTGTGTCCGATGATTGCTCTCAGTCCACCAGGTTTCTGTGAGGCCTATTATATCAATATCCTCCTTTATCAGAAGGCACTCTAGTTCACCCATCTTATTATTTAAACTTCTAGCATTTGTGTACAAGCACTTTAAAAACTTGTCACTGTTTATTTGTCTGCCCTTTTCTGATGTGTCAGATTCTTTTTTATGTGAATGTTTATCATCTGATCTGGCCCCTACTTTATCCTCTTCCATCCTCTGCTCCTGACTATAACCTGGAGATTTTCTATCATTAGACTCTCCCCTAAGAGAAGTCTCTGTCCAATCCACATGCTCCTCTGCAGCAGTCGGCTTTCCCCCATCTCCTAGTTTAAAAACTGCTCTACAACCTTTTTAATGTTTAGTGCCAGCAGTCTGGTTCCACTTTGGTTTAGGTGAACAAAACAAGTAATCATCAAGTGATCCATCCCCTGTCACCCATTCCCAGCTTCTGGTAAACAGAGGAAAGGGACACCATCCCTGCCCATCCTGACTAATAGTTATTGACGGACCTATCCTCCATGAATTTATCTAGTGTTTTTTTTAACTCTGTCATAGTCTTGGCCTTCACAACATCCTGTGGCAAGGAGTTCCACAGGTTGACTGTGCATTGTGTGAAAAAAATACTTCCTTTTGTTTCTGTTAAACCTGTCACCTATTAATTTCATTTGGTGGCCCCTAGTTCTTGTGTTATGAGAAGGAGTAAATAACACTTCCTTATTTACTTTCTCCACACCAGTCATGATTTTATAGACCTCAATCATATCCCCCCTTAGTCATCTCTTTTCCAAGCTGAAAAGTCCCAGTCTTATTAATCTTCCTCATACGGCAGTCGTTCCATACCCCTAATCGCTTTTGTTGCCCTTTTCTGAACCTTTTACAAGTCCAATGTGTCTCTTTTGAGGCGAGGCGACCACATCTGCACACAGTATTCAAGATGTGTGCGTACCATGGATTTATATAGAGGCAATATGATATTTTCTGTCTTATTGTCTATCCCTTTCTTAATGATTCCCAACATTCTGTTAGCTTTTTTGACTGCTGCTGCATATTTAGTGGATATTTTCAGAGAACTATCCACAATGACTCCAAGATGTCTTTCTTGAGTGGTCACAGCTAATTTAGACCCCATCATTTTCTATGTATAGTTGGGATTATGTTTTCCAATGTGCATTACTTTGCATTTATCAACATTGAATTTCATCTGCCATTTTTTGCCCAGTCACCCAGTTCTGAGAGATCCTTTTGTAGCTCTTCGCAGTCTGCCTGGGACTTAAATATCTTGAGTAGTTTTGTATCATCTGACAATTTTGCCACCTCACTGTTTACCCCTTTTTCCAGATCATTTATGAATAAATTGAATAGGACTGGGCCCAGTACAGACTCCTGGGGGACACCATTATTTACCTCTCTCCATTCTGAAAACTGACCATGTATTCCTACCCTTTGTTTCCCATCTTTTAACCAGCTACCAATTCATGAGAGAACCTTCCCTCTATCCCACGATTGCTTACTTTGCTTAAGAGCCTTTGGTGAGGGACCTTGTCAAAGGCATTCTGAAAATCTAAATACACTATATCCACTGGATCCCCCTTGTCTACATGCTTATTGAGTCCCCTCAAAGAGCTCTAGTAGATTGGTGAGGCATGATTTCCCTTTATAAAAAACATGTTGACTATTTCCCAACAAATTATGTTCATCTATGTGTCTGACAATTTTGTTCTTTACTATAGTTTCAACCAGTTTGCCCGGTACTGAAGTCAGGCTTATCAGCCTGTAATTGGTGGGGTCACCTGTGGAGTCCTTTTTAAAAATTGGCATCACATTAGCTATCCTCCAGTCATTTGGCACCAAAGCTGATTTAAATGATAGGTTACAGATGACAGTTAGTAGTCCTGCAATTTCACATTTGAGTTCCTTCAGAACTTTTGGGTGAATAGCATCTGGTCCTGGTGACTTATTACTGTTTAGTTTATCAATTTGCTCCAAAACCTCCTCTAATGATTCCTCAATCTGGGACAGCTCCTCAGATTTGTCACCTAAAAAGAACGGCTCAGGTTTGGGAATCTCTTGCACATCCTCAACTGTGAAGACCGATGCAAAAAATTCATTTAGTTTTTCCGCAATGGCCTTATCATTCTTGAGTGCTCCTTTAGCATCTCAATTGTCCAGTGGCCCCACTGGTTGTTTAGCAGCCTTCCTATTTCTGATGTACTTAAAACAAATTTTGCTGTTAATGTTGAGTCTTTGGCTAGCTATTCTTCCAATTCTTTTTTGGCCTTCCTAATTATATTTTTTACACTTCATTTGCCCGAGTTTATGCTTCCTCCTATTTTCCTCATTAGGATTTAACTTCCACTTTTTAAAGATGCTTTTTTGCCTCTCACTGCTTCCTTTACTTTGTTGTTTAGCCATAGTGGCTCTGTTTCGGTTCTCTTACTATGCTTTTTAATTTGGGGTGTTCATTTAAGTTGAACCTCTATGCAGCTTGCAGGGATTTTACTTTTGGTGCTGTACCTTGTAATTTCTGTTTAACTAACATCCTCATTTTTTAGTAGCTCCCCTTTCTGAAATTAAATGCTACAGTGTTGGGCCACTGTGGTGTTTTCCCCACCACAGGGATGTTAAATTTAATATATTATGGTCAGTATTACCAAGTGGTCCAGCTATATTCAACTCTTGGACATGATCCTGTGCTCCACTTAGGACTAAATCAAGAATCGCCTCTACTCTTGTGGTTCCAGGACCAGCTCCTCCAAGAAGCAGTCATTTAAGGTTTCAAGAAACTTTATCTCTGCATCCTGTCCTGAGGTGATATGTACCCAGTGAATATGGGGATAGTTGAAATCCCCCATTATTATTGAGTTGGTTTTTTTTATTTTAATAGCCTCTCTAATCTCCCTGAGCATTTCACAGTCATGATCACCACCCTGGGTCTGCAATATATCCCTACTGCTATATTCTTATTGTTCAAGCATGGAATTAATATCCATAGAGATTCTATGGTACAGTTTGTTTCATTTAAGATTTTTATTTCATTTGATTCTATGCTTTCTTTCACATATAGTGCCACTCCCCCACCAGCACGACCTGTTCTCTCCTTCCGATATATATTGTACCCTGGTATTTCTGTGTCCCATTGATTATCCTCATTCCACCAAGTTTCTGTGATGCCTATTATATCAATATCTGCATTTAATATGAGGCACTCTAGTTCACCCATCTTATTATTTAGCCTTTTAGCACTGGTATACAAGCACTTTAAAAACTTGTCACTTTTTAGCTGTCTGCCATTACATGAAGTAATTGAGTGGGACTTTTTTTCTTTTGACTGTTCCTCATCAGATCCTACCTGTATTTTATCATCTTCCATCCTCTCCTCCTTATTAGGACATAGGGAATCTCCATTTATAGATCCTCCTCTAAGGGAAGTCCGAACCACATGCTCCTCCGCACCTGTCGGCTTTCCCCCAGCCCTTAGTTTAAAAACTTCTCTACGAATGTTTCCATTTTAAGCACCAGCAATCTGGTTCCATTTTGGTTTAGGTGGAGTCCATCCTTCCTGTATGGGCTCCCCCTTTCCCAAAAGTTTCCCCAGTTCCTAATAAATCTAAACCCCTCCTTCCTACACTATTGTCTCATCCACACGTTGAGACACTGCAGTTCTGCCTGTCTAACTGGCCCTGTGCGTGGAACTGGAAGTATTTCAGAGAATGCTACCATGGAGGTCCTGGACTTCAATCTCTTATCTAGCAACCTAAATTTGGCCTCCAGGACCTCTCTCCTATCCTTCCCTATGTCATTGGTACCTACATGTACCACAACCACCGGCTCCTGCCCAGCATAACACATAAGCCTATCTAGATGTCTTGAGATATCCGCAACCTTTGCACCAGGCAGGCAAGTCACCATGCGGTTGTCCCAGTCATCACATACCCAGCTTTCTATGTTTCTAATGATCGATTCACCCATTACTAATACCTGTCTCTTTCTAATAACTGGAGTTCCTTCCCCTGGAGAGGTATAGAATCATAGAATCATAGAAGATTAGACTTGGAAGAGACCTCGGGAGGTCATCTAGTCCAACCACCTACTCAAAGCAGGACCTAATCCCAACTAAATCAATATCCTCAGTGCGAGAGGAGACCACAACATCATCTGGAAGGAGGGTCCCAACTATGGGATTGTTTCCCTTTTTTCCATTTGGATGTTCTCCTTCCTTGAGGCTTTCATTCTCCTCTACAGCAGAGAGGTGGGACCATTCTACTGTGTCCTGGAAAGTCTCATCTATGTACCTCTCCCTTAGCTCCTCCAGCTCCTCCATGCTGGTCTCCAAAGCCCGTAAATGGTCTCTGAGGGCCAGAAGCTCCTTGCACCGAATGCACACATATACCACCTGCCCATAGGGCAGGTAATCATACATGCTGCATTGGGTGCAATAAACTGGGTAGCCCCCACTCTGTTGCTGGACTTCTGCCTGGATTCTCTTTTTACTCTTGAAGTTTATTCCTTTATTGTTGTTTTGCTTTTATCAGGGGGTGTTTTGGGCTTCAAATTTAAAGAAGTTTAAGGAATAGTGAGTGTATGTAGCCCCTCCTCAACACCCCCCTCCCCGTCTAAACTTCCTCTCAAAACTCCCCTGTTAGCCCCTCCTGTTCACTAGCTCATCTGGTCACTTAGGAGCAGGCTTTTTCAAGCCTTGGTCTTCCTGAGTATCCCCGCCCCCTGGTTAAGGGTTGATGGGTGCTAATGGGTTTAGGGATCAAAGTCTTGTTAAGAAGCTTTCAGCTTGCAGCCTTGCCTAGTAGGCCGCTAGGCTCAGCACCAACATGGTCAGCACATGGTCCCCCAAACAAACAGACCACATGGTATATTTCAGTCCAGCAGCAAACTCACTACAACAAACACAAATACACACACAACAGACAACAAGCTTACCCCAAGGGTCACATAATCACTCCTCCTTCACCTGGAGAAGTCCCTCACAAAATTCCCCTGTTAGTACAATACCATGTGATTTATATATAATCACAATTAGTAAACACAGCTGATTTGGAGATATGGAACACTTATAGATAACTACCATCACATCATGATTTTAATTAAAACTTGCAAAAAAAAAAAACCAAGGAATTTTGAATACCTAATCACTTTGTGAGACATCACAATCTGTTATTGGATGTTCTTCTCACAGAAAAAGAGGCTAAATTCCTTAGATAAATTATTTGTTGACAATTAAGCCCTACCTGCTGTATTTTGATGTGGCTACCTGTGCCAAGTGAAGAGAAATTGGGGAGGGTTGAGCTTGAGACTAACCACTTAGCCTCTGAAACCAGGCTAATATTCCAGTAAAAATGGTGCTTCAGCATAGAATATCGTCGACTCTTCATGCTGCATGAAGATTCCTAGTGAAAGTCAGTCTCTAGAAGCCAGCACACCAAAATGTTTGATGCTGGCAGCAAGAAAACACTTCAAAGATGGTTATTAGAATGTGAAAACAATTTTTCACACATTAAAGATCTGTGTAGTAACTCTGACCTGGCACTAGTACCTGCTGCAGCTATGACACAACAGCATAGAATGCTGTCCTGGAGAGAGAGACGGACAAAGAGAAGGCAGCTTGAGCTTAGGAGAGGGCATGGAATCTGCCCAAAGCAGGCAGTTGAACCAAGCTGAGAGAAGAGGAGGTGAAGTAGAGGGCTCTGGATGCTGATCTATTAGATGAACGAGAGCAGGCATAGGAGGTGTGGTGTTAGAATACAAGAAGAATAGAAGAAGAAAAATAGGGGCCTGGAAAGCGAGAAGGAGGAAAATAGGAAAGGTTCCAGATCAGGAAAAGTATAAAAAAACCCAGATCTGGGTATCTGAGCAGACACTATTAGAGAGAGAAGTGGAGGGAAATAAAATCTATAGACATAGAAGAGAGGGAGTATCAAGGGTAAAGAACTGAAAGTAAATATAATTGGTGAAGAAAAGAATTGATCAAAAGCTGTGTTAGATGAAAACAGATCTGGAAAAAAGTAAAAAAGAAGCTCAGAACCTAAAGTAAATGAATAGAGAGAATGACTGTTTGAATATCTATTGATGGAATACAGTTCAAAGGTGCCTAATGGGCAAGTGAGGACCACGAGTGGCGACCATCGAATCTACGGGTATGTCTACACTACGGGATTACTCTGAATTTACAGAATTTGATTTTTGGCAACCAATTGTATAAAGTTGAGTGTATGCGGCCACACTAAGCACATTAATTCGGCAGTGTGCGTCCATGTACCGAGGCTAGCGTCGACTTCCGGAGCATTGCACTGTGGGTAGCTATCCCATAGCTATCCCATATTTCCCGCAGTCTCCCCCGCCCACTCGAATTCTGGGTTGATATCCCAATGCCTGATGGGGCCAAAAAATTGTCGCAGGTGGTTATGGGTAAATGTCATCAGTCAATCCTCCCTCCGTGAAAGCAATGGCAGACAATCATTTCACGCCCTTTTCCCTGGATTGCCCGGGCAGACGCCATAGCACGGCAACCATGGAGCCCGTTCAGCCTTTTTTCACTGTCACCGTATGTCTACTGGATGCTGCTGACAGACGCGGTACTGCAGCACTACACAGCAGCATCCCTTTGCCTTTGCAAGTTGGCAAAGACGGTTACCAGCCATACTGTACCGTCTGCTGCTTTGCAAGTTGGCAAAGATGGTTACCAGTCATACTGTACCATCTGCTGGGAATGGGAATGACTCCCCAGGTCATTCTCTTCTTTATGTTTTGTCTAATGGAGAGTCAGTCCTGCCTAGAATATCAGGCAAGCCTACTAAAGAACCAGAGAGGCAAACGGCCGCTCCGGGTCAGAGCCCCAGACATCCTGCAGAAATGATGAGCTGCATGCCATTCTAAGGGGTGCCTCTACAACAACCCCACCCATTGCTTCCCTCCTCCCCCACCCCTCCCGGGCTACCTTGGCAGTTATCCCCCCAATTGTGTGATGAAGTAATAAAGAATGAATGAATTTGAAACAACACTGACTTTATTGCCTCTGCAAGCAGAGATCAAAGAGGGGAGGGGAGGGCAGTTGGCTTACAGCGAAGTTGGGTGAACCACCATTCTGCACTTGCTCAGCCTACAGCTGAAAATGGGAATCTGTGATAAGCACTAGGATAGAAGCACAGGCAGGACTGAATCTCCATTTGTGTGTGGGCCTTTGGTTGACACTGGTAAAATACAAAATGCCCCAGGATATGTATGTTGGGGGACAGTTCTAAACGGCAGCTTTATTTTTTTATTTGCAGCAAAATGTAGAGGTCTAAGTATCTGATTGTGAGCCCTGGGAGCAAGGGGTAGGCTGGGGTAGGTGCAACCGCACGATGCTGCTGACTGGGAGAGCAGCCTGAGGCAGAAGCCTCCAGCTAGCATGATATTCCAGGCAGGACTGAATCTCCATTACACAAAACGTAAAGAAGAGAATGACCTGGAATCATTCCCTTTTCTGTCCAGGCGCCCCCGACTGACCTCACCAAGGCCAGCCAGGAGCACCCACGTCTGACCAGGCGCCCCCGACCGACCTCACCAAGGCCAGCCAGGAGCACCCACGGGACGACGATGCCGGTTACCAGTCATACTGCACCGTCTGCCATCCGCAAGGCAAGGCAAGAGGATGCTGCTGTGTAGCGCTGCAGCACCGCGTCTGCCAGCAGCATCCAGTAGACGTACGGTGACAGTGAAAAAAGGCGAGAAACAATTTTTTTCCCTTTGCTTTCACGGGGGGGGGGGGGCTGATGACATATACCCTGAACCACCCGCGACAATGCTTTTGACTCTTCAGGCATTGGGAGCTCAACCTAGAATTCAAATGGTTTTCAGAGAGTGTGGGAACTGTGGGATAGCTACAGTCGTCAGTCGCCCCTCCCTCCGTGAGCATCCATTTGATTCTTTGGCTTTCTGGTACGCTTGTATCAGCTCCTTAAGTTTAACGCAGCACTGTGTTGAGTCCCTGTTGTGGCCTCTGTCCATCATGGCCTTGGAGATTTTTTCAAATATTTTGGCATTTTGTCTTTTGGAATGGAGTTCTGATAGAACAGATTCATCTCCCCATACAGAGATCAGATTCAGTATCTTCCATACGGTCCATGCTGGAAGATACTGGCTGTGCTGATGAGCTCTGCATGGTCACCTGTGCTGATCAGCGCTCCACGCTGGGCAAACAGGAAATGAAATTCAAAAGTTCATGGGGCTTTTCCTGTCTGCCTGGCCAGTGCATCCGAGTTCAGATTGCTGTCCAGAGCGGTCACAATGGTGCACTGTGGGATAGCTACCGGAGGCCAATACCATTGAATTGCGGCCACACTAACCCTAATTCGAAATGGCAATGTCGATTTCGGCACTACTCCCCTCGTCAGGGAGGAGTACAGAAATCGATTTTAAGAGCCCTTTATGTCGAAGTAAATGGCTTCGTTGTGTGGACGTGTGCAGGGTTAATTCGATTTAATGCTGCTAAATTCGAACTAAACTCATAGTGTAGACTAAGGAACACTTCAAGTTGAAGAGAGGCAAGAGTGGAGCTGGACTTACAGCCAAGGAGAGGAAACGTTGATTCTTCTCTGAAGTGACACAGTACACTGTTGAGTAATCTCTTTTGTTCTTGTTAATAATAGTGCATTTGGTATTAACTGCACAGAGTAAGGATAAGTAGTGTGTACAAGCTCACAAAGGTTCATGTGTTGGTAACCTAGAGTTCATTATTATAAGTAGTAAGTACTTGGTAATTATCTATATTATCTATGCTCTTCACAGTGTTTGGGTTTTCCCTTATAAAGTTCTAACAAAATAAAATTATCCCTTTTTTCTTGGTTTGTCTTTGCCCCTCCTCACAATTAGCATAGCCTCGCCTAGCTGAGTCCCTGCAAATACACATCACAAAAACTATTTGAATCTGGGCAGGGAAAACCCACTGGACTGCAATGTCAATCACACAGAGCTATACTCCAACAGAGATACATAGTGATGAGACAAATATAAGTTCTGTAGTGGCCTCCAAAGTGTGATTGATAGAATACCAAAACATGATTTACTCGTTGTGATGAGTGACTAACACTATAAAAGGATGAGATAACCAAGGAATGGAAGGAGCCTTGGGGAAGCACAGGTTGGAAATCATTATCCAAACTAGAGAGACTCATTAAATTATGTTTTTTTCTGACCTAGATTTGCATCACTCTGTTCCCTCACAAAGATATGCATAGAGAAACACAGAATTAACCAGAGGAAAAACAAAAAATCTAGGTTGATCACAACTGCATCAGCTCCAGATACAGGTCAGCTGTCCAAGACACAAGGGCATAGCAAGCAGTAAATGTCAGCAGCCACCACAATTTTTGTGTTGCCAAACTGAAATAAAAACAGAGAACAATCAACTTTAAAAAGAAAGCTGCTGAGAAAATCAACCGTACAGAAATGAAAAGAAGAGTACTGTGAGAAATTCCAACCTGAACTAAGATTAGATTTGATTTGAGGCACTGCCAGAGGCAAATGAAGGTAACACTGACTGGACCTGAAGAAAAATGGGCAGAGACAATGTAATTCAAGCTGCAGTAGTCACAGCTGGATATCAGCATAGACAGAGCAAGAACTGTATAAGCCAAAAGACATGGCATCTTATTGAGGACAAAAAAACAATGAAGGGAAAACTGCTGAATGCTAAGACCAATAACATATTGGAAAAAGCAAAGGAGGTGTACAAGAAAAGAGATAAAGCCACACAAAGAAAGATCAACAGAGATATGTTGAAGACCTAGCTGCTGAAGCTGCTGCTATGATAGGAAACCACAGAGTCGTTAACAAATGACTAAAACCCTGTGGAAACTTCAAAACAGGAATTGGCTGTTCAATTAAGTTGGGGAACCCTCCTAATCAGTGGAGACATGGAATAGTTGTTTCATAGACTCATAGACTTTAAGGACAGCCATCCTATCTCCCCTCATTTTCATTTTGTTAGACTAAACAAGGCAAGCTCCTCAAGTCTTCCTTCAGAAGGTAGGTTCTGCATTCCTCTGATCAACCTAGTAACCCTTCTCTGCACCTGTTCCAGTTTGAATTAATCTTTCCTAAACATGGTAGACCAGAACTGCACACAGTATTCCAGATGAGGTCTCACTAGTACCTTGTACAATGGTACTAATACTTCCCTATCTCTATTGGAAATACCTCTCCTGTAGATTGCATTGGCTTTTTTCATGGCTGCATCACATTGGCGGCTCATAGTCAACCTGTGATTGACCAATATACCCAGGTTTTCTCCTCCTCTGTTGCTTCCAGCTGATACGTCCCCATCTTATAGCAAAAAATTTTCTTGTTAGTCCCTACATGCATGATCTTGCATTTTGTACTATTTATTTTCAGCCCTTTTCTATTACTCCAGTTCTCAAAGTCATCCAAATCTTGTAGGATATTCCACTCTTCCTCTATATTGGCAATACCTCCCAACTTTGAGTCATCCACTAATTTTATCAGCACATTTCCACTTTTTGTGCCAGGGTCATTAATGAAAATGTTAAATAAGATTGGTCCAGAGACCAATCCTTGGGAAACTCTACTAATAACCTCCCTCCAGCCTGACAGTTCATCTTTCAGCATGACCCATTGTAGTCTCTCATTTAACCAGTTACTTACTTACCTTTGATTCACATATTAATCCCCATCTTCTCCAATTTAACTACTAATTTCCCCTGCGGAAGTGTATCAAATCCTTTAGTGAAATCCAAGTAGATTAGATATACTGCATTTCCTTTGTCTAGACAATCAGTTAACTTCTCAAAGAAAGAGATCAGGTTAATCTGGTATGATCTATCTTTTGTTAATACCATGTTGTATTTTATCTCAATTACCATTTACCTCTGTCTTTAACTACTCTCTCTTTCAAAATTTCTTCTAAGATCTTGCATACAATTGAGGTCAAACTAATGGAACTGTAGTTTCCCAGATCACTTCCCCCTCTTTCTTAAGTATAGTTACTATTTTTGACATTCTGCAATAATAGGGTATAGCCCTTGATTTCACTAAAAATCCTTCCTTGAAATTTCATGTTCCTTTAATATTCTTGTATGGAGACTATCCGGGCCACCTGATTTGGTCCCACTAAACTGTTTGAATTTGACTTTCACCTTAGATGTGCCAATTTCTACTTCCACAGCCTTGTTCCCATCAGCCACCCTGTCATTACCCCGAAAATGCCACATTACCCTTATTAAAAACCGAGGCAAAATATTCATTTAGGTGTTGGGCCATACCTAGATTATCCTTAATCACCACCTGATCTTCAGTGCTTAGCAGTGCTACTTTTTCTTTCAATTTTTTCTTCCTTTTTCCTCCCTTCCCCCCCCCCCAAAAAGGAGGATAGAGAATAAGATGGAGAATATCTTATTGCCCTTATATAAATCCATGGTACACCCACATATTGAATACTGCATTTAGATGTGGTCTCCTCATCTCAAAAAAGATATACTGGCATTAGAAAAGGTTCAGAGAAGGGCAACTAAAATGATTAGGGGTTTGGAACGAGTCTCATGTGAGGAGAGATTAAAGAGGCTAGGACTCTTCAGCTTGGAAAAGAGGAGACTAGGTGGGGATATGATAGAGGTATATAAAATCATGAGTGGTGTGGAGAAAGTGAATAAGGAAAAGTTATTTACTTGTTCCCATAATATAAGAACTAGGGGCCACCAAATGAAATTAATGGTCAGCAAGTTTAAAACAAATAAAAGGAAGTTGTTCTTCACACAGTGCACAGTCAATCTGTGGAACTCCTTGCCTGAGGAGGTTGTGAAGGCTAGGACTATAACAGGGTTTAAAAGAGAACTAGATAAATTCATGGAGGTTAAGTCCATTAATGGTTATTAGCCAGGATGGGTAAGGAATGGTGTCCCTAGTCTCTGTTTGTCAGAGGGTGGAGATGGATGGCAGGAGAGTGATCACTTGATTATTACCTGTTAGGATCACTTCCTCTGGGGCACCTGGCATTGGCCACTGTCAGTAGACAGGATACTGGGCTGGATGGACTTTTGGTCTGACCTCCTTTTGCTATTGGTTTTGAATTCCTTTGCAAGGTCCACCTCTGCTTGGCTTTTGACAGGTCTCGCTTTTTTCCTTATATTGTCTGACCTCCAAGAGGTAGCTTCTACTGTTATTCATTCATTTTTTTCCATTCCTTGTAGGCTTTCTGCTTTCTCTTAATAACCTGCTTGAGATGTTTGTTCATCCAGCTTGGTCTGCAACGCTTGCCTTCAATTTCCCCCCCTTGCTTGAAATGCAAGTTTCAGATAGTTTCTGCAGTTTAGACTTAATGTAATTCTAAACCTCCTCCACATTCAGATCCTTGAGTTCTTCAGTCCAGTCCACTTCCTGAACTAATTCCCTTATTTTTTAAAAGTTTTCCCTTTTGAAATAAAGGACCCTAATTGCAGACTTATTTTTTGTTTATCCTTCCATTTAGTTTAAACTGAATTAACTCATGATCGCTTGAACCAAGATTGTCCTCTACAACCAGTTCTTCTATGATTTCCTGGCTACTTACCAATACTAAATCTAAAATGGCATCACCTCTTGTTGGTTCAGTCACTATTTGGTTAAGAAATCTGTTGGTTATCGCATCCAGGAATATCTGGGCCCCATCCTTATTACTAATACTTGTTCTCCAATCTATATCTGGGAAATTAGTCTCCCATAATTACACAATTCCCAGTAGTACTTATTTCATTCAAAATAGTAAAGAGGTCTCTATCCATCCCAGAGGTCTATTTCCCTCCCTACTCAAATGGAGTCCATCCTATGAAAACAATCCTTTGTCCACGAATGCCTCCCAATTGTCAAACATCCCAAAGACCTTCTTATAACACTACTGCCTGAGCCATCTATTGATCATAATAATCTTGTCTTCTTTTTCTCTCCTTTTCTAGGAATAGATAAATTCCCACTGAAGATCACCAGAGCCTTCTTTTCTAGCCTGGCAAAGTCATCCTTGAAGAGTCCCAGTAAGAATCAAGCAGTAACATTTGTTCCCATGTGAAGAAAAATTAGTGGATTCTTTCCTGATCCCATTAGGATCCTCTTCAGCCTCCGGTCCACATCCTTTATCTTAGCTCCCAGTAGACAGCACATTCTTCTATTCTTTGGCTCAGCTTTGGTGACAGGCCTGTCTGTTCTTCTTGGTAGGAAGTCCCCAGTCACATTGACCTATATTTTTCTGTTGTTGGTTTGATTCTCAGGCCTCCCCACTTCTGTTCTTTGTGGCTGCAAATCTTCTTGTCTACTGTTCTCACCTGCAATCTTTTGCAAGTCATCCTCTATCCTCCTGGGGCTCCAAAATCTGGCTATCTCCATTGTTTTCCCCCTCTTCTTATAGGAATAACCATTCATCTCTTCTTCCTTGCTCTTCAACCTTCTGTTACTTCCTGCTTGTCCTCTTCATTTTCCAATTCAGACAACCTCTTCCTCAGCTCTATTTCTCTATCACTAGCCAGTCCAGCATGTATTGCAAGTCTTGAGGCTTCCCTTCAATCTCCTCTTCCCTCCCCTCCATCATCTATTCAGTTCCCCTTTACAACTCAACTATAGTTTCTAGCTGCATCTCCAAACCTAGGGTCTTCTCATGCTTCAGTCTATTATGTCTATCAAGCACATAACTCCTATGTTAGACATTAAGAGCTATATATTCCCCTTAACAAGTCTCTCTTTCACAAACATACACAAACAGGCCCTGCGCTAGCTTCATACAGTTCCTGCTTGGCAAACAGAGAAGGTGGTTATCAATTTTATAGACGGCTTCTTCCCTCCAGGTCTGTTCTTCTCAGCCCTCTGCTCTGTCTCGGATTCTCTTGAGGCAAGGCATCGGCTGCCTTGAGACCCCTCTGGCTCACAGTCCTACTTGAGCCCATGGAGCAGAGTTTTGGCTACTCTGTCTAGCAGCATTGCTTCTTTAAGCATTAATTAAGGAATCCCCAATAGTAATTTAATTTGCTTGATTTTTATACTCTTTTTCCTAAAAGGAGTCACATGTCTTAAAAGCATGCCCAGTGGGCATGTGGTTACTAATTTTTACTTTAGGAGGAGACTGCAGAGTGGTGCCAATTGAAAATTACCCCACATACACTGCCTTATCAATCATTCACTTCAGCCCCCTGCATGATGTCCTTGAACAGAGTCAAGATGCCCTGGTCATCCCATGTTCTACATGTGTTGTTTGCAATTAAGTGGACATATTTGCTGACCCAAAATCAGAATTGATCATACATGCAGCATGGAGCCATCATTTTCACCTCTGGCATCTTCCTGATGCTAAGAGAAAGCTTCTGCTCCCAGAATCCTCTTTCACAGTTCAGACATGTCAAGCCATGTTCTCATACCATTCATTCAGTATGGTCACACCAATTTGGCACAATCCCAACAGTCCCCCATTTGATATTTACCAAAGGTAATTGTAATATCACATCAATCACACCTGCAATTTGTATGCTAACTATTAGATCATGTGTCTCCTTTTCTGGTTTTTATAAAACTTAAAGCATTGTCTTACGATTTTTAGTAGCCATACTCCAGCAACTCAATTTTATAAGTTTTTCACAAAGCTTGTTTTTTTTTATATATTGCTTACATATCTGATTTATAATAGAAGCATATAATAGAAGCATATAAGGAGTAACACTGCAGTTTCAGAAATTAAAAATAACATTGCCCATTCAACTTTATTTCATGCTGTTACTTGACATACAACATCATACCAAGCACACATTTGAGATCTTATTTTTCCTACAGCTTTTTCAACAATTTTATATTTTTGAGCAAGCATACCTTTTTCAGATATTATCAGTGTTGTTGACCATTCTATTTGGTCTACTGTGCCTTGATTAGTTTGTATTTTAATATCCCAATCGGTATCATTCCACTCTATTTTCCCCAAATTTGGCAATGTTAATCTAGGGTGAGTCACAAAGGTTTTAGTTATCTGAGGGTGCCATTGATATTGTTTATATTGGAAATGAGCTACATCTTCACGAGTACATTACATTCCTCGGTTTATATGCCAGCTTATTTATTACTGCATTACCCTTTTCCTTTTGATACCAACATATGTCTGGGTTTATTTTATGTAATTCCCACCACTCCTTTTTTAATCGTAATTTATGGTGAGGTTACCCTTTTTTTAATCCAAATTTCAATTTCCTTCGGTGATTAAGGTGTCCTGTTTTTACTGGGCTCCTATTATTTGTTTCCATTTCACTTTGGGTATTCACCATAATCCATTTCCTTCGGGTACTGTTTCATAGTATCCTGTTTTATTTTCCAGGTACTGACTCGGTACACTTTTTGGTTTTTTTTTAATTAGCTATACTAGAAAGGACACGGCTGTACTCGTGTATAGTACATGTATGCACTTGCAGCTTCTAGGTATTTTGGAATAACTGATTAATATAAGAATAATAACTTAATACCCAGTTAAGTGTTTAGGGCCAAATGTTTTTTGACTTTGTTCCAAGATTTTTTTTTACTGTCTCCCATGGTTTTTTGGTCTTTTATACACACTTTTATTTTTTTTATTTTTTTTCAGAACAATCCTGAACAATTATTTTTTAAATTTGTTTAACAATTTTTAAAAAACATTTTTTCAATAGTTTACTAATTTCATTACAGAACATCCCATTTCTTAGTTCGTGTTTTTGTTTGTTTGTTTGTTTCCCAGTATGTACTGATTATATTAACTATTTTGTTGTAAGTGAGTCTATGTGAGTTTTGACTGTTTTGCATAAATACTGTGTGGTGCCTTAGTTTTCCCGCGTGTTGCACCAATGCTTAGGTGGTAGGAACAAGGGCATGTGACTTGCTAAGACCCTTGAGGGCAGGTAGGGCTACTCCAGTTGCCTGTACATAAGCTATAGATGGTGCTCTTCGTAACCTAAAACCTAAGAGGGGGAATGTGACCAGGTGACACTTTGCCCAGGAGGTGAGCCAAAGACCAAGAGGAGGGGCAATGGACGTGTTGGAGGTCGGGTCGCTAGAAGCTGGGCAGTTTGTGGTTCGGGGAGAGGTGAGGAGTCCAAAATGGACTTGGCTAAAAGTTACCAATTCCTGTGCCAAGAAGTCCGTTCCACATTGTGTACCTGTTAATTAATAAACCCTCCATTTTACAATGTTGGCTGAGAGTTACAGCTGACTATAGAATTGGAGCACAGGTCTCTTTGGCTTCCCCAGGAGCCACACCCAGGTGAATTTACTGCGGGGATGCTAAATGCCCTGAGGTATTTGGAAGGCCAAGACCACTTAGGCTTTTTTGCCCCAGCAACCATGTGAGGGGAGGCATACCTTACCAGGGTTTTGACTAGCTTTTTAGAGAGCAGTTTTAGAGCATTAGCCTAGTGACTTTGTGACAGACTCTTGCTTATCTACTCCTGAGGGACTAAGATTACAGAAATCTTAAATTTAGATTTGTTGTATATATTATGATTATGATATACTATGATTACAATCTAGAATTAACCATTTTATATGTTTAAGAATATTGTGATGTTCTTGTGTTGATTTGGTTACATTAACCCTCCCATATATTGTCCCCATATGAGGTATGGCATCTTAAAGCACATTTATATTAGGGTACTTTTGTTTGGACACTTTAAATACAGATTCATTACCATACCCCAGTAAACTTGTTCTGTGTGCACCAATTACATCTTCATTGACACAGTTGCATATTCTCAATGATGTTATACAATTTTACAGTTGATCCTATATCAGGGATAGGCAACCTTTGGCATGTGGTGGGCTGGGCCAGTTTGTTTACCTGCTGCGTCTGCAGGTTCGGCCGATCGCAGCTCCCACTGGCCACGGTTCAGTGCTCCAGGCCAATGGGGGCGGTGGGAAGTAGTGACCAGCACATCCCTCGGCCGGCACCGCTTCCCGCAGCCCCCATTGGCCTGGGACAGTGAACCGCGGCCAGTGGGAGCCGTTATCAGCTGAACCTGTGGACGCGGCAGGTAAACAAACCTGCCCAGGGTGCTTACCCTGGCGGGCTGCCTGCCAAAGGTTGCTGATCCCTGTCCTATATTTATGACTGGAATTTTAGTTTTATTTTAAAAATCAAGCCTTTGAATTCTATATTCTTGGGGTGCTTTTTCCTGAGGATATTGGTGTGTCTGAGGGGTTTCTTTATGTGGTGTATGTGGGTGCCACAATTCCCCAGTTTCGGTATTAATTGCTTGGGATACATTGGGCCCAATGCACATGCACCATTTGTTACACTTGAGGTCCCTAAACACCTTTTGTTAGTTGGACTATATTCCTTCTTAACTACTAAAGCATGTTGTCATTAAGCTTCTTTCCACCGTTTTGTTAACGTCTTGGATGTTAATCCCTGTACTGACACAGAAATACATGCCTTATTTGGTACATGAAATGTCCACATTCCCTGAGTGTCTTTTATGGCCTCAAAAGGAATGACAGATTCTATTATCCCAGAGTGCCAGATTTCCCCATCTTCCACATTCTTCCTTGTTAACATCCCCTTTACCAGGTTTAGCAACTGATATTCCATTATTGAGTTGTGGAGAGTTTTTGTACTGGAAAATCAATTACCTGGATACCATTTTTTTTTATTCCCTGTTACTTTCCTTTCTTTTAGCCTTTTTTCTCCCTTTGATGCTAGCGAAATAAATGCTGCTAGAATAAACATTATGAGGGAAACAACTCTAACATGACTTTTGTACAGGACTTTTTGCAGAGGTTGGCTTCAAGTTGTTGCCCACAGTAAGGTTTACTTTGGCTAAGACTTTGATTAAATCTGCACTGTTATCTATCCCAATACTGGGATTTAGACTTCCCAACAGCTTTTTAAAAGATTCCCCTCCTCAGAGAATTAAGCCCAGAGGCTGCTTTCAGATTTTGAGATTTTCCCATACTGATAGTATATCAAAAGCAGGAAGCCTGCTACACAACCAGTGAGGCAATTGGGTAATTAAGGTTTCCTTAGCACCTTGGAACACCCAAGAAGGGGTCTGTACTGGGAAAAGGCAGTACTGTGAAATGATCTATGTAAAAAAAAAAAAAGCAATGAAGTGGCAAAAATTTGCAGATAATACAAAACTTCAAGATAATCAAGTCCAAAACAGACTTAAGAGTTGCAAAGGGATCTTACAAAACTGGGTGACTAAGCAGATGAAATACAATGCTGACAAATGCAAAGTAATGCACGTTGGAAAAACATAATTCCAACTATACATATACAATAATTGGGTCTACATTAGCTGCTACCACCCAAAAGAAAAGAGGTTCTGGAATTATTGTGTATATATCCCTAAAAACATTCACTTAATGTGCAACAGCCATAACTGGAAAAAAAATAATCAGGGATTTGGAACAACTTTATATAAGAAAAAATTAACAAGACTGGGATTTTCCAACTTGGAAAAGAAATAACTAAAGGGGGAATACAAAAGAGGTCTATGAAATTCTGACTGTTGTTGAGAAAGTAAATAAGAAAGTGTTATTTGCTTCTCTTTTTTTTATAACACAAGAACTAGGGGTTACCAATAAGATTGCTAAATAGCAGGTTTAAAATAAACAAAAGGAAATAAACACAGGAAAATTAACCTGTGGAACTTCTTGTCAGAAAATGTTGTAAAGGCCAAGACTATAACAAGGTGTTGTTGTTTGTAACAGAAAGAGATGAATTCATAGAGGCTATTAGCCAAGATGGGCAGGGGTGGTGTCCCTGGCCTCTGCCAGAAACTGGGAATGGGCTGCAATGATTACTTGATCATTGCCTGTTCTGTTTATTTTCCCTGAAACACCTCGCTTTGGTCATTGTTAAAAGACAGGACACTGGGCTACATGGACCTTTAGTTTGACCCAGCATGTTTTTATGCTTGTGCCCCTAAGAAGGGTGCTCACTGTATTGAAATTTGAGTAATTTAACAATCTTCTGGCTTATTCTTCAGATGGAATCTTGTGGCACAGACAGGTCTAGTAATCACATCGCCAACAAGCCATAGCAAATTTCACAACATATTTCTTGCTTCCATAAATTAAGAGATTAACCTGCAAAAACAAAAGCAAACAAAACAAAAACAAAACACATAAGACCTCTGCTCAGGCCTTATAAGTTAGTACATACTGTGCATTCATTTCTGAAAATTGTTGTATTTAGTCCCTTGGCAAGTATAATTGGATTTGATCAGAATGGTTTTACACGTCTCCATCCGGAGTGGTTACTAAAATTGCCACAGGACTGGCCATATACTTAACTGTTAACTGGAAAAGGTTTTCTTTATATAGGGTTTATTTTACCTTTGTTTATCAATTTTAAGCATCACTGTGTTTTCTAATTTTCATTGATATTTTAATTATTCCTTTGTCTCTTCCTTTTGTTTGTGTTGATTTCTCGTCCAAATGTTTTCCAATGTTTGCATAAAATTTGCTACCCAGATCTTCTTCTGTACCTGCTCAGGCATTTGTTTCTTTGGTGTTAACAGGAACTCAGTAGTTCTTATAATTTAGCTTGTTATTAATTCAAAGAGGTTATTAACATAACAAGTAGTATAAGGGCTGGTCCACACTACCCGCCTAATTCGGCGGGTAGAGATCGATCTTCTGGGATTGATTTATCGCGTCTCATCTGGACGCGATAGATCGATCCCAGAAGCGCTCCCCCGTCGACTGCGGAACTCCTGCTCGCCGAGAGGAGGAAGCGCTGTCGACGGGGGAGCCTGCCTGCGCCGCGTGGACCCGAAGTAGGTACTTTTAGTTCGAAATAGGAAACGTCGACTTCAGCTACGCTATTCTCGTAGCTGAAGTTGCGTTTCCTATATCGATCCCCCGCCCCAGTGTGGACCAGCCCTAAGAAGGCTAGTATAAGAAGCGCTACAGGGCCAGAGTGAGGTCAGTTCCTTGCTGGAGCTGGGGGACCGTAGATGGTGTGTGACTGGCTGAGGGAGCTACAGGACCTCAGGACAGAGCAGTGCTGATAGAAGCTGGGGTGGAGTGAGAAGGAGCTCTGGGATGGTTGCTGGGACTGCATCAGTCCAAGGCGCTGAGGTAAGGGTGAAGAAGGTGCGAAGCTGCAGGGAAGTGGCCCAGGGAATTAGAGCAGAGGCTTAGATAAAGAGACACAGCATGCAGCTGCTATCTATGGGGTCCCTGGGCTAGGAACTGGAGTAGTGGGTGGGTCTGGGTCCTCCCCCACCTCCCAATTGCCACTGGGGGAAGTGACCTGGACTTTGAGGCACCCCAGAAGGGGGAACTAAACTCATTAGTAGTCCAGCAGCAGAGCTGAGGCCTAAAATGCCCAGAACGGGTGAGGACATTGCCTCCACGGGGAAGCCCTGGAGTACGTCTAGACACCAGGGGTGAGACCATTGATAGTCTACAGGACTAATTAAGGACCTAAGGCCAAGGAGGAATACAGGGAGAGAAAGCGTTGCCCTGCACATACTCGATGAGGGGGTGCTCCCGAGAGGTGGGAGCACCCCAGGACACATAGTTTGTGGAAGAGTCTCCAGTCTTATGGAATTTCAGCTAAAGCCATCAACATCACTGAGGCTATGTTTTTACAGTGATACAATATGTGCTGTAAGGGCAAACAGACAACAGAATGGTTCAACTTTCACACTGGGGTGAAACAGGACTGCATTCTATCTCTGCTGTTGGTTGGTATTGCCATACTCTGGATGATGAAGTAGTACAGAGGTAGGCAACCTATGGCATGCGTGCCAAAGGCGGCATGCAAGCTGATTTTCAATGGCACTCAC
The DNA here is from genome assembly GCF_002925995.2 of Terrapene triunguis. Classification (NCBI taxonomy): domain Eukaryota; kingdom Metazoa; phylum Chordata; order Testudines; family Emydidae; genus Terrapene; species Terrapene triunguis. Next base: position 16,853 of record NW_020664372.1, on the reverse strand, counting down.
ACTGCCCGAGTCCTGGCCACCGGTTCGGGGGGCTCTGCATTTTAATTTAATTTTAAATGAAGCTTCTTAAACATTTTAAAAACCTTATTTACTTTACATACTACAATAGTTTAGTTATATATTATAGACTTATAGAAAGAGACGTTCTAAAAACGTTAACATGTATTACTGGCACTCAAAAACTTAAATTAGAGTAAATAAATGAAGACTCGGCACACCACTTCTGAAAGGTTGCCGAACCCTGAGTAGTATATTGACAACACAAACACTGGGATAGCATGGGTAGATGGTAAATGCTTAGACTTTGCTGATGATATTGCACCATGGAGCACCACCCCCACAAAGTTACAAAGACACACACCGTTGCAAATACAGCAGACCAATCAGGGTTCAAAAGCAGTTACGTCAAAACAAACATCCTTGAAACGCAGAGATATCAAACTCCAACCCTAGAGATCTATTAAAATGTTAGAAAGAAAACTAGATGCCTTTCAAAACAAGTGCCTACAAAAGTTTCTGGGCATTGTATGGAGAGACTTTAATCACCAATGAAGAGATCTGAGGAATTTCCAGCCAGCAGCTCGTCATCACTAGAAATAGAATACCATAGAGCAGTGGTGGGCAACCTGCGGCCCACGGGCCACATGTGGCCCGTCAGGCTAATCTGCTGGCGGGCTGTGAGACAGTTTGTTTACATTGGCTGTCCACAGGCACGGCTGCCCGCAGCTCCCAGTGGCCGCGGTTCGCCGTTCCCTGCCAATGGGAGCCGTGGCTGTGGATGGTCAATGTAAACAAACTGTCTCATGGCCCACCAGCGGATTACACTGACGGGCCGCAGGTTGCCCACTACTGACATAGAGTATACGGAAGCGGAAGTTAATGACAGAAAGGGATGGAAGAGAGTACCTTCTACTCTGTGACAACTTTGGCATCAGAGGTATGTAATAATAATAATCAATTATTCACTTGGGTCTAACTGATACCATTGTGTCTGCACTGCACTCCACTCCAATATTTTTATATACAGATCATGTAAGAGGTTTTTATAAAGTTTTTAAATGTAGTTTTTGACATTTCTTAACATGCTATGCACTACAATATATTCCAAGTGTCACTCCATCCTCTTTACCCTGGACCAATATCAGTCTTTCAACTGCTGATCTCAGACACCTAATAATGAGAGAGAGTTGCCCATACTGTCTTTTAAAGTGTGAGCATACCCACTAATGAGAGCCCAGAGCCCAGCATTTCTTTCATGCTCATTATATTTATATGGGCGAGACACCACAGCATAGTGTAAGAGTCCTTAATTTCATTTTGATTTTCAAGAATAAGGTTATATATGTACTAAAGCGATTATTTAATGTTGGAAGCTGGATTAAGAATTTCTAACTATTTTCCAGAGCCTGTTTGTCATTTAAGGAAGCATAGTAGTTGGAATACAGAAACTACATGTGTCCATTAACTAGAAATGAATTATCATCATTCTCTTTTGAAAAGCAGTTGTGCCATGCGGATGGCACATATTCCAAAAAGCTCTCTGTCAGTGGTAGCTGTGCATTGACAGATAATGCTTATTAAAATATCAGATAAATACATGCACAAGATGCAGCACAAGATTTACAATCTAAAATGCTCCTTGCAGTACAATAAGCTTTAAAAATCCTATCACCACACTTCACTATTTCATGATGCCAACAAAATGGCCTTTTCAGAAGCAAATGAAGGGGGTAGCCTATCAACAAGCCAACAATGGTCCTCTTCCATCTCTAAACACTCTAAATCCCCGTTTGCAATGCCAGCAGGGTGAAGGACAAGATGTACCAGTAGGATTTAGTTTTGTGAACAAAACAATGGGTTACTGTGAAGGGAAACAAAATCATGGGGAATAAAAGACAAATGAGAATGCTGGTGTTTACATATTATGATAGGCACCATAAAAATGACTAAGATAGATAGAATGATGTCTCATATTCTTTAGTCCCATAAAGAAAACATTTACCATGTCATATTTCAGGGAACAGAGTTCTGCTTTGACTCCTACATTATGTTCACAATAATAGTGTAAGCAGAGTCTGGATGAGCTCTCCCCTGACATCTAGTGGTGAGCTGTGGAAAAAGACTTCAGAAGCTGATCTTGTTTGCATGGACACACCCACCCTGCCTAGGTGCTCAGCATGATGGGACTGCTTGCCCAAATGATCACATGTAGCTGGTGTTGGATCCCCAGTCTCCTTGCTATTGGGGCAGGAATAATAAAGGGTTGTTATCCTTGTTGTGTGAACTGAGGGTGGCAGAACTGTACCTGGCATACCCCAATGGAGGGACTCACCCCCAGCTGAACAGCACTCACTAGGCAGGGGACATGGCTTCCAAAGCCCAATGAGTTGAGAGAAGGTGTGGGTATTGTTTGAGGGTTCCAGACATCACTTGACTGTTCTTTTTTCCATGGTATAATAAAAGAGCTAATTTAGATTCAATTGAGAGTCTTATTACATGCTGCAGAGCTGAAATCACTGATATCTAGGTCTAAGTATTAGACCTACTTTGGGACAGTGTATCTATTGCAAGAAGCTACCCAGTGTGCACCAGCAGCAAGGTTCCCTCACTAACAGCTGAAATCACTGAGAGTTGTGTTAAGTTTGGGGGAGGACTGAAGACATTGTGGTGAGTGGGCAGCTAGTGGAGAGGCATGGCAAGTGGCTAGCAAGGTGGCTGGCAGAGAGGTGCAACTGGTGGAGAGGTGTGGCAAGCAGCCAGCAGAGAAGCTGGTGGAGAGGGCCAGAGTAGTGCCCTGCAGAGGCACGGCAAGTGTCCGTTGGGGCCCTGAGCAAGTGCCCGAGCAGTGCAGTGTGTAAGGTGCCTTCTTACCCCTCCCCCCCCCCATGCCTTCCACACAGGGAGGTTGGTGAACTCTGAAGATGAACCTCTGAACTCTGGGGCTGCACTGGCCAAGGACAACTTGCGAGAGGGGAAGTATTGCCTCTTACAGGTGCCCAGGGAGTGGTGTGTAATTGTCCCAGGTCATGGGTAGAGGCCTGAGCTGGTTTTGTGTTGTATTGTTGAAAAGGAATCCCTCAATACTGAACCCAGCCCTTGTTACTGCTGGCTCTACCTGGCAAAAGGGTTACACTAGTCTACTTTGTAATTTTATATAAGCTGATTTCTATCGTACTAAAGCAAGTGATCAAACTCATACCTATTCTATGTCAGTAACCCACATGCATGTCTAATTCCATTGGAATTAATGATGATAGAAAAGATGATGTAAGATAATTTAATCTTTTTTATCACTTGTTTTTTATTATAATTTTATGTCTCTGGTTAGTGCTCAAATGGTATGCTTGACCAATAGGAGCTGCTTTTAGCTAGTATGGGTCCTATATGGTTCTCCTTGCCTTAAAGGAGACAGGGCAGGTATATATAAGCATTTTCATGTAGTAAGGACAGAGTAGGTTAAATTTTATCTGTTGTCATATATATATTTACCGCCTATCTCATGTCAAGCTAAGGTAACATATTTCTCAAGAGATAGTTTCAAGATGATTGATCTGTTACAAGAGTTCTAGCTAATTACAAATACAAGTGCCTATTTCACAGCTGCTAGTGGCTATACTGACAATGGTTATAGCATCAGAAAAGGCCTGGCATCAAACACTCTCTTATATTCTGGTCTTACAATAATGAAAAATGTAATCACTGCAAATACCTAAACTATTAAGGCATTTGAGTTATGCCACTAAGTCTCCAGCGACAGGCGACCAAGGATCATATAGAGGATGGGATTATCAGACCTACACAGTTGATATTATTAGTAATACAACTATAAGATTGTTAGAGCTTGGCTCTCTCTCCCTCTGGATAGTCACCAGCATGTTGTAAATGGACCCAAGTGCCAGATGGTCTCGGCTGAGTCTGTCACTCTTCCTTGCTCTGTGTCTCTAGGATGTACTTCCGGGCACAGACTCCTTTCCAAGCCCTTCTTTGGGACGTCGGACTCTGCAGTCCAGCCACCCAGACCCTGGAAGCAGTATGCCAAACCTTCCAAGCCCCATAGTTGTTACACATGCTCCATTAAAGTTCCACCTAGCCATGGCCCCTCTGGCTTCTAGTATAATTCTTTCAAGGACAACATGACAGGAACACAGATTTAGCCATTGAATTTCTTAACTACAGTCACTTAAAGTTCTAGAGAGTTACAGACCTTTGCAAAATAACAAGTTGTGAGTTGCACCATCCCCCTGTCTGATCTTACCCTTTCAGTGAGTCTAAGGTCTTGTTAGCATTTCAGGCTAGACAGACTCCTTCTTTCTTCTCTCTCTCTCTCCAGTCTGATCTTTTTGCATATGATTGTGGACTGCTCCCCTCTCACCGAGAAGCACCCCTTCTTGAATACCTTCTCTGTCACTTTCCATCATGTGCTCCACTGGCATGTTTGTTCTTCCCCTCCCTCCTGGCCCACCCAGGTCTCCTATATAGACAGTCCATTATTCCATGTGTGCGGGCCGGTAGTTGAGAGAGAGTCAATAGCTTTTGGTTATTGTCTTGATGGCTTCTCAGAGATCATTCTTCAACTGAGATATCAAGCATCTTTCCTGGGCAGGGTAGCTGACTGGAAAGCATCATAATGATTTGTTAGGCATAAGTTCAGCACAGAGCTCAAAATGGATGGCCTAATCCAAAATGGAGGTTACAATATAAAATGGATTTCACAGTTTGACCTAGATATATCGTACCCATCACAAGGGGATCCCAGAGTAAGTTACAAACGTTCCATAATGATGTCCTGGATTTTTAATTAATTAGAATAACTTCTTAGTGTATATGCCCTCTGACTGGTGAAATTCTGGTCCAACTTGCCTTGTTGGAGTCTATATTTAATGGATTATGTGGCACCCTTGATCTGCAAATGTTTGTGTGGAGATACATACGTGCAGTGATTTCATGTTTAGGGTTGCATCAGGAGTTCCATTGCAAGATTTATTCTGAAACCTCCCCTGCACCAACTTTTGAACTAAGTACATGAGGTCTCTGCAAATTTGTGAGTAATGTAGATTAGAAGATCTTTTTTTTCCCCCTGATAACTCTAAGATTCAGAGTTTTTATCTATTAGTCAATACAAAAAGAATTAGCACTCTAGAAATGTTACCGCAGTGTCATATTTTTGCCTTTATTTTCTCAGCACTCCCAAACTCCCAAATTGTCATATGTTTAGTTTCATTGACATACTTAAAAATAGGAAACTTTGAAAGCCACAGTGTTATTAAAATGAGAGAGAGAGAGAGAGAGAGAGAGAGAGATAACAAAAATATTCTTCATTACTAGATAGATCCCTATCAAAAGAGTCAAGGCTTAAAAATATAAATGAGTCAACTGGCATTGAAAAATGTTCCTGTGAAATACTCTGCATGCAAAGATGAACATTGTGATTATCTGACATGGAAAGGGATATACTTATATTAATTGAAAAATTCTCAATATCCAGCACTTTATAACTCTGTCCCTATACCTGCATCACTGTTTTAGGGCCCAATTTAATGAAGGGTAATCTTTCCTATGAATGTAATGAAAGTTGTACCCGACACTTAAAAAAGTTATGTAACATTATATATTTGACTATATATATTTGACTGAACAGTTCCTATTTGACTATGACATAGCTGATTTAAGAGCTATCTTTGTCTGTTCATGGAGTATTTTTGTTTCTAATATTTGTCTAAGGCTACATGGGAATTATTTAAAAGATATGGTATTAACAGGAAGTACGTCTTCACACAAAATACAGTCAACTTGTGGAACTTATTGCCGTGGAACTTATACCAAAAGTATAACTGGGTTAAAAAAAAATGATAAATTCCTGTAGGTTAGATCCATCAATGGCTCTAGGCAAGATGGTCAGGGATGAAATTCCCTGCTCCATGTGTTCCTAAACCTCCAAATGCAGAAGCTGGGATTGGATGACAGAGGATGGATTACTGAAATTTGCCCTGTTCTGTTCATTCCTTCTGAAGCATCTGGCATTGGCCATAGTCAGAGACAGGATACTGGATTACATGGACCATTGGTCTGACTCAGCATGGCTGTTCTTATTTTCTCATTCACTTTGCTGATCAAGAAAAGATTGCAATTCTATATGTACATGGGGTGGTATAAGAAACTTTTGATAGTTTGATAGCACAGTGGTCACACATAAAATACTTCTACTGGATTATAGAACATCATCACATGTGTTTGGCCATAACCAGTGGTAAATTATAGAACTATGTGGTATACTGAATTCAGCATGCATTGTGACCACTGCTGATGAGAGAGAAAGAATATGTTAGTGTAGTATTGAGGCTTTATCTGCATGAGTTTGGCCTAACCAGATGTATTATTCACAACTGATGAAGCCACAAATGTGCTACCCAAGTCCTCTTACAAAAGTCCAAGAAAAACTCCCCACACACAGCTTCATGCATTTTCTAAATGCCACATATTTTACAGAAGAAAAGCTATTTTAGATAAGTTTTGTTGTCCAATTCTCCAAACACTATTCAGTGCAGTGCTTACTGCCATGACTAATTTCACTAGACAATATGGAATTAGTCATGATGTTAAGCACTTCGCTTGGTAGTATGTGTTTTCAGGATCAGACCTTTATAGAGTTTGAACATTCGGGGGGGGGGGGGCGGGGAGGGCATATATTATGTGCACTGGTAAAGACAGGTTTCACCATGATTTCAAAAATGTCTCGTAATTTTGCATGTTTCAATTTTTTTGTTGCCCAATTTAAGACCCCCTTTAAAGGGGCCTGGTTGTCAGAAACTGGTGTTCAGCGCTTTCTAAAGGTCAGGTCCCTTTAAGATGTCTCAAGCGTGTATATGTTGGTGTTGCCCACTCATGAGGTATATATAGGAAGTAGGAGCTTAGCTGTGGGTTGTGTGACATGTACGGTAGGCAGTGCTCAAAAAGGCCTGCTTGCTTGCACTACTGGAATAGCTGAGCCAATGAGCCACTCCAGAGGAGTAGCTCTCAAAACAGGAGTAGGCCAAGATAACAGATTTCTTACCCTGGTGAAGAGTCTCACTTCTGCATGCATGTTGTTCCCATTTCACTTTCAGTCCTACCACATGTCCTTCTTGTCCATCAACAGTAGATTTTCCCATTATTCATGTTTGCTGCATCTTTCAATTTCGCTAATGTGTCCACTTTATCATTCAGTAATTTTAAAGAACATTGCACATTAAAATATTGTGAAAATTACTAAAATGTTTTACAGTAACTCTAGTTCCTGATGAATATGTTCTGGCTCAATCACTTAAAATGGTTCACCAGGCTTGCCCAGTAAAACCATCTTCATATTACTATCTCCCTCAAACACACTGTTCTCTCTTTATTTGAAATGAAAGAGATAGATATGGAGAAAAATACATAAAAAATGTCAATTTCCATCATGTCAGGCACGTTATCAAGTTTAATGATAGTATTTGTTTAATGCAATAGTCCTTTTTGTTAATCTCTATTTCCAAGATTGCATTAGTAATACAGATGCTTCAAGAGATTATGGAAATCCCTTTTGTATGATTAATGCTTGCTGGCATTAAAACTCGTAAGCCATATTACCAAAAGTATCATGTTATCAAGGTGCAGAAATGACATCCCAACATTTTGTTTAACTCAAGGGTCACCAACCCTTATATGCAGTGCCTCACTTTTCTTATAACCAGACCAAATTACTTAGTTACAGCTTGATTCATTCTCGGGGTTTCTCTTGAGGAAGGCAGACTTCAGGATTCCAATATAAGGAGGTTTAACCATAAAGAGGAATGCTGCTTGCAAGCTCCTCTCCTTTGAGGGACCAGAAGTTTGCCAGTACAGAATGCAAAATGGCTAGCAAGGACAGGACAAGGTCAGGCTACCCGCAATGTGCACTGATTCAGCATAGCTATCAATCTACTTTGTGGCTGCTTCTATGGAATCTAGCCAGAGTTCTAATCCCTTATACTAGACTTATCGGTGGGTCATGACTTGCAGTGATATCTGTCTCCTGTCCCCTACTAGAGAATGCCTTCACTGGCATTGCTGTCCCCAAGGAGGCAAATCAAGCCCATGTGCAGTGTTGCACATAGCTAATGCTATATGTCTCTATGCCATTGAGGAATTTTTTATTCTCCTACTATTTTTAATGTGTCTAAATGACATGTGATACAATGACAATATGTAATTAGAGGAGTGATATGCAAGTTCAAAGAGATCTCTCACACATTAATCTCTTGATGCATTATTCAGTTCTAATTAATATAACAGCTCTTAATATAGTATTAGCAATGTTGGGAGCAAATGTATATTAGTGACAGAAAACAGGAGAGAATAGTGACAAATAAATGCTGATAGATAATGTGGGAAAGGACACAGAGGACACAGGTGATACGAGAGCACACGGGTGAGCAGTAATTTGAACAGCTGGATAGTGACTTTCAGAAATAATTCCCCATCTAAAGAAAAACAGAGAAGGAGAAAGTGTGCTTATTGCCCTTGACACCATTGGTTATTGAGACTCAGCTCTAGATACTGTGTTACAGAGAACTTTATAAATACCAGGGCTAGATCCTTTTCTAGAAGATCTACTTCCAAGAATGACATCAAAGTATCAGAAAATATTGATAGTCTTTCAGTCCCATTATCTGGTATCCCACATTTTGATGTCTCAGAATGAAAATAAAATGTATCACTGTCTTTAAATAAGTATATGTAAACCTCTGTTAAATCTGGAAGGCTCAGCTTTGTAATGATCTGTCACAGGTCTAAGACCCTGTGGTCTTTGGCAAAATCTCATATATTCATCAGGTATAAAACTCTCAATGTTCTACTTCGAGGGGAAGAAATTAGGTTCATTCCAGTGAGCTAAAGGAACAGCTCAACTAGCTCAGCCAGAGAGCGTTTATGAACAATAAGCATCTCTGGCATTTTCCATCCAGTAGCTGGCAGTGGTACACAAATAAAGAGTCATTGTAATACATACTTCTATTTAAGGTAAGGTTAATTGTTGATCTTCGTAGAATCTCATTTCACAGGAGTTTTGTTCAACAATTCAATGCTAATCTAAAATTCTGTCGTTGTATATTGTCTGTGTCAATGTATAGGTACCACAGTTGTCAGCTAAAGAAGAAACCCATATGATAGAAGAATCTAAAATAATGAGTGGTTTAGAGATGTTAACCCAGGTGCTCCTGCATACCTTTCTGATAGTATTAGAAAAAGGGAGAATTCAGTCAAATTGAAGGGGAACAAAGGTAAACGAAGAAATGAATTTTTGTTGCTGTTGCCACAATGCATAACTTATCTGTTAAACTCACCACCAGAAGATATCGCTGAGCCCAAGAATGTAGCAGGATTCTAAAAAGGATTAGACATTTATATGGATAATGAGAGCAGCTACAGTTGCATTAGATTATCTATATCATAAAGGAATATAAACCAACAAGGAGGGCATGACCCAAACACTGAGGGATAGACAGAGACTTCCTCTGTGGTTCCGTTATTCCATAATTTGTTAGTCTCTAAGGTGCCACAAGTACTCCTGTTCTTTTTGCGGATACAGACTAACAAGGCTGCTACTCTGAAACCTATTCCATAATTGTTCAGTGTGGGATTTTGTGGCCAGTCCTCTTTGGTATCTGGTTCTGGTTACTGTGAGAGACAGGATATTGGACTAGATGTGTTACTGATCTGATCCAGTAAGGTGATTTCTAAATTCCTATGCTCCTATTCTGTACGCATTTGGGGGTAAAAGTGTAGGTTTGCACTCCCAGGCTTCTGATGCACCTATAGAACAGGCAGTGGTTTCAGATCTCAATGACTTACAGATTCTCTGAGATCTATGAGAGACCAGGACCTCTGCATGGAGAACTTATGTTTCCAAGTATTCCTGCTCCCCTTTCCATTTCACCAGCCTAGTGGCTATAATGAAACCCATGCTGACAGGTGGTCTCAAGCTCCCGCTCCCGCACCACCATTGTGTGAAGGGGAACGTGCAAGTTACTATTAATTTTTGTGCAGAATCCCCATTCATAGATTCCAAGGCTAGAAGACACCATTATGATCATCTAGTCCAAGGGTTCCCAAACTTGGTTCGTGGCTTGTTCAGGGTAAGCCTCTTGTGGGCTGCAAAATGCTTTGTTTACCTGAGCATCCCAGGTACAGCCGCTCTCAGCTCCCAGTGGCTGCGGATTGCCGTTCCCGGCCAATGGGAGCTGCGGGAAGTGGCGAGGGCTGGGCCACCATTTCCCTCAGCTCCCATTGGCCAGGAACTATGAACCACAGCCACTGGGAGCTGCGAGCAGCCGTACCTGTGGACGCTCAGGTAAACAAAGTGTTTTGCAGTCCACCAGGGTGCTTTCCCTGAACAAGCCGCGAACCAAGTTTGGGAATCCCTGATCTAGTCTGAGCTCTTGGGCCATAGAATTTCCCCAAAATAATTCCTGGAGCATATCTTTTAGAAAAAAACATCCAATAGTGACTTAAAATATTGTTAGTGATGGAGAATCTACCATGACCCTTGGTAAGTAGTCCCAATGGTTAATTACTCTCACTGTTAAAAAAATATGCCTTATTTCCAGTTTGAGTTTGTCTAGCTTCAACTTCCAGCCATTGTACCTTTCTCTGCTAGATTGAAGACCCTGCTATTCAATATTTGTTCCTCATGTAGTTACTTACAGTTTGTAATGAAGTCATCCATTAACCTTCCCATGGGGCCATAGGGGATAATGTGTGTCCCTGTTCTGATCCTACCTCCTCCCCACTTTACACAGGGGACACCATGGGGCCCTGGGATAAGTTGATGATTCAGAGGTGCACTCCTCCCTTCTATGTTCATTTGGGTAACAAAAAGCAGAATTTGGCCTCTTACATATGTAGTGTTCCCAAACAAACTTCAAAAAATTAAAAAAAAAATAAGAGAAGAGTTAGTGAATCAATAGACAGTTATTTACAGACTTAATAGGGATCTTCCAATCTGATTTTCGTCTTTCTGTGAATACCTCTAATGAACTGAATGGTGTTTAAAGTTAATCTTGTTTGCTTTAAATGACATTGCAACAACTTGCAAATCAGTATTGTATTTTCTGATTCAAAGTCTGCTGGCTTCATTTCATATAGTATAAGAACAGAGTTTATCTCTCTCTTTCACACACACACAGTTCTCTCTCTCTTTCTCTCTCACCCCCCCCCCCATCCCTCTTTCCCTCCATATTAAAGGAAAAAAGGAAGCTCACTTTTCATGTCCCCTTGAATTAGTTAACTATGTTTTTTGGCTATTTCACTTTGAGCATTTAACTGTCATAGGGCAGAGCATGGGCCATTTCATACGTTTTGAAATAATACATTGTCTCATTGGAGATAGCAGTGTCATTTGTTTTCATTTTGCCAAGATGTTGCTCTTCAGATTGAAATATATATTAAAGGGAAAAGTCCAACTTTCTGGGAAATATCAACCAACAGATGAGCTTTCTTAAACCGCATTTTATTTGAAGCTCAATCTCTTTCTAGGAAGAGCAGGCTAGATTATCAAATATATTTTGAGATATATGTTGATTAAATTATTGTAACCCTAGAGAAGACAGTGAGTGTGACAGTAAGAACTCTTGTTAATATTTGGGCTTTATTATGTAGGACTTTCTTTTTAGATTCTATGCATTTTTCTCAGGTAGGGCCATGCAAAATATTTCATATGAATATATAAAAATCCTTTTTGCCATTTTTATATGAGATGGAAAATACACAATATAATTTCTTATGAAAAGCTTTGCCAAGTAGATGGCCAAACCTGCTTTTTGCTCTGCAAAACTTAATGACCAAATTAATAGAAATCACTGGACTTACACAAGGGATGAACTTCACTAGTGTGTGCCTCTAAATGCTGAAGGCCATGACTGAAATACAGCTCACTATGCTTGTTGAGCTCTTTATAGGTGTTCCTTGTGTCAATGAGTTCTCATTGTTATGGTACAGAGACCATGGCAGGAGAGAATTAGAGTCCAAAAATTGTATCCCTTACCATGGCTGGAGTGAGGACAAGCACCACAGATGGGTGAGTCACCCATCTACTGTGCCTAAGTTTCCCGAGCTATAAAATAGTGAACATTTTAAAATAAAATAAATCTCCAATTTATTTCACTTGGAGTTGCATGGATGTGGCTAAGGGAAGAATTTTGCCCGAAGTGGCAGTTATACTTAACCTATATAAGTAATTTAGATCCCCTGATGAATGCCTGAATTTGGGCATTGTGAGCACTTACATTACCCAGGTATGCACATAAACTTTACCCACGCACATACAAAATGTGGAAAATAGGAATTGCCATATTTAATCAGAGCTCTATCTTGTCCAGCATCCTGTCTCTGGCAGTGGCCCAGTACCCAGATGCTTCAGAGGAAGGTGTAAGATTCCCACAGAAGGTAGATGTTGGATCATCTGCCTCATGCTGATCTCTAATAGTTAGATATTGGTTTAAAATCTGAAGCATAAGCTTTAATATCCCTTCCAGGTTTTGTTATTAATTATAAAATCTTTAGATGTTCTCATTATCCATGTGACTGGCCAATACTTTTTTGAATCGTGTTAAGTTCTTGGCCTCAACAACCTCATGTGGCAGTGAGTTCCACAGTCTAGTTACACACTGTGTAAAAAAGGACTTGTTTTGTCAGAGTTGAATTTGCCACCTATTAATTTCTTTTAATGTCCCCTTGTTCTTGTGGTATGTGACAGGGATGGTGTGTGCATATTTTTTTCACCTGCACTTTTGATAGTGACTTATCAAATATAAACATTTCCACTGTAACCAGTACTCCTTTCCTGTATTTTCCAAGATGGTCTTTGGCTTTGTGAGAGTTACAATGCCTTGTCTGCTTCCTGGTATTGCAGAAGTCAATGGCAAAGCTCCCACTGATTTCAATAGGAGCAAGATGGCATCCTGATATTACTTATCTTTTGATACCTCTGTAAATGCAAATACAAGGTAATATTATCATGACTAACTTTAGACTATGCACTTGTCTAAATATGTGGTTCATTTCAAATCTTGTTGGAGGATGCAGTGCCCACTGTCTTGATTTTTTGCTGGAGATGTGATAGAAATGGAACATTGTAATATAGAGGAAAATTACCCATTACAGCTAAGTAATTTCCTGCTCAGATTCATTTGAAACTAGTAATTCTTCATATTTCTAAATCAACACCTTTCTAGAATTACATAACATCACTTATTGCAGAGAGAATACAGAATGCTAGTGTGACACATACCATGCAAACCAGGTACCAGCTTATGTGAAGGTCCCCATGCCTCACTTGAATACTGACAAACACATAGCTGGAATCAGTCTGGTTCATCTGTGTGCTAGTGTTGTTATAGTAGGTATTAGAATTATAAAAATGTAAAAATGTGCGTAGTGTTCAGACTTTATTGAATGCTTGTGAGTTGCCGCAAGCATTAAGCTCACTTAGAACATCTGTATTCCATCTTATAAGGTAATGCTTAAGGGTTTGCATTGTAAGCCTGTGTAACTGTAAGTCACCAGAAAGGAGAGAAGCATTAACAAGTGTGAAATACTAGTCTCCAACGGGAAGTGCTATCTGCTACCCATCAACATCAGACGAACTAATGTGGAACATCTTCGTATAAAAGACTTTGTTCTCTCCCTCTACATGAAGAGATGTGCATGTGAATTCCTTCCGTCAGCTGAAGTAGCTGCTCAGAGCACATTGGGTGGGTGAGGGAATAAAAATATCTGTTTCTTGGACTCCTGGAGGCAAGGTTTACTAAGCATAAACAAGAGATCCCCAGTGTTTAGCCTGGGGTAGCCGTAAGGGACCTATTGAACTTGCTTGTTATAGAGGCTTTTATTAACTTTTGAAACTTAAGATGGTAATTAATTTGTGTGTATATATATATATATATATATATGTTTACCTGCTTTAACCTTGTAAATAACTCTCATTTCCTTTTTCTAGTTAATAAACCTTTAGATAGTTTGTTATAGGATTGGTTACAAGCGTTGTCTTTGGTGTGAGATCTAAAGTGTAATTGATATGGGGTAAGTGACTGGTCCTTTGGGACTGGGAGTAACCTGAATATTGTTGTTGTTTTTTGGTGTAAGGGACTATCTATCACAAAGGCAAGGTTGCCTAAGTGACAAAATAGATTGAAGTACTCAAGAGGCCTGTGCATGACTTCCTTTTGGGCTATTATAGTGCCTGAGTAGTTGACACTTGATAATTGGTCAGTGAAATCTAAGGATAGAACTCACGGCCAATTTAGTGTTTGTGGGGCCTCCTAATAGTCTGCCCTGAGGTTGACCACACACACCTGAGCCACTGCAGGACAGCTTGACAGCTAGTTACTCTAAGTAGTCTAATAAACTACCTATTGGTGGATGTCCAAGTTATTTTGATAGCATAATGTGTTGGTATTTGATGGACTAAGGCTGAAAACTACCATAGACCTTTAGCTCGTAAGACTAGCGAAAACTGTAAATGTTTTGAAGTTGACATTTATTATGTTTGGGTGAAGGATGGACACCCACGATGGGTAAAATATCATTGGAAGAAAAGGACTGATGCAGCCCTCATCTGTATTTTCTAACTGAATCCAAGTGGTTATTTTTTTTTAAGGTTCATCTAAATCAGTGGTGGGCAACCTGCAGCCCGTCAGGGTACTCCACTGGTGGGCCACGAGACAGTTTGTTTACACTGAGCATCCACAGGAACTGCTGCCTGCAGCATCCAGTGGTCATGGCCAATGGGAGCTGCAGGAAGCGGTGACCAGCATGTCCCTGCAGTCCGCAGCTCCCTCCGCTCCCATTGGCCGGGAATGGTGAACCGTGGCCACTGGGAGCTGCGGGTGGCTGTGCCTGTGGACATTCAATGTAAACAAACTGTCTTGTGGCCTGCCAGCGGATTACTCTGATGGGCCATGTGCGGCCCATGGGCCGCAGGTTGCACACCACTGATCTAAATGAAGATGATCTCCTCAAAGGCATCTTTCAACCATCTCCTGCTTCTTTGTGGTTATCTTCCTTACCCCTTCTGACTAGAAGCTTCCTGAAACATCAGACAAGCTTCCTCTAACTTAAGTCGTGTAAGGTAAGGCCAACTGCCACTATGTTGAGCCCTGGCTGCTTCAGTTTTGAAAAGTGAAGGCTGAGGCCAGAAGAGAAGCAAATTTGCCCCACAGTGTATCTCAAAAGATAAGTGGTGGTTACTGAAAGGATGAATTTCAGGATAAGTAAGGAAATGGGAGCATAGAAGTGTAGTTGTGGGAAGTCTGTGTACAGAGGCCTTGTTCTCTTGCTGGGTAAAGGAATGCAATGAAGGGAACTTTTGTATAGTTTCTAAAATCAAACCTCCAAAGAGGTTTGGAATGATATCATACCCACAGATACAATGATATGCACAAATTTTGCATCATCACCTACAAATGTTACCCATTGCTCCATTTGTAGGATAAATATTATGAAATAACTGTTTAAACTTTTGGATCACGATTATAAAGGGATAAAGGGTAGTCCAATACTCCCTTCAGAATGGTTTGAATATGTTTCACTGCAAAGGCTTAACTCCTAAAGAGCACGTAGGAGTTTCAAACCACAATAACTCACAGATCCCCTGAGATCTCCCATTGTATTGCCTAATAGTATTTGGGGGCATATATGCTCTGGGGATAGGAGGAAAAGTTCAGGTAGTCCAAGCTGATTAAACCTATGTTTTTAATCCCAGTAATCTTTATTTAAATCTTTACAAACAGCTGCTATATCTCGGCAATATAGTTATTCAAGTCAGTGATATAGATGTGGATATATTTAGGAAGGGTTTTACCAGGGAAGCTGAATTTGTACATCTGTTTCACTGGTGCAATTGTTTCCACTGAAGTTAATGGAGTTACAGTGGTGTAACTGAGAAGGTAATCTGATCTTCAGGGTTTATGGTAATATCTATTCTAAAAATGCAGTCTTAACCAGTGATTCACAGCTAGCTCCCTAATTTAAAACTAATATCTCTATAAATAGCAAGGTATATAGTTAGTTGAAAAAAATAAGTATGTTTTCCAAAAAATGTGGAAAAAACTTTTTTCGTATTGTTCACTATTTTCTGTGAAATATTTTTTTCAATGAAAAATGGTTTTAAAGATTTTTGAAAAATATGAGTCTTTTTGGTGGAGAAAAAACTCTCTCACTTTTTAGCTTTTTTCCAGGAGAAAAGGGCATGTTTTTTTGTTTTGTTTTTTTTAAAAGCATGATTATTTTCCCCTACTTTCTCTCACTTTTTTTATACTATCCTCCCCCTTTTCAGTAAGGAACAAAATGGGGAAAAATAAAGTAAGTTTTCCTATCCTGAGTGAAATTGAGTTTTTCATTTCAAATTATTTTCATCATAAAATAAGAACTTTTTATCAAAATGATTTTTTGGTGAACATTTTTAGTTTTCATTGAAAAGGTAATTTCTGCTAGAAAAAAAAGTTAATGGAATTTTTCCCATCATCTCTAGTTATGTATTGTATGTTATTTTAAGTATACCAGTAACCAGTAAGATCTACTCCCTGTTGGCATTCATTACTTGTGGATTTGTAAATGTCTGCAGTTTATTTAAAGCCACATTCTGCCAGACTTACTTTGTGCTTACTTTGCAAGGCATTCCAATGATTTGGGGTGGATTACAAAATAAAGGACTACTCAATGCAAGAGAAGGGATTCTGACCAGCCCTTATGTGGCCACAGTGGTGCGGAGGGAGTAAAGATTCATACATTCTTCATTGCGTAACCTCCTTAATTGCTGCCCAGAGTTGCAACTGCCATGCTTTGGGACTGCAAGTGAGTTA
>NW_020664371.1:70009-148542 GCF_002925995.2 Terrapene triunguis | reverse complement strand
ACTGAAAAAGCCATCTTACAGCACAAACAATGGCAAAACATTTTTCCTCCACCGTAATAGAGGCTCAAACTAAATGTATACTTCACATGAAAAAAAAAACAGCAAGAGGACCAAAAAGATGCCACCATGGCTAAATAGAGTCAAAGAGGCAGAGAGAAAAAGACATCCTTTAAAAATAGGAGTCATATCCTACTAAGGAAAATAGAAAGGAGCATTAACTCTGGCAAGGCAAGTGTAAAATTATAATTAGGCAGGCCAAAAAATAATTTGAAGAGCAATTAGCAAAAGACACAAACTAACAGTAAAATTTTTTGAAGTACATCAGAAGCAGGAAACATGCCAACAGTGCATCCACTGGAAGATCCAGACCCTAAAGGAGCACTCAAGGAAGACAAGACTGTTGCAGAGGAGCTAAACTAATTATTTGCATCAGTTTCCACTATAGAAGAAATGAGGGAGATTCCCACACCTTACCCATTCTTTGTAGTTGAC
This sequence comes from Terrapene triunguis, assembly GCF_002925995.2. NCBI lineage: Eukaryota > Metazoa > Chordata > Testudines > Emydidae > Terrapene > Terrapene triunguis. The sequence goes on along the minus strand of NW_020664371.1, from coordinate 148,050 downwards.
AAATCTGAGGAACTGTCTCAGACTGAAGTGTCAGTAGAGGAGATTTTTGGAACAAATTGATAAATGAAACACTAATAAGTCACCAGGACCAGATGGTATTCACCCAAGAGTTTTGAAGGAATTCAAATATGAAATTGCAGAACTACTATTTGTGGTATGTAACCTATTGCTTAAATCAGCCTTGTACTAGATGACTGGAGGGTAGCAAATGTAACACCAATTTTTAAAAGAGGCTCCAGAGGAAATCCTAGCAATTACAAGAGGTAAGCCTAATTCAGTATCTGCAAACTGGATGAAACTATAGAATTATCAAACACATAGATGAACACAATATGTTGGGGAAGAGTCAACATGGTTTTTGTAAAGAGAAATCATGCATCACCAATCTATTAGAATTCTTTGAAGCTGTCAACAAACACATGGACAAAGGTGATCCAATAGATATAGTGTACTTGGACTTTCAGAAAGCTTTTGACAAGGTCCCTCAACAAATGCTCTTGAACCAAATAAACTGTCATGGGATAGGAGGGAAGGTCCTCTTATGGATCAGTAACTGGTTAAAAGATAGGAAACAAAGGGTAGGAGTAAATGGCCAGTTTTCACAGTGGAGAGAGGTAAATAGAGAGGTCCTCCATAGATCTGCTATGGGACCAATGCTGTTCAACATATTCATAAATTATCTAAAAATGGATATGCAGTGAGGTGGCAAAGTTTGCAGATGATACAAAATTACACAAGTTAGTTAAGTACAAAGCTGACTGCGAAGAGTTACAAAGGAATATCACAAAACTGGGTGATTGGGAAACAAAATGGCAGATGAAATTCAATGTTGATAAATGCAAAGTAATGCACATTGGAAAACATAATTCCAATTATACATACAAAATGAGGGAGTCTAAATTAGCTGTTACCACTCAAGAAAGAGATCTTGGAGTCATCATGGCTAGTTCTCTGAAAACATCTGCTCAAATGTGCAGGAGCAGTCAAAAAAGAAAACTGAATGTTAACCATTAGGAAGGGGATAGATAAGAAGACAGAAAATATCATAATGCCATTATATAAATCCATCCTATGGCCACACCGTGAATACTGCATGCAGTTCTGGTTGCCCCATCTCCAAAAAGGTCTATTCGAATTGGAAAAAGCACAGAGAAGGGCAACAAAAATTATTAGGGGTATGAAACAGCTTCCATATGAGGAGAGATTAAAAAGACTGGGATCTTAGAAAAGAAGTGACTAAGGGGGGGATATGACAGAGGTCTGTAAAATAATAAATGGTGTGGAGAAAGTGAATATAGTAAAGTGTTATTTACCGCTTCACATTACACAAGTAACCCAATGAAACTAATGGGCAGCAGGTTTAAAACAAACAAAAGGAGGTACTTTTCCACACAACACACAGTCAACCTGTGTAACTCATTGCCAGGGCATGTTGTGAAGGCTAAAAGTATATCTGGTATCAAAAAAGAATTAGATAAGTTCAGAGGAATGGTCCATCAATGGCTATTAGCCAAGATGTTCAGGGATGCAACCCCATGCTTTGGGTCTCTACGTTTCTGACTGCCAGAAGCTGGGACTGTACAAGAAGGATGGATCACTCGATAATTGCCCTGTTTTGTTCATTCCCTCTGAAACATCTGGCACCGGCCACTGTCTCAAGACAGGATACTGGGCTAGATGGACCATTGGTCTGACCAAGCATGGCCATTCTTAGGTTCTTTCCATTCCCTCTTCAGATCCTTTCATGAAAACAGCAAATAAATACATTTTAAAAATCTACATTTAGCAGTTTCACTTTACATGCAACATTTCACAGGGCTCTGCTGCTAACAATACAAGCAAAGTTTCGTACGTGATTGATTTAAAAAATGTTATAGACACATTAAATGATTGATGAAGCTGAAGTATGATAAATAGCACTGGAGTGATTTATGTGGCTGTTCAATTATTTAATGCTCTAATCTGAAAGCCACAGTCCAGTATCTTTACCTCTTTAACTCACCCATCTGAACAGATCTTCAAATGCTTCTTTGAAGACATAAAAGATTTTCACCCTGCACATGTGATTTATGCTTGTATATCTTACTTCAGACATTTTGTCAAAATACATTTTTGACATCACATAGTTCTATTGCCAGAAAAGGGAATCTAAAAGCCTGTTTCTGCTCCTGTGGTAGTCCAAGGGCTGGACCCACAAAGTGACTCAGCTGTTGGAATACGTGATGTTACAATGCATTTAAGGTGCCCCACTACTCAATGGAACCTTCAGCCCAGAGTTCAATGCCTGCACAGTCATGGGTGGCAGGTGAAACCCCACTTCGGGGAGGCTAGCCCCCCAGCCCTGCCCCTTCTGTCTGCCAGAGCCCTGAGGCCCCCCCCCCGTGGCCAACGGATCCCCCGGCCTGAGCCCCCAGGCCGGCCCAAGGCCCAAGACCCAAGATGCAGGCTGTCAGCCAGAGCTGAGCCCCCACTGGCTTCCAGGGATAGAGGGATGAGGAGGGACGCGGCAAGAGGTGGGTGGGGGAGGGTCTCGCATGGGAGGGGGTGAGGAGGGATGCAGTGGGTTGGGTGGGTCTTGTGGGGTGGGGGAGGGATAAGAGGGACATGGGGAGCGGGGACCTCTGGAGACAGGGGGGTGGAGTGGAGAAGGAGAGGAGAGACTCACCAGGCAGCGACTGCAGCGGAGCACCTCGGGCGAGGGATGGAGCAGGGAGGGGAAGATGCAGAGTGCAGGTGGGGCTTCCACATGCACCTATTATGCCCACCACCCCTGTGCACAGTCCATTGGGAGAGCTAGATGCCTAAGAAAGGGATTCACAGAACCCAGCAAGATGAGTAGGGAGCCACCTAAGCTAGCCAGTAGGAAACATTGAGGACAGGAGTGTGGCTTAATCCCTGTTCCTCAAAGGTGGATACCCCGTTAACTGGTGGACAGGGCACATACCTGAGAGGTGGGAGACCCAAATTCAAGCCCTTGCTCTATACCAGGCTGAGTAGGGAGTTGAAAACAGGTCTCCCATGTCCCACATCAATGCCTGAACCACTAGGCTATTGGGTACCTGACCTCATCTAGTCACCCCCAGCTGTCCTATGTGCAGGTAGGTGTACTCAGAGCACACTTACCGGATCAGGCCCCAGAGGTGAGATAGTCAGGGGACTGCCTATTTTGAGAATCCTGCCAGGGCTTAAGTGTGAGCTAGGGCACAAAGCTGCTCAGCAGTGACTTTAGGTGGTTTTGTGCATTCAGAGCGGCAGAAACTTAGGTACCTAGCAAATTTAGGCACCTACTGTGTTAGGAGGCTGCTGAGTGGGAGTTTTGAGGATCTCAGTGACATAAAAATGTTGGACTTTGAAACCAAACATGTCAGTTAGGCATATTAAGTCCCTTCACTGCATGCAGAAAGAGGCCCTAGAAGTCAAATTTAGATATTACCTTTGACTGCATTCAGCAATCTGTATCGCCACAGGGCCTGATCCTGTGTTTTTGCTGTATGCTGTGGACTTATCAGTTGGAAGTGACAGTGGAGGAGAAAGACCTGGGTGTATTGGTTAATCACAGGATGACTATGAGCAATGTGATGCAGCCGTGAAAAAGGCTAATGCAGTCCTAGGATGCATCAGGAGATGTATTTCCAGTAGAGATAGGGAAGTGCTATTGCCATTATGCAAGGCACTGGTGATACCTCCTCTGGAATAGTGTGTGCAATCCTGATCTCCTATGTAAAAGGAAGTTGAATTCAAACTGGATCAGGAGCAGAGAAAGGCTACTAGGATGATCAGAAGAATGGAAACCCGACCTTATGAGACAAGACTCAAAGAGTTTGGCTCGTTTAGCTTAACCAAAAGAAGGCTGAGGGGGAGATATAATTACAGTCTCTGAGTACATCAAAGGGATAAATACCAGGAAGGGAGAGGAGTTATTTTAGTTAAGCACCAAATTTGACATAAGAACAAATGGATATAAACTGACCGTCAACAAGTTTAGGCTTGAAATTAAATGAAGGTTTCTGACCATCAGAGGAGTGAAGTTCTGGAACAGCCTTTCAAGGGGAGCAGTAGGGGCAAAAAGCCTAACTGGCTTCAAGACTGAGCTTGATAAGTTTATGGAGGGGATGGTATGATGAGACTGCCTAGAATGGCACGTAACTGATCTGTAACTGCTAGCAGTAAATGTCTCCAATGGCCAGTGGTGGGACACTAGATGGGGAGGGTTCTGAGTTACTACAGAGAATTCTTCCCCCCCCCCTTCCCGGCTGGAGGGTCGTTCCCACATGCTCAGGATCTAACTGTTTGCCAATTTGGGGGCTGGGAAGAATTTCCCCCCTGGGTCAGATTGGCAGAGAACCTTTGTTTTGTTTTTCACCTTCCTCTGCAGCATGGGGCACGGGTCACTCGCAGGTTTAAACCAGTATAAATGGTGAATTCTCTGTAACTTGGAGTCTTCAAATCATGATTTGAGGACTTCAGTAACTCAGCCAGTGATTATGGATCTATTACAGGAGTGGGTGGGTGAGCTTCTGGGCTTGCAATGTGCAGGAGGTTAGACTAGATGAGCATGATGGTCCCTTGTGACCTTAAAGTCTATGAGTCTATGAGCAATTTACTCAATGAATTTAGCCTTCTCTCTTGTTTGCAAATTGTCCATGACGAGACTTTGACTTTTACAAATGGTGCACTAATTCTTCAGATGTTTTCTGTGAACTAATTCCAGACTATGGGTTTCCCCAAGCAGTGCTGGCTGTAAGTTTTATATTTGAGGTTTTATAGTAAAGCTGTGTATTTGATCTTTTACGTCATTTGATAGACTAAGTCACTCTGTTTCCTCAGATCAAGTTTTATAAACAAGTGGCTTTTTAAGATAGCCACTGAACCGATTTGTTTAATCACAAGACAAATTTCCTGTAGTCATAAAGAATCTGTGTTATCACCCAAATTTCCCTTTCTATGAACATCAATATGAACAAAACTTTGTTTGCATAAATATTTGGGGGGATAAAAAGTGTGGACACAATGGCCTAAAAATTCTAATAAGAGGTGACAAATATTCAGACCATAGGCATTACTTCTGGAATAGTTCATGGATAAGGTCTAAAGAAAGGAAATCCCTGGAATAATATTCCCAGTTAATTATGCTGATATTTCATCCATGTAGCATGTCTCAGTGTTTCCCATCATGTACAATTTTCTTTCCTTTTATAATTATTCAGGCCTGTTGAATAAATAAATTAATGGAGATATCCCATCTCCTAGAACTCGGAGGGACCTTGAAAGGTCATTGAATCCAGCCCCCTGCCTTCACTAGCAGGACCAAGTACTGATTTTGCCCCAGATCCCTAAGTAGCCCCCTCAAGGATTGAACTCACAACCCTGGATTTAGCAGGCCAATGCTCAAACCACTGAGCTATCCCTCCCCTATGTCTCTTTTCTCATGTGTGGTTTTTTAGTTTGCATTTTCTTCACTTTATAAGGAACTATCTCTGTAATTATTAACTCAGCAACGAGCCTTTCTATTTGACTATCATAGCATGAAAAGTATCAAAGCACCAAAGGTTCACATTAAGCTCTAGACTGATAAAATATCATGTGGACCTGGTATTTCATGTATAGGCTTATGTTGCCTTATTGGCATCATACAAAGGACAACCCACTCCACCCACAGTTTGCTTCTTGCTCACAGGCTTTTTTGATTACCAACCCACACTGCTCATCACCATCGGGGTCTGCTGCATCAGAGAAATCAGCACGAAGAGATTAGAGGTGCTGTGGCACAAAAAAGAGGAATTTGAGATCTTTATGGAGTATGAATGACTCAGCACTGTTTGTAATCAGCTATTTTGTGGTGATTTTAGCAATGATGCCACAAGCTGTCATAAAAATAAGAAGCCACAATAACAGGCAACAATTCTTCAATGCCCTTGTAGGAATGCTAATATATAATCCAGCAAGAGTTAGTGATGGAGTAGAAGAAGATCAAATAAGAAGGCATGTATCAGACAATTTATATGCAGCCCAATCCATTTTTATGGAGTTACATTCAGATGCCACCCTTTTAGAATTAACTACAGACATTGAAATATAGGTATATTCCCCACCTTCTGTTGAGAGGAACTGGCCAACATCTATTTACTAAAGCAGTAGCATGTGGTAAGCAATCCACCTGCATCATACAGAGGTTGTTGGATGCAGTTATACAGAAAGACTTAAAGATGAAGGCTACCTAAGACTCAGAATGAAGTCAATGGAGCTACACAGATCTGGCCCCATATATCTGTTACAATAGTGCTGTCCATCATCCAGGCTGCAGTTCTTTCATAACAACGGACCTGATCAACCATCTGTGGAAATGACTACTGAAGCAACAGATGAATGGACTGTGACCTAGAATTCTGACGGAGTCACTGCTACCCTCAACCAAACTAAAATCCAGAAGGAATACGATGCATGCTGGAGCTTTCATTCTGAGAGTTTGACATTCAAATCTGTTGCAAGAGATGTATTCGAGGCTGAGTCAGAACAACTTTGATAGTCTTTCCATGGACTGGAAAACTATAAAACCCAGAGTAATCCAAAATAGGATGGTCTTTTCTTTTTCTCTGTATCATTCTCCCCTCCAAGTAACATGTATAATAGGTGTGAAGGTTATTGCAACTCAGGCCATGGTATTTCTGAAGATTAAAAATGGATCCTGGATGGCCCTCATCTGTTCACCAGATACTGTTTCTGCCAGACCCAACACCTACAGCGAGAACTCCATCCTATTCAGAAAACAGGCCTCCTCTCCTGATCCTTCCAGAGGGAACACAGGTACACTGCCTACTTGAAAGAGGAGCCATATCTTAGCTTCAAGCCAATAACTGTCATCACCACCTAACTGTGAAAAAGAAGTTTCTTATTGTTCCTCTGCCCATCTCCTGTCTTCTCTCTCATCTGTGCCTATAGAAATTGACTTGACAAAACTAACAGCTTTATAAACAAACTGGGAATGGTTGGTTGCAACCCGGTTAATATTTCCATCAATCAGGAAAAGCATTAAGAAAGTCAAGCTAGTTTTGGTACTTGCCTTTTTCCCAAAGTAAAGAAACAGGCCAGAAACTCAGCCCTGTGTGCAACTGCTTTGTATAAAAGAAAGGCCAATATGGGGACACGTAGGCTATTGCCATGAGGGGACATAGTCTTTCTTTTTTCATTTTTTGTTCCTTAATTCCGTGAAAAGGGTGCTCTGAAAATACCTGTTTATTTCAGTGACATTGTTTTGAACTTGTTTTTTTCTTACTTGCTCTTTTGAGCGAGGTGCTCAATAATTGTCACTTAAAGAGAAACTTCTGCTGTCAGAACTATAGCGGGCAACAAATGTGGAACCAAACTCAGGTCCATCTTTAGTTTCTTATTAATGCTGGGCTTTTGGTGGCATGAATCTGCCTCGGAAAGAGCACACTGCCACCTGTGCAGGGCTGTCTATGAACTCAGGCTACATCTGTCTAAAGAAAAAAATCACCAGAGGCTAAGAAGTGCCCTTGATGCACATTAAGCTCTTTCTTGCAAAAGTAAGCCCTGAAGCTCTAGAGGACAGGGAGCTTTCTGCTCTCATCTGTTAGTGAACAGGCAAATGAATGGCCACAGAGCTGCTTCATTTACATGTTTTCTATCCAGACTTCCTCCAGTGACACGTTGGGAGTCACTGTAACTGACAAGCTCAGAATTAATCAGGGAGAAGAACTGAACTGGGAGAGGAGGGGGAAAGGCTGCTTTCCTTGTGGCAAAGATGCTGCTTGAGGGTACTATATGCTACTGGTTCCTTTCCACTGAGGACTTGTGCTGAGGGAGGCTTCTTTGATGGACTACAACGCAGAGAGAGCTCTTTGCTGAAGCTGCAGAGGACAGCAGCCCAGCTTAGTGTCTTCCTGTGAGGCCCTCCGACTCACCCACTAAATAAAGCTGAAATCACTATTGTTGGGCTAGGTGGCAGAGCCTCAGGGCAGGACGAGGCAGAACTTCCCAAGACGCTGAAGACAGGCTGCCAGAGTGCACATGGGACTATGCTACCCACTGACATCACACCATGAGTGGAAGGGGGAAGTGATGTGGTAAAGAGCACTGGCAATTGGACATTCTTAGTGGTGCATTGTTTTTCCTTAGCAGCCGTGGTGTAGTTGTGTACAGTCATTCAGCACTGCCAGTGTATACAGTGCACCTCTCCAAATGTCCTTCCAGCTATACTGGTTTTCGTTGTTGTTGGTGTAACTTTGTCAAGCCTCCCTCTGATGATGATTCGCAGTTCCTGGAAGATTGTTTTATTTATGGAGAATACGTAATGGACACATGGTTTCCTGAATGTGGTGTGCTGTGTTCCAGTAATTACTTTATTTCAGTTTAGCAGAGTTCCTAATATCGAGATTAATAAGGCATTGGCTCTCAGCAAAGACTCATAAGAAGAGGTCTGATACTTCTTTCAATTCAGCCTAAAATATTGATTAGATAGCTCTATTTGACTCTTTATGTTCCTTAAAATAATTAGTGGCTATTTTTTCTACCCTTTGCTTAATCTAGACAATTGTAATGTTTATAATAGTATAGCTAAATATTTTAACTCAAACAACACAGAGCACAAACCAGAAGTGGCCTTATCTAGTGATCACAGCAGGCCAGCAGTGTAATCTGAGTTTACCCTCTTCTCATTGGGGAATATGGAGTTCAGTTTGGGCTAATTTATCCATTTCTTTTTTTATCACTGTAATGCTGACAGCAGTGGGGATTGAACCTGACAACTCTGTATCTTAACGCATGAGCCTCTACTCCCTGAGCTAAAAGACACAACTCAGCCAAACCTACAGGTGGCTTAGCAATCTCCAATTGGCCTAGCCATCATTAGAGAGCGACAGACCACCACTCCACGCAGATCTGGTTTACACTGCTACACCGTTGTAGCAGGGGACTGGAAGTCAAGATTCCTCCAGCAGTCTATATTCCTGGATCTACTACAGACTTGTTGTGCAACCTGTGTTAAGTCATGTAACTACTCTTGGGAGATTTTCAAAAGCACAAAAGGCATTTAGGCACATAACCCCCACAGCAAATCAATGGGAGTCAGGAGCCTAACACACGGGTGTCTGAAAATCTCCCCTTCTCTGCAGTTTATTCATCTCTAAATTGGGCATCAGACTTTATTACCTTACAAGAACATTACAAACATTAATTGATTGTGCTTCATAAAGTGCTATGAGATCCCCATAACGAAGTCATTAGAAGTACATGCAATATGTCACAAGTAGATCAGTGGTTCTCAAACAAATTCATAAAATGGATCACATGTTACAGAGCCTGCCTTGTGGCACACCTCCCCTCCCAATCACAAACATGCAGTCCACCACCTCTCCCCTTTGCAACTGAGACATATCTTTGGCATCCACAGAAATTGCTTACATGGAAGAGAAACAGTAGGGAGGTTTAAAAATGTATTTTAGATGTCTTTAAAGTGACATGTGCATTGGCCCTTTTAGGAAAGAGTTAATCCCATTGCCCCCTCCCACTCTACACTTCATCTCCCTTGTACATGCTCCACTGCTGCCTGGTTTTCACCTCTTCGTCCGCTTCACATGTTTCCTTGACACTCAATTCCTTTCTACCCTGGAAGATGCTCTCCTGCTGATGGCTGACAGCTCCAGTCCCAATGCTGTCTCTAGTCCCTCAGATCCACTGATATTTCCTCTTCTATGTAGCAGCCCAAGTAGAAGATGCTGGTCTGCTCCTCCTTCTTTTCACTTCCTTTTACATGCATGTATCATGATCAATGGAACTAGAGTCAGAGGGCCAATATTGCCTGGATGGACTGTTATTGATTGGACACCAGTGGAACAGGGAACATGGGGAGTTAGGCTGGAAGCAACTCAGCCACATGGACAGAGCAATCCACAGGTTTAATAAAGTTTCACTTGTTTAACTTAAGCTGTATTCAATTTCGCGCACTGTCAAGGAAACATATTGGCAGCATTGGAGCTATGAGGCCTCTGCAAGTGCAGAAGCTGACAGTGGGAGACACAAAACACAGTCTGAAGCCCACAGAGGATTTTTCAGACACAAACCTAACCCAGCAATGGACTTGGTGAAAGGAGCTCCAGCTGTACACAGATCTGCTCATGCAAGAGGACGAGAACAGCAGGGGATTAAACCTGCTACTTCACCTTACAGAGGAACAAGACAGAGATGTCTGCAGCACTCTGAAACTCATCACTGCCTCAAGCCTCACAGCAGTCCCAGGAGTCCTGGGCCCCCCAAAGGAGAATGAAACGGTGGAGCGACAGTTTTTTCACGAGAAACCAATCCCAAGGGGAGGTGATAGATCGCTATGTCACAGCCGTAAGCAAGCTGACTGCTGCATGCTATTTTAGGGACTTGACAGACTCCCTGATTTGGGACAGGATATTGGGCAGCACTTAGGATCACCACCTGCAGGAGCAGCTGCTCCAGAAAGACAATCTCACCTTAGACAGATGCTTAGACATGGGGCATGCAGTAGAAGCCTCAAGAGAAAGGATGAGCGCCCTAAGAGGCACAGCGCCCCCAGAAGTAGATGTAGTGACACAACAGCAAAGGAGAGCAGGTGGCCAGGGTTCCATACCCACCGAGAGATGCATGTACTGTGGCAGACAGCAAGAGCAGGCAAAGGAGACATGCCCTGCACCAGGACAGGATTGCAAGGGATGTGGCAAGTTGAACCATATTAGCAATGTGTGCGAGAGCAGAAGAAGGTCCCAGAAAGATTAATCCAGACTTGTACAAGAGGACGAAAGCACATCAGACAGCCATTATGACATCATGACTCCCCTTGAGTCCAAGAGCATATCAGGTACAGGCTGTTGGGACAGGAAAGCAACAAGGGACAATACCAATCTTCATGCATGTAACCATGTTAACAGGGTATGTCCTGTGTGATTTCAGCTGGACAGCAGGACCTCCTGCAATGTGATTCCTTGGGGTCAATTGAACACACCTATTACAAATACCAGCCACAATATACTGATGAACAATGAGAGCATAATGCAGCCCACAGGAAGGTGTGACTTCATAGTAATCAATCAAAAAAATAACAGACAGTATCAACTGAATTTGGTGGTGGTGGCAAGCACCACAGAACCCTCTGGGGGAATACAGCGATACAAACCATGGATCGGATCAGGGTGCAGCATCAGAATTTTATAGCTGCTGTGCAAGAAGTAAAAGGGGATTCCCATGGACAATGGAGACCATTTTAAAAGCATATGGGAATGTTTTCAAAGGCGACAGGTGCATTGAAGGAAACCTGCATCTGGAAGACCACCCCACAGTGCAACCTGTGTGGTTACCATGAAGGAAAATTGCAACTGCACTTTGTAATCCAGGATGGAAGGAGTTTGAATGTCTTCAGAGCAGAGATATCAGAGCACCTGTAGAGCCAGCACAGCCAGTGAAAACAGCATGCTGGTGCTAAAGAAGCAATCAGGCAAATTATGCATCTGCATAGAACAAAAACCACTGAACCAAGCATTGAAAAGATGCAACTATACACTGTCCACAACTGATGACATCTTGCCAGAACTTTGCAAAAGACCGAATCTTTATGGGTCTGTGATGTGAGTAATGGGTTTTGGCACATAAACCTGGATAAAGAGTCCAGCATGCTGAAAACCTTTGCAACACCATTTGATCACCATAGATGGCTGTGCATGCCAATGGGCATAAACCCAGCACCAGAGGTATTTCAGAGAAGACTCACTCAGCTGCTAGGAGGACTGCTTGGGGTGAAAATAATTGCAGGTAATATCCTCATTGTAGGTGAAGGGAGCAATGGTACAGAAGCTGAATGAGACCATGACAGAAAACTACAAGCTGTTCTGCAGCAATGCAGGAACAAGGACATAAAACTGACACAGAAAAAATGTGACTCAAACATATACTGGATGGCTGCTTACAGCAGAGGGACTGAAAGCAGATCCCAACAAGATCAAATCAGTGAGAGCTCTAGTGGATGTAAAAGGAGGACAGTGCTTCATAGAAATGATAACTTTTCTGTCCAAACTCTCTCCACGCCTGGCTGCAGTAGCAGAACCAATGTCAGAATACAAGGCAGGATGTTGAGTGGGACTGGGCAGGTCCCAAACAGCAAGCATTTGAGACACTGAAACAAATGATAATGGATGCCTCTGTCCTAAAGTACTACCAGCCAGGAGAGCCACTGACGCTCCAGTGTGACACATCAGAGAAAGGATTTGGTGTAGCTCTTTTGTAAGAGCAGCCAGTTGAAGGGCTCTGTCAGAGACTGACCAGGGATACGCCCAAATAAAAAAAAGAGCTTCTGTCAAACTTTTACAAAGTCAACATGGTTTTTGTAAAGGGAAATCATTCCTCACCAATCTGCTAGAATTCTTTGAGGGGGGTCAACAAGCATGTGGACAAGAGGGATTCAATGGATATAGTGTACTTAGATTTTCAGAAAGCCTTTGACAAGGTCCCTGACCAAAGGCTCTTAAGCAAAGTAAGCTGTTGTGGGATAAGAGGGAAAGTCCTCTCAGGGATCAGTAATTGGTTAAAAGATCGGAAACAAAGGGTAGGAATAAATGTTCAGTTTTCAGAATGGAGAGAGGTAAATAGTGGTGCCCCCCAGAGGTCTGCACTGGGACCAGTCCTATTCAATATATTCATAACTGATCTGGAAAAAGGGGTAAACAGTAAGGTGGCAAAATTTGCAGATGATACAAAACTACTCAAGATAGTTCAGTCCAAAGCAGACTGCGAAGAGCTAGAAAAGGATCTCACAAAACTGGTGACTGGGCAACAAAATGGCAGATGAAATTCAATGTTGATAAGTGCAAAGTAGTTCACATTAGAAAACATAATCACAATTATATATATCAAATAATGGTGTCTAAATTAGCTGTTACCACTCAAACAAGAGATCTTGGAGTCATTGTGGATAGTTCTCTCTCCACTCAATGTGTAGTGGCAGTCAAAAAAGCAAACAGGATGTTGGGAATCATTAAGAAAGGGATAGATAATAAGACAGAAAATATCATATTCCCTCTATATAAATCCATGGTACGCCCACATCTTGAATACTTTGTGCAGATGTGGTCACCCCATCTCAAAAAAGATATATTGGACTTGGAAAAGGTTCAGAAAAGGGCAATAAAATGAGTAGGGGTATGGAACAACTGCCATATGAGGAGAGATTAATAAGACTGGGACGTTTCAGCTTGGAAAAGAGACAACTAAGGGGGGATATGATTAAGGTCTACAAAATCATGACTGATGTGGAGAAAGTAAATAAGGAAGTGTTATTTACTCCTTCTTATAACACAAGAACTAGGGGTCACCAAATGACATTAGTAGGCAGCAGGTTTAAAACAAACAAAAGGAAATATTTTTTCACACAACACACAGTCAACCTGTGGAACTCCTTGCCAGAGGATGTTGTGAATGCCAAGACTAAAACAGGGTTCAAAAAAGAACTAGATAAGTTCATGGAGGATAGGTCCACCAATGGCTATGAGCCAGGAGGGGCAGGGATGGTGTCCCTAGCTGTTTGCCAGAAACTGGGAATGTGCCACAGGGGGGTGAATCACTTGATGATAACCTGTTCTGTTCATTCCCTCTGGGGTACCTGGCATTGGCCACTGTTGGAAGATAGGATACTGAGCTAGCTGGACCTTTGGTCTGACCCAGTATGGCCATTCTTATGTTATGTTCTTATGGCTGTGGTACTTGGAATGGAGCAATTCCACCAATAAACCTAGGGACACTCAGTAATAGTGTAGTCAGACCACAAACCCCTAGAGACAATCATGGCAAAGCCCTTTCTTAGTGTTTCAAAGAGATTGTAGTACACATTGATGCGCCTCCAGTCCTACCAGGTAGAGATCAGATATTGTCCAGGCTGACTATTGGTGCTAGCTAACACCTTCTGCGGGGCATATATATCCAGCATCAGCAAGTTGGGGAAAAGGGATCAGAACACTGACTCTATTAACATGCTGCCCTATCTCCCAGTTTCAACAGTGAAGCTGATGGAAATTAGAGAGGCTAAGGAAAAGGACATCTAAATACAGGGAGTCAAGAGAGCGATACTAGCAGGGTGACCAAAAGATAAAAGCCAAGTGCCGGTAGGAACAGAACCATCGTTTCAAATTAAAAATGAGCTGAATGTGCAAGATGGAATATTTCAAGGACAGAGAGCTGTTGTCCCTACTTCATTATGTAAGGATCTCATGCAAAAAATACACACCTTGTGTCTATTGACAGCTGTCTTAGGCTCAAGAGTGTTTATTGGCCAAGAATTAATGCACAACTCTGCTCCTTGATAGAAGAGTATGACTCTTGCCAATCATGATAATTGCCAACAGAAAGACACTCTGTTACCACAGGAGCTTCCAGCAAGGAAAAGAAGTACTTGATTACAATGGACTAGGTCAATGACCTGCCTTATACAAGAAGCAAGTCGGTGACTGGCAACTTGCAGGTCCACTTTGTGAGATATAACCTTGCAGACACTGTATTCACCAACAACAGATCCCAATTTGCCTTGGAAGAATTCAAGGAATTTGCACACAAATGGGAGTTTGCACACCTCCTACCCAGCATACACCCAGAGTAATGGTAAGATGGAATGGGCCATGAAAACAGCTAAAAGACAGGTATACGGGACTTTTTCTTCTGGTTCAGACCTCTTGTTAGCACTTCTGACACACAGAAATACCCTGTGACAGGGATGCCAAAACAGTTGAGCACAGGCACAGATGGGACTAGGGGCATTATTAGCTATAGGGAAATGTGGGCAGTTGTCCTCCAGACCTTGGTTTCCTCCCTTTCCTCCCCCCCCCCCAAACTTTTCATCAGTTTATATACTCCATTATGTCTTCCACTTTTAAGGGGGAAAAACAAACTTTGCAGGATTTCATATAATGTTCTATATCCTGACACAACTTTGCCCCCCACCCCTGAATTTTTATGAGATGATGCCCCTGGATGCCATGAAGGCCCAAAACTCTGCTACCAATGAGGAGAGAAATGTTTCAGCCTGAGGAATGGAGATATTGCTGAGAGGAGATGGTCAACAATGAGAGAAAGCAGGCACTAGAGTATAACAGGTCAGCCAAAGACCTACCAACCCTGGAGGCAGGAATTCCTGTGAAAATCCAGCCATTAGAGAGATACAACAGCCAGATAGAGCCTACAGAAATCATCACAGAATGGAGAGCCAGAGAACCATCCAGAGACCAGCCCCACTGCATGGGAAGAGACTCCACACGGACAGCGTTTGCTAGACTTGAAGATAGGAAACGAGAAACAGAGATAGGTCACTCCTGGTGTGGTCTCCTGTAGAGGAGACCAAACTATCACAAAGGCAGGGAACATGAGAGTTAAGCTAGAATCAACTCAGTCACATGGATCCAGAGTTTAAATGAAGTTTCAATTGTTCAACTTAACTTGCATTCAGCTTCACTCATTGTGAAGGAAACAATGTGAGCAAGATCATCTGTGCAATACACACTGGATGCCTAGAGAAGGAAATGAAAATAGGAAGGAGGAACCAGCACCAAGAGACAAGCCAGCTCTCTGCAGACAAGGAATCTCTGATGTTGACAACATACGTTTTATGCAGCAAAATAAAACTAAAACTATTATATTCTTGCCAAGTAATGCACAGCTTATAGAAAGTGTGGTACCCTAGGCTGCTAGGAGTTTTTACTATTTTTTTCTGTTGTAAACAAAATACATGTAATACCCTATTGTTAAATCACAGATTAGTGGAGAACGCCCTAAATTAGACAGCTGAGATTTGACAGTGAGGACAATAAACTATCAGTTTTATTGATCATGTGGGCATGGTAAGTATTCACTCTGCACTAACTAAATTCAAAGTCCTGCCCCAGCATGCAATCAGTTCAGGGTAAAATCTGGGATGGATTCTCTGGGGAGGAGACTCTATTTTGGTTGTCCTAAAGTCATGATCAGGAAGGTGGAGGGCAATATCCTACACCTATTTTTCACCTGGCTTACTCAAAATCCTAAAAAGAGTGAAGAAAAACTTAGTTATTGTCTAGCTAGAGTACAGCCCACACCCTCTGAATACCATCGTGTCCTTTTCACCCCCAGCTTCCTTAAACAGATCACTTCCCAGCATTTTTTACCTGTGTATAGTTTAGGGGGAATTACAAAATTATATTAGTCAGAGGAGGAAAAGTGTCTTGATTATTGCATTGGAATACTTGGTTCAGGACCATATTGTATTTTCTAGTATCACTGACAGGACCAGGCAATCAGACGGCAATTTGATTGGCCCTAAGCGAGACTAACCCCACTTTTTTCTCCTGTTGTGTAATTTCCCGTAGTAACTGAAGATGCACTTTCACCAGATCATCAATTTCTATCTCAGGAGGAACTGAAGTTGTTTCTACCCTTCTCTCAGGCCTTTGTTAACTTGCACACTTTGATTAAAAGTGGTCATATTTCCAATTCTTATTCCAATTCATATTTCCAAAAGTTTCCAATTCTTTTGACATCAGCTAAATTCAGAAAATGCACCAGACATCAAGCTCACATAGCACAAAGTTTACACAGTAATATTCTATTATCTCATACCATAAATGCACAAGATTGGAGACAAACAGCACTTTCCTCAGGAAAAACTGTTAAAATGTCACCTGCTCTGCTCTGTGATCTAGGTCAAAGTGAGGCAGGGGCTGGACTCGATGACTTTTCAAGGTCCCTTCCAGTTCTAGGAGATAGGATATCTCCATTTATTTATTTATTTATTTATTTATTTGTCAGTGGGAAATTACAGAGCCAGCAGGTTCTGTGAACAACATACATCATCATCATGGCACATCCCAAAGGGACATGGCCTCCTTGCAAATCGAGGACCACCTGGATCAATCTGTGGCATGGAGCTTAAGGTGGTCTGATTGTATATTCAGTTTATGTCCATCACTGGCAATCATGTCGTGCCACCAAAGTTTTTGGTGCCTACGCGATCACTGGCTGTGTGGCAACATTCCTTGGTACACGCATTTCAGAATTGCACCAAGAAAGCTGCCAAAACCAGGTGGAGGTGGTTGGTGGGTTCGGCTTTGAATATCCTTGTTTCTGATCTTGTCCTACCATTTGATATTTGATATGGCTGACAGAGACAACAAGAATAGAAAATATCAGTCCAAAGTTCTTCAGCTTTTCTCAGCACCCACGCTTCACTTCCATACAACAGAGTTGGTATAACTGTGGTTCTATAGATCTGCAACTTTGGAGCAATGTCTGCACGGAAGCCGCTGAAGGGTCCAAAACATAGCAACAGCTGCCGCTATACAAACATCCACATCTTTGAGCATCCTCCAGCACTGTCTAGGATGCTTCCCAAGTATTTGACAGCTGCCATCTGCTTGATGCCCTGTCCAGACAGGCTAATATTGAGCTGGTTGTAATCTGGAGCTGGAGGCTGTTCGATGGTAATGGCCAGGGGCTTAGTTTTATCCAGATTAAATTGTAGCCTCGCTTTTTTCTTAGCTTCAACTGCTGTGATCTCTGGATGACATTTGAAAGGCTGAGGCCCCAGCACTGAGCTAGCAGCAGTCAGCACTGATGACTTGAAACAACACCATGCTTCATCAGATGACAGAGAGAGTGGGGGAATAAGACCTTAGCCTCTAATGCTTCAGTGGCCTTTTGCAGTTCAGAACTGAAAGCCATCTGACAGCTTGGTTGTAAGAAGAGCTTTTGGTTGAACTGGTTTAATTTTGGCTCATTAGCTCGTTATCTTCGAAGTCAGGGGAAGTCACTTTTGTCAGCAGAAGCTGATGATCAAATTCAGCACCTCTGTGAGCTCATACATCCATGACTGTTGACTGCCAATGATTGTTAACAAGGACATGATCAATAACAGTCTGGTGAAACCATCTGGATTGTACCAGCTCTGCTTGTGAATCTTTGAGTGATGGCAGAGCGAGTCAGCAATCACCACGTCATTGGCAGCCAAAAATTCAAGCAGTCACTGCCCATTCCTGTTCTTCTGCCCAATACCAACGTTACCAGACATACTTGCCAAGGTGTCATTATCTTTTCCTTTCTGTGCATTAAAGTCACCCAGGATCACAATGACATCTCTTCTCAGTGTTTCATTAAAGACTGACTGCAGTAGCTAGTAAAAATTATCTGCAGCTGCATCATTGGCATTGGTGGGATCATACACTGTGAAGACATTAAGATTCCCACAGCCAGTACGGAATCGGATGCTCATAAATCACTCATTAATCTCCCGCCAACTCTGCAATGCCTGTTGGGCATTGGGTGAAAGTACAATGGATATTTCTTGCTGGAGCAACCCATTGGCAAAACGTAGAGTCCTTAACTTTCTTTGCACCACTTCCTAGCCAGGACACTTCAGATAAAGCTCAGGGCTCAATGTTCAGGTTTTTCAACTTGACGAGGAGGACAGCTTTAGCTGTTTCAGACAATCTTTCCAAACACCAATTTTACATTTGCCACCAACACACAAGATACTATAATAGCCCTTTTTCATTGATCATTTTTGCCTCAGCAGCAGAAAAACTTGCCCATTTCAACTACAAGGGCAATTGACCAGATTGCAGCGGGTTGTCGGCTTCAGTATAAATGCCCTCACAAGGTGACCTTGCTGACCCTGGAGGGCCTGACAACATACAAAAGAACTACAAAAAAATCTTGGTTTCCTTTAACTCACGCTTTAGTATCAGATTGTATCAATCCACTGAGTTGCTTCTTACATGACAAAATAATTGTGGATTTATATTCAAAACAAATTCTGAGCTGTCAGGACTATGACTGGGACTGTGAGTGAAAGCATAGCTGAGTCTCTTTCTGAATCAGATTAACAGCATAAATGTTTATGCTTACAGTTATAATGCTATCAATTTTCATTTGCCTCTTCCTTGTACACAGACCAATTTCCTTTCATTCGTCCTACTTTCTATTTGGATTGAGTCACAGGATAGGAAAAGCACAAGTGCTTTTGAAGCCTTTTGCTTTAGAAAGCATTGAGGTAGAGCAGTGGTTCCCAAACTGGGGTTCGTGAATCCCTGGGGGTTCGCGAAATGTTACAGGAGGTTCACGGGAAAAAATTCCCTAATGGCGGACAGAGCTGTCCCTAAGGATCCTGGGCTGCACGGGGCCAGCAGCCCAGAGCCCCTGGACTTCCAAGAGCTAAGCAGATCAAAGCAAGCATATCTATCACACTTGATGAGATTTAAACTTCAAGACTCCTTATAAGAAATGGAAAGGGAGGTGGATATTTTTTGCTGTTTTTAAAATTAAATAGGCAGCTAGTATTGTTTTTAAAATTATTATGAAGAACAAGTTTAAGCTTTGTTGTAATGTGCGATATTTGCCTGCACTGCTCAAGACTTGAATGCTTGTGTAGGAGGAACTCTGAGTTGGCTTCTTAAATACCTTCATGCTGTTTCACATCTGATACTCCTTGATGAAACATAGGAGCCTTGTCTTATAACAGGCTTATTCAAAGAGATACAAGCTACGAAAGCGAGATCTTGGAAGAGTGTTGCTGTTTTCATAATGTAGTAAAAATACTGTAATGATAAATAATAAATAGTGTGTAATAAGCATGTCATAAAAAAATTATATTTTCAAGATCACTGCTTTTATAATTTAAACTCAGGTAAAGAAGAAACTCCCTGGAAATATTCATTTTTAAGAGGGGGTTCGCGAGACACAACATTTTAGTGAAAGGGTTCACAGATTGTTAAAGTTTGGGAACCACTGAGGTAGAGTAACCCTTGCAAAAAGTCAAAGCCAGGGGCATGGCCAGAAGAAAGAAGGGTTGACTGGAATATGAGCCCTTGCTTCTGAATATCTTGACTAGGTTTCCCTCACACCACCACATTTTTAGGGTTTTAAATGTAAAATAAAGCTAGAACGGTGATCTCTTTGAGGCAGGGAAAGTCTTTTTGTTCTGTTTTTGCACAGCACCTAGCACAATGAGGTCTTGGTCCACAACGAAGGCTCCTAGGTGCTATGGTAATACAAATAATAAATAACTAGACTTAATACAAAGGAAAGGTAAGCCAGACATGCACACCCCTCAAAGACTCCCAGTTCACCTCTGTCGGGCCCCATCCAGCAGCCACTGAAGTTAGTAGGAGTCCTTCCACTGACTTTAAAGGGCCTGATTCAGCACCCAAGGTAAGCACAGAAGTTAACAGACAGGCTGCACCTCATATTTTCTCAAACATCTCTTTTTTTATTATTATTATTGTCTATTACACTGACTACAACACAATGACTGATAGGAATAGCTGAAAGAGGAGGAAGAAGGGCTTCTGCAAAAGGCAAGGAGTGAGGGGGTGGGAGCAAGACTTGAACCTATAAATTCTCATTTAGTAGTGCAAACTCCTAACTACTGGACAGGAGTGTGATTTATATAATGCATGCATCTAGCAAATACTTATGAAGAATTATGGAAATTAGAAATGGAAGAAACCAATTACATTGTTATCCACCCTCCTAATCAGTGCAAGACATATTGTTTTATTATAATTAATAGTTTACGAGGAAAGAGTTCTGATTCTTGAGAAGACTGATTGCATAGCTGGATCTTAAATTGCATCTGGAAAGGAAAAGCTCGTCAAAGAAACATGATGGACCAAGTGTTTCCTTAATGAAACTTCATTGACTTAAACAGAATTTTTGCCAGAGATTAATATGGTCCAAGCAACTTTCACATCGTGGGCCCAACTTGGGCCTTACATTTTATCTTGCTACAACCTGAGATCTGATTCAACAGTTAAAAGTTGAAGTGTTTTGTCACCATCATTGTATTGTAGTATCTTTGAGGTAAAACTGGATTGTAATTTCACAGCATAGACACACTTGGAACATTTAGGACATTTATTTTAATCTATATGATCCACAAATAAATGTACATATGAAACACATAAAGAATACTGATATCAACAAGACCAGTATTTGACCCACATCATTGCATCGGAGACATGAACAAGTAGTGACAATCCATTAGCAGGACAGATGTTTGGCTCCTAGCTCTGTATAATGCTGTCTACAGCTGATTTATACCTTTTTTAGAGTGCCTTTTTTAGAGTTAGATAAAGTGTCTGTATGTTTATTAACAAATAGTATATTCAGGAGTAAATTCTTCTCTCATTGCTAGCATGACCATTAGTCAGAATTCAATGAGTATTATTTAGATGGAACCAGTGGCATGCTGTGACATTTTTAGTAAGGCATGCAACAACTTTTTTGCATGCAAGCCATGAGCTTACACATATGGTGTGTGTGAGGTCACACTGTGAGGAGGACACCAATTTGTTCTACATGTGCTTTCAGGGGCTGGATGGAATTGTCCCTGGACTGCCCTGAACAATACACAGCCAGTCGGGCATGCATAGTATACACAGACGGCACCCCACTGAATGGAACCATAAGTGTGCATGATGATTTCCAGAAGAGATAAAGATGGACTCCTTGTCTAGAGCAGTGGTTCTCAACTAGGGGTACACATACCCCGGGGGGGGGGGGGGGGGGACTCAGAGTTCTTCCAGGGGGTACATCAACTTATCTAGATATTTGCCTAGTTTTACAACAGGCTACATAAAATGCACTGGTAAAGTCAGTACAAACTAAAATGACAGAGACAATGTTTCATTAATAGTGTGCTGTGACACTTTTGTATTTTTATGTCTGATTTTGTAAGCAAGTAGTTTTCAAGTGAGGTGAAACTTGGGGTATGCAAGACAAACCGGACTCCTGAAAGGGTACAGTAGTCTGGAAAGGTTGAGAACCACTGGTCTAGAGGAGCTACAGTCGAAAACCTCGATCCTGAAACTATAGTGTATAGGACAACTGCTGGGCTCACACTGAATTCAAGGGGGCTCCACTGGCACAGCAGTCTACCCACATGCTATCAGTTGCAGGTTCTGAGCCTAAATTAAGACATCTGCAGTGAGCTGAGGGAGCCAGAGCTAGTTCTGATAAGCTGCAGAACCTGCGGTCACTAGGGCCTGGATCCACAAATGGATTTAAGTATTGCAACTCTGAGAGTCATACCACCTAACTTTTAGCCACTGAGAAAAATCACAGGAACAACAATGGCATCCACAAAGCCTGAGTTAGGTACCTAGGGTCCCTATACAATGCATGGGGACAGATACGTGTCTAAGATTGGGATTCACCGAAGCCAGTGTGCTAGGTGGGGAGCTGCCTAAAATAGCCAATGAGAGATGCTGAAGAAAGGGGTGTGTCCTAAGCCCTGCCCCTCTCATAGAGTTAAGTGCCTAAATCTCGGTTGCAGGGCTTCTTTTTGCTCATGATCCAGAACCAGGAATCTTTTCCTGGAGTCAGGAGGTTTAGGTAACGATGCAGTTTCTTGTGAGAAATGAGTTAGGCACCTTCCTAACTCCACGCAGAAAAAAAGGTAGGAGGAGGTGGTGCCAACCTTTTAACTTTTAGTCCAGTGGTTAGAGCACTTACCTGGGATGTGGGAGACAGGTTCATTTCCCCTTTCTGTTGGATAGGGAGAAAGAATTTGAACAGTGGTTTTCCACCTCTCAGAAGAGTTCTCTAACCACTGAGCTGTGGGATATTCTGACTGCAGTATTATAATTGGTTCCACTAGTTATAATACTTAAAGAGTCACTGGGCCAGACAGAGAGAATGACTCTATAGCCTGGTAATTAGAGTACCCACTGGGGAAGCAGGAGACCCAGGCTCCAATCTTCCTGCTCCAGTGACTAATTATTTATCCAAAATGGAATAACTTCAACAGGAAAGACTGAGGCAGCTTCCCATCAGAATATCCCATTGCTCAGTGGTTAGCACACTCTCCTCAGAGGTGGGAGGCCCCTATTCAAATCCTGTCTTCATGTCAGGCAGAGATGAGAATTGAACCTGGATCTTCTACGTCTCAGGTGAGTACTAAAAGCCAGGCACCATCACTAGCAGCTGCCAGATTTTGAATGAGGCCTAATCTGGTAGGCATGCTCCATCTTCCCTCTTTTTGTTGATTGCAGAGGCTTAGGTGGGTGATAGGCATCCAGGTGCTGAGCATGAGACAACAATGCACAAGACTGAGGCAAAAAAACTTAGGTGCCTAGAGAACTTTTACTCTGAAAATGTAGGTGTTGAGTGAGTTGAGGTGCCTACAGGGTTAGGCGCCAGCCAAGCGGGAGTTTTTCTCAGGTAGTTCCTCAGCCAGAGCCTGCGATGATTCATCCCTCAGCCTGTGATGACTCAACCTTCATGTGTGTTGCAGCAGACAATCCACAAACCAGGACTAGGTCAGATGACCCCCAGGGCAGCTATTTAATCTGACAGAAAGAGCAGCAAGCCAATCTGTGCAACATCACCACTTGGCTGAGAACTCTCCCTCTGCTTCATGGTGTTACAGACTGCCTGGGCTTCCAGCCTACCCCTGCCCCAGGCTTCTTGCCTGCTGACCCCACACAAGCATCCACTGGAATTGGCTCTACTCCCCCTGAGTGATTCACCCAGCGACCCCCTGACAGTTTTGTGGATTGCAGTAATATATACCTCGTAAATCTGATTTAGGAACCTAAATTTCAGTTTAGGCATCTAAGTCTCTGTGGATTTCAGCCTGGGTGTCCCATCAGAAATCTCCCATCAGGGGCAGAGAGTTAGAGTTCTGCCTTTCCTTGCTCTTCACTCATCACTCCATACAAAGAGTAAGTGTGCGAAAACCGAGACAAGCCTGTGCTGTGTTTCATGGACCCAAAAGCTTCCAGGCCTTGTCAAGACTTTAGAGATGCTTGGGGCTGAAAGACTCCTCTCTGTATATGCACCCACTCTTCCCTTTCCCTCCATCACATACACATGTAATGAAACTTGAGACACATAGGAGAGGGGATATTTGATGTCTGGGGTTGGATAGGTCAATGTCCTTTCCTCCCCATCTCCTGGTTTCTTTATATTTTGCTCCCAGCAGGAAGCAAGCAAATGAGATGACAAGACTGGCCTCATTGGTGGAGTGGAGTGGATGAAGGGGCAACAATAAAAGAGACTACAGTAGAAAAAAAGAGACTAGGCAGAACCAAGAAAGCAAGGACAAGATTTGCTGCCATGGATGAATGGAGCCAATGGAGAGATTCAAAGAAGGGGGGATGACAGTCAGATCATAGTCAAGGCAGATATTTTTAGTGGCTGTGTGTTATATTGGCTGAAATGAGGCAAAGTGGGTATGAGAGAGTACAGAGTGGAAGAGCTTATAGTGATTAAGGTAGATGAGAGCCTAGGTAAGAGTTTTAGCTGTGGGAATAGGCAGGGGAAAGACAGAACTTGGAAATGTTTTGAAGGGGAAAGTGGCAGGATTTGGATATGGCCCAGGTCTCCCTGGATCTCCCATCTCTGAAGACAGTGCTCTAACCACTGAGCGATGAGATATTCTGATGGGAAGCTGCCTCAGTCTTCCGTATTGAGGTGCAAGAGATGGGAGGAGCCCAGATGAAGGGCCTGAGTGACAGGGAGGATGACTGGCTTCTCACTGGGCTTAGAGATGGCAGGGAGCAGGAAGGGCTTGGGAAGAAAGATATTTATAAAATAAAATGAATAAACTGACAACACTTTAATTATAAGTGTGAGAGGGGGACTCCACCAATCAAATGGTTCCAGAGGGGGCCCAGCTATGGTCCCCAACCAGCCCTGGAAGGAAGGGAAGACAAGGGTGATAATAAGATCATATGGTTGCTTGTGTGTGTGTGACGTGTGGATCTTAAGAAACTCATGCAGTTATTTATTTTTAGGCTGTTTCTTTGAAGAAGTACATTTTGGGAGGGCAGGGGGGTATGTTGTCTTTAAGGAGCAGAGTGATTCATCTGAAACCTTTGGTAGCAGTTAAGAGCAGCAAGAATTTTTATCTTCATAAAGGTAGGATAATTTGAGAAAGCAAGCAGCCAAGTGTGATCGTACCCACTGTGGGATAGCCCACAGGGCTGGCTTTGACAAACTCATCTGTCTGTAAGGGAAGCTGTCTTTTTGTTTCTGTTATTTAGACCACAGCAGTGACTTTCTATAAACACCAGGGGCTTTCTTGGAGTTCAGATCTTAGCTGATGTGACAGAAACAACAATTCTTATTAGATGCTTGAAAATTACAGCCCACAGTAAAGGAGGGTAGGGGGGATGCAATCAAGGGTGAAAATTGGGCAGATTCCACAGGCTTTTAGTTTTGAACTCCATAATTGCTTAAGGATTTTTTGAATTGCAATATTTGAAGATTAAATTGATGCTTGTTTTATTATACTTTGAACAATAACATTAATTAAATAAACCTCATTAGAGTAAAGCTCTTCAAGATACCATAAAACCTGACAGTGTCACTCCAGATAGTTAAAATAAAAAAATCAAGAACCTGCATCTATAGAATTTTGACAGCTAGTAACTCAGTTTTGAAAATACATCTTAAAATCACATTTAGGAAAACTATACCACCTATTCATGCTCATAGATAAAACCCTACCTGAATCGTGGGATGATCTTCAAATAGTTGCAGCTGAGTTACAGAGAAGACGTGGAAAATTCTGGGAAAGTAATAATGTACCTTTATTAATTGCGGTAATTTGGAAAAGTCATAGCAGACCTATTTGTGTAAGAAAAATTTGCTAGAACAATATAAACACTCAACTATTATGTTATGCATGTGAATTTTTTTTTGATAACCAGACAATTTGGTACAATTAGAGGGCTGTAACCATGGCAGGGTGAGTGGGGCAGCGGCCGAGGGGTGCAAAACTAGGTACAGTGGAGAAAAATGGGGCAGGAAAATGGTGGCAGCACTGCCTGCAAAGCTGAGCACCCAGTCAGCAGCCACCTCTGAAGGCAGCACCGCTGCCAGCAGCAGTGGAGAAGTAAGGGTGGTAATACCATACCCGCTGCACGGCTCTACCCCCTACCATTTTTTCCCCTCATCCTTCTTCCCCCACTCCCCCGGCTTTGCGCCCTGTTTATGGCCCTGCCCAAAACTCTTCAAGATCATTTAAATGTACTAATGGGGGGGAAAGTGTGTGTTGGAAACCTCAAAATGTATGGAAAATTCTGGACTGTGCCAAGAAAGCTAATTTAAACCAAAATTGCGGAGGAAGCCTAATATTATGGAATCCGCAATTTCCACAATATCACGAATGAAGTAGGACCTTATTTATATATCTTTACTGTGTGATCACTATTTTGCAAACATATACCAATTAGACACAATTACGTATTCCTTGTGCAAACAAACTAGTTATTATACATTGCAATACCATAACAGAATTATGTAATAATCCACCCTTACTTTCCAGGGATCAGACAATATTATTATTATTTGTATTGTGGTAGCACACAGCATGGTCCTGATCCAACAAACCACATGCAAGTCCCATTGAAATCAGCACATGCTTAAGTTAAATGTTTGGCTGGATCAAGATCTCTACCATCAGCCTGAATATGAGATTAAAAAAATATAATGCTGTTGGAGGATCTAATAGAGCATCTTAAAATATGGCACAGAGGATTTTTTTTAAAGGCTGAAAAGGCTCTGCTGCTGTGGTTGTATGTTCATAGCAGTTACTGTCTATAATTTTCCCCAAATGTAGTGAGGAAATTACCCGAGATGCCTAAATCTCCTGATGGGAACAAGAGTATCTGCAAGCTCTTTGACTGTGAGAGCTTTTATCCAGCATTTTATCTAAGTAAAGACTTTTGTCTGACACTGAACTATTTACTTAATCTTTTTCCTACAAAATGATTATTTTTATTGAAGCAATTAGGAAAATTAAACGGTACAGTGAGTAATTACCACAAGTTTATTATACCTTCTGAAAAATGCGTGCAATGTCGTGGAATGCTCCAGAAATGTAATTAAAGCAGCAGAATTTCAATTTTCCCCATAGATTTTAAGTCACATTAAAACCTGATTACTTAAACAGAAAAAAAAGCCTTGGGAAATAGAGTGGGGAAAGGGGGAAAATATGCAACCTAAGAAGGAGGAGAGCGGGGCAGGTTGCAAACTTGCATTTCATTTTGCTGATGGTCTATGGAGCTAAGTGGCAGCAAAAGAGTCCAATCATTTCTGAAAGCTTTGCAATGATTCCCAGCTATTAACCTGTTTTGTGTAATTGAACAGTTTTGCATGCAACTATTTGGGTGAATGGTTGTGATGTTTTATTGGAACATATCTTTCTGTCCAATGAGCCAAAGAGATATGATAAACTTTATAACTAGCTGTGTTTTGTTGCATATCAAGTAAAAATTACACCAGATATTTAAAGTGCTATTGTCAAGGAGTTAGGTCAAAATACTGGCCTGCCTAGATGTCCTCTGAACTTAGTACCTAGCAGATGCTGTGAATGTCATCCAAGACAACTGCCAAGTTTATAATGGTGCTCACAAGTCACTATTGTTAATGTGCTCTTCAACATAGATTCCAGAGAGAGATTTGCTAAATGAAACCACTTTCAAGGTAGGTCTGTTTTTAGGTCTAGTTGCCTTGACAGTGTCCATTCAACTATAAATATCAAACTATCATCCAACCCTAATATTCCATATCAGAAACTCTAGCTTCAACTGTTGAGGACACCTGACTTGTAGGTCAGATTGTCAAAGACAATTTTTTTTCCCTCCTCATATTATTTGCTTCAGTGATACTTAGTTGTACAAGATTTCCCAAGTTCAAACCTTGGGGTATGTTCATTGTGCACACAAGCTTTCCAACAGCATAAGTGTGTAGCTCTGCACTGAGAGCAAAGGTAACCCACAGTATATCCCTCAGTGTTTAAAATCTTGGGGAACATAACAATTGCAGTGACTGCAGACCTCACTCACTTAACCAAGGAATTAAAAAAATATTAAAGTAAACTTTATTTTATTTTCTGTATATTGTAATCGTGAACACTGCATATGATGTATTTGCTGCAACTAACAATTGCATTTTGTTATGCACAACAACAAATAATGGCAGCAGCTTTCACAACTTATACACCTCAAGCGTTTTCAGCCTGTCTTTCTTAAACACAGTTTTCTAATTACCTTCATAGGTTGTGTTCTTGTTTTTCTTTTGTGCCAAGAAGCTATTCAATAGCAACATAACTTCCCAATCATTTCCCCGTAGAGCTTTCCTTAGTGTTTCTGTTCAATGGTTGCAAGAGCTCAAAACATACACAGTGGCTTTTACTAGCTAGATATTACTGTGCAGCAGAGAGGTGTTATTTTTAGACTAAAAATGCAGATTGCCTCTTTCTACAAAGAGCCACAGTTACAACAAAAGAGTCCCCTCCTTTCCTAGACTTTCTTGTTATTGATTAAATGTAACTACACCATTATTGGCAAAGTGTCTGCATGTTTCCTAGACTTTTTTTTTTTTTTTTGAACAAGCTAAGATGCAGTTACATTTTCTATTAATCATAAATATTGGAGTTTTGATCGCGTTCAGTGGTTCCTTGTTTGAATGGATTAGTATTGATAACTTAACATGAAGGGAGAAGACTATTTCTATATAAATTACTCCATGATTTTTCAAGTCACCTTTTTTTTTTGTTAAAGGGGGAAAAAAAGCTTTTCATGTGTCTGTACCTTGGGAGGCACAGGAATTCCACCGTTGCTAGGCCACCTGCTGCACAGTATGATGTACAAAGACAAAGCATAACTGAATTGTAGATAATCAAGTTACTTAGCCACTGAGACCCATCCATTCTCTCTATGCACATGACTAGAGTGATATCACAGTTGAGACTTTATAACAAGAATCTAAGCTGGATGGAATGACTGCGAGTTGCAGACAGTAATGTCTTTTTCCTCAAAAGACAACAACAATGAAAAAACCAAAATGAGCTAACATAAGCACCAAACTTTGTGGTTCAACCCACTCCCCTTTGGCCCTGGATAGGAAGCCCTCCTAAACACGTTCTCTCATACAGCTCATTTATGGTCCTTCCCCATAGCACCTGTACAAAGGGAGTTGGAAACTGAGCCAATATTGTCCCTGCACCCTATCACAAAGAACTAGTAGCTAAGGCCCAGATCAAAGGCATTTAGGTGCCTAACTCACATTGAAATCAACAGGAGTTAGGCACCTAAATCTCTCTGATGATCTAGGCCTAAATGTTTGTTGATATTTTATTCTTATTGTTAGAGTAGATAGCGGTCTATATTTAGAGCAGATTAACATTAGTTCTAAATAGGGTTGCCACCTTTGAAGTACAAAAAACCTGGGATATCCTGAGCCCACAAAACTGGACAGCTGGCAGTGTGTACTGAGCACCCTTACAGATCTCCCAGGATTGCTGCATCAAAAACGGGATGATCCTAGGAAAACCAAGACAGGCAATTCTAGTTCTACAATGGGAGTTTATGGCGCTGTTGACTATTTTGCAAACGGTACTAATTGAATACATTGCAAACCACAAAGACTTTGCATCTTGTTTGATGTTCTTCAATATCTTAAATTGAGCTTACAACACCTGTCTGGTGCAAGATGTAATTAGCACAGTACTTGAGAATTCCCCAGACACTTTAAAATTAAAAATTGTTGCATGCATATTAGATAGGTTTCATTAGCAAGTTTAAATCTTTGAAAGAGAGACATCCTAACCACATTAACATGTCTTAATGGCTAATAATGACAACTAAAGATAGTAGTAATAGCAAGTAATTCTGCTAGTGATACTATAGTATTTTCTGTTTAATGTGTCTTTAGAGGTACGTGATTATGGCTCACACGTGTTTTCTGTGACATCACTCATAACAGGGATAGTCCATTTCAGCATGTCAGCAACCTTTGAGTAGACAAACTACTTATCTGAAAAAGGTTTGGTTTTTCCCACTCAAGGCTTACAGCTCACCCTGAAAATGGTACACATAGACTCATAGACTTTAAAGTCAGAAGGGACCATTATGATCTTCTAGTCTGACCTCTTGCACAACGCAGGCCACAGAATCTCACCCACCCACTCCTGTAACAAACCCCTGACCTATGTCTGAGCTATTGAAGTCCTCAACTTGTGGTTTAAAGACTTCAAGGTGCAGAGAATCCTCCAGCAAGTGACCCGTGCCCCACACTGCAGAGGAAGGCAAAAAAACCCCAGGACCTCTGCCAATCTGGCCTGGAGGAAAATTCCTTCCCAACCCCAAATATGGCGATCAGCTAAACCCTGAGCATGTGGGCAAGACTCACCAGCCAAACACCCAGGAAAGAATTCCCTTCTTCCTCCAGTCCTGCCATGCCTTACAGGTGTGGCAAGGCAGAGCTACACAAACCCATAGCAACTCCTTAACCCCTTTCTGCCTGGTGCAAGGTTTGTACACCTTGCCTCACATTCCCACACCAGGATGCAACAACATTCGGTGTGCTGTAGCCTGCTCCATGCAGAGTGCCTGGCCATCCCTGCAGGCTAGTAGAGGGGCAGACTATGGACCTGCTTCCTTCCCCTCCCCTTTTGGAGTAATTCATGCCCCGCCATGCACCTTTTGGGGAAGTCCTGCATTCTGCTGAGTACAGGAACTGCTACTGTGAGGGAACCCCTGGATGAGGCACACAAGGGATAGGATAGGCTTTTGTGTCTGTGAAATCATGAAAGGACAATCCAGCCTCTCACAAACAAAGCTACATAGTGGGGCTATGCACAGGTCTGACATGCGAGTTGGTTCTTGAGTGTGATATTCAGATTTATTTGGCTTAGGTTTCATTTCTCCAGCTGGTAAGTAAAGAGCCAGCTACCAGATGAAGAGGTCTGACAAAGAGATAACAGGACCTGTTTGTTCTGGGGTGGAGACTTGTTCTCTCTTCTTCGTGTGTGTGGGAAACTGTCTTTGTTCACTAGGTGGATTTAGGTGAAAAGTGTTCCGCTTTCACTGTCCCAGTGATTGTATTTACCTCAGTCTGTCTATTCTAGGCACCCATCATCATAGTATTTAGGGAGAATCATTCAGGGTGCTGCATAGGAGCAAGCTGAACTGATGTGAGTTAATAACTGAGTCCTTCATTCACTCAGACTGAATTTATTAAAGGGCAAATTAAGTTTGCACTGCCCTGGAGCTGCTCTGCATCAAGTTAATCCCTCAGGCTGCTCCTAAAAGCTCCCTAAAGGTTGCTCAAATATGCATCAGATGTCAACAGCCTGAAGGGCAGCCAACAGCAGCCAGGGATTGCCAGAGCATAAGGGAGCCCTGACCACACTCCCTCTGCCAGGCTACATCACCCAAGGATTGTGCAATGCAGGAGAAATTCTCTAGGAACTGGATCGAGTAGGTTTAGATCTTACTTGTGCCAGGGGAGCAACAGAAAGTGTCCAGGGCACAGCTCAGAGTCAGTGCCTATGGGTCTAATTCTGTTTGACTGAACAGTATGTAAAGGGAGTTCACTCCTTGTATACATCTCTTAGCGTATGTCTACGCTACGGGATTACTCCGAATTTACAGAATTCGATTTTGGGCAATCGTTTGTATAAAGTCGAGTGCATGCCGCCACACTAAGCACATTAATTCGGCGGTGTGCGTCCATGTACCGAGGCTAGCATTGACTTCCGGAGCGTTGCACTATGGGTACCTATCCCATAGCTATCCCATAGTTCCCACAGTCTCCCCCGCCCATTGGAATTCTGGGTTGAGATCCCAATGCCTGATGGGGCAAAAAACATTGTCGCGGGTGGTTCTGGGTACATCCTCCCCCTCCCTCTGTGAAAGCAATGGCAGACAACCATTTCGCGCCTTTTTTTCCTGGGTGAACTGTGCAGACGCCATGCCACGGCAAGCATGGAGCCCGCTCAGCTCAAGACAGCAGTCATGAACATTGTAAACACCTCGCGCATTATCGTGCAGTTTATGCTGAACCAGGACCTGAAAAACCAGGTGAGGAGGCGGCGGCTACGGCAGTGTGATGACGAGAGTGATGAGGACATGGACACAGAATTCTCTCAAACTGCGGGCTCCGGCGCTTTGGAGATCATGTTGTTAATGGGGCAGGTTCTAGCCGTGGAACGCTGATTCTGGACCCGGGAAACAAGCACAGACTGGTGGGACTGCATAGTGTTGCAGATGTGGGCTGCGAAACTTTTGCATGCATCAGGGCACTTTCATGGAACTTTGTGACTTGCTTTCCCCTGCCCTGAAGGGACAGAATATCAAGATGAGAGCAGTCCTCACAGTTGAGAAGCGAGTGGCGATAGCCCTGTGGAAGCTTGCAACGCCAGACAGCTACCGGTCAGTCGGGAATCAATTTGGAGTGGGCAAATCTACTGTGGGGGCTACTGTGATGCAAGTAGCCAAAGCAATCATTGAGCTGCTGCTACGAAAGGTAGTGACTCTGGGAAATGTGCAGGTCATAGTGGATGGCTTTGCTGCAATGGGATTCCCTAACTGTGGTGGGGCGATAGATGGAACCCATATCCCTATCTTGGCACCGGAACACCAGGGCAGCCAGTACATAAACCGCAAGGGGTACTTTTCAATGGTGCTGCAAGCACTGGTGGATCACAAGGGACGTTTCACCAACATCAACGTGGGATGGCCAGGAAGGGTTCATGACGCTCGTGTCTTTAGTGTTCCTGATCTGTTTAAACTGCTGCAGCAAGGGATTTACTTCCCAGACCAGAAAATAACTGTTGGGGATGTTGAAATGCCTATAGTTATCCTTGGGGACCCAGCCTACCCCTTAATGCCATGGCTCATGAAGCCATACACAGGCAGCCTGGACAGTAGTCAGGAGCTGTTCAACTACAGGCTGAGCAAGTGCAGAATCGTGGTAGAATGTGCATTTGGACGTTTAAAGGATCGCTGGCGCACTTTACTGACTCACTCAGACCTCAGCCAAACCAATATTCCCATTGTTATTGCTGCTTGCTGTGTGCTCCACAATCTCTGAGAGAGTAAGAGGGAGACCTTTTTGGCAGGGTGGGAGGCTGAGGCAAATCGCCTGGCCGCTGATTACGCACAGCCAGACACCAGGGCAATTAGAAGAGCACACGAGGAAGTGCTGCGCATCAGAGAAGCTTTGAAAACCAGTTTCATGACTGGCCAGGCTACGGTGTGAAAGTTCTGTTTGTTTCTCCTTGATGAAAACCCGCCCCCTTTGATTGACTCATTCTCTGTAAGCAACCCACCCTCCCCCTTCGATCACAGCTTGCTTTCAAAGGAAAAATGTCACTATCGTTTAAAAATCATGTATTCTTTATTAATTGATTATAAAAAGAGGGAGAGAACTGACAAGGTAGCCCGGATGGGGATTGGGAGGAGGATAGGAGAGAAGGAAAAGGCCACTAAAAAAGTTCAAAATAATGACAGCCTTTTGCTTGGGCTGTCCACTGGGGTGGAGTGGGAGGGTGCACGGAGCCTCCCCGCCCCCCTGCGTTCTTACACGTCTGAGTGAGGAGGCTATGGAACATGGTGAGGGGGGAGGGCGGTTATACAGGGGCTGCAGCAGCACTCAGTGATCCTGCTGCCGTTCCTGAAGTTCCACCAGACGCCGGAGCATGTCCGTTTGCTCACACAACAGCCCCAGCGATGCATCCCGCCACCTCTTATCTCGAGCGTCTCTCCTGTCCTCACGTTGGTCCCTCCTGTCCTCACGTTCACTGGCATCTTTCCTGTACTTTGATACCGTGTCCTTCCACTCATTCAGATAAGCTCTTTCATTGCGGGTCCATTCCATGATTTCAGAAAACATTTCGTCTCGCGTCCGTTTTTTCCGCCGCCTTATCTGAGATAGCCTTCGGGACGGAGGAGGGAGGCTTGAAAAATTTGCAGCTGCGGGAGGGAGGGAAAAAAGGGAGAGAAGTATTTAAAAAGATACATTTTACAGAACAATGCTTATACTCTTTCATGGTGAACAACACTATTCACATTACACAGCACATGTGATTTCGGTACAAGGTCGCATTTTGCATCTTAATATTGAGTGCCTGCAGCTTTGGTGTTAGAGATTACAGACGCAGGTCCGGGCAACAGAATTCGGCTTGCATGCGGCCATAGTAAGCCATTGTCTTTCGGCTTCTGCAGCCTTCATAAAAGCAGCGCCCTCCTTTCCCACATACCAAGCAAATCCCATTGAGTGCTGCAGTTTTCCTGTTAACGTGCAGCAGCAGAAACCAAACTAACCCCCCCCCCAATCCAATTCTCTGGGATGATCGCTTTACCCCTTCCCCCATCGCGTGGCTGATATCAGGGAAGATCCCGGCTAGCCAAACGCGAAAAGCTCAGTGCCAACGATCCCTCCCACTTGGCTAACTGCAGGGAAGGATTTATTTTCAGCCACAGGCAAACAGCCCAGTAGGAACGGCCACCTCTGTCTCCTTAATTAAATTCCCGTATTTCAACCAGGTTACCATGAACGATATCACTCTCCTGAGGATAACACAGCAAGATAAAGAACGGATGTTGCTTGAATGCCAGCAAACACTGGGACCATACGCTGCCAGGCTTTGTCATGCAATGATACCAGATTACTTGCTATTAGCATGGCGTGGACGGAATAAGGCTGCACTGCCCAGAAACCTTCTGCAAAAGCTTTTGGAGTACCTCCAGGAGAGCTTCATGGAGATGTCCCTGGAGGATTTCCACTCCATCCCCAGACACATTAACAGACTTTTCCAGTAGCTGTACTGGCTGCAAATGCATCCCAAGTCCTCAGGGCAAATTAACCATTAAAAAAAGCTTGCTTTTAAACCATGTTTTATATTTACAAAGGTACACTCACCAGAGGTCCCTTCCATGGCTTCATAGTCCGGGATAATGCCTTGGGAGGGTTGGGAGGGTACTTCATTCAGGCTGAGAAAAAGATCTTGGCTGTTGGGGAGAACAGAGTGCTGTGTGCTCTCCGCAAGCTCCTCCTCCTCCTCCTCATCTTCCCCGTCCGCAGAATCCTCAGGCATGGCTGAGATTATCCCCTCCTCGGAATCCACAGTCAGGGGCAGGGTAGTGGTCGCGGCCCCCCCTAGAATTGCATGCAGCTCAGCGTAGAAGCGGCATGTCTGCAGCTCTGACCCAGACCTTCTGTTTGCTTCTTTGGTTTTCTGGTAGGCTTGTCTGAGCTCCTTAACTTTCACGCGGCACTGTAGTGAGTCCCTATTGTGGCCTCTCTCCATCATGCCCTTGGAGATATTTTCAAATGTTTTGGCATTTCGTCTTTTGGAATGTAGTTCTGCTAGCACAGAATCCTCTCCCCATATAGCGATCAGATCCAATACCTCCCGTACGGTCCATGCTGGAGCTCATTTTCGATTCTCGGACTGCATCGTTACCTGTGTTGATGAGCGCTGCGTGGTCACCTGTCCTCTCCACGCTGGGCAAACAGGAAATGAAATTCAAAGGTTCGCGGGGCTTTTCCTGTCTACGTGGCCAGTGCATCCGAGTTCAGATTGCTGTCACAATGGTGCACTGTGGGATAGCTCCCGGAGGCCAATACCGTCAAGTTGCGGCCACACTAACCCTAATTCAAAATGGCAATGTCGATTTCGGCGCTACTCCCCTCGTCGGGGAGGAGTACAAAAACCGATTTTAAGAGCCCTTTATGTCCAAGTAAATGGCTTCGTTGTGTGGACAGGTGCAGGGTTAATTCGATTTAACGCTGCTAAATTCGAACTAAACTCATAGTGTAGACCAAGCCTTAGTCATGTTACTAATGTACATCTGTTACTAGTGGACCTGTTCGTTCTCATTAACAAAGAGAAGCAGGGGAGCATTTGAATTGGAGACTCCCTGCCTAGTGAGTCCCCTTTTTTTCAAATTCAAAGCAGGTCAAGGAGATTGCTGTCCTGTGGTGTAATATTGGACATCCATTCAACATTTCAAGTAGGGTCATAAGGGCAACACTGGACAAGAGACTGGGGCTGATTCTTCAGGGAGACATAGATGACGATAAACACTGGGTTATTTTATTTGCTCTTGGGATATCTTCCATGTCCCTCTGAGACACATAGTTCACTCGAAATCTGATAGATTTTCCTTCCTACACTCCATAAAGGGATGATCCTGATGAACCTACAACTTCCAACCCATGTGTAAGATCAGTTCTGGTAAACTCTCCACACTAGGCTGTAGGCACTGAGGGTATATCTACACTGCAGCCAGATGGAGTGTTTCCGAGCATGGGTAGACAGACTCCTGCTAGCCCTGCTCAAGCTAATGTACTAAAAATAGTAGTGAAGATGTTACAGCTTGGGTGGGGCTTGGGCTCACCAATCGAACCAGACCCAGAGGCTCGGATGGGTTTGGACTCGGGTGGCTAGCCCGAGCCACCCTAGTGCTGCAGCATCCACACTGCAGCATTCACAAGCATAGGGCTGGGCATCACATCTATCAGCTGCAGGATAGACATACTCTTAAAGTAATATTATTCTTCTGCAAGAAAAGCAACTGTATGTACAGTTGAACCTCAGAGTTATGAACACCTTAGGAATGGAGTTTGTTCGTAACTCTCAAATGTTCGTAACTCTGAACAAAACGTTATGGTTGTTCTTTCAAAAGTTTACAACTGAACATTGACTTAGGGTGACCAGATATCCCGATTTTATAGGGACAGTCCTGATTTTGGGGTCTTTTTCTTATATAGGATCGTATTGCCCCTCACCCCCGTCCCGATTTTTCACATTTGCTGTCTGGTCATCCTACATTGACTTAATACAGCTTTGAAACTTTACTATGCAGAAGAAAAATGCTGCTTTCCCTTTATTTTAGTAGTTTACGTATAACACAGCTCTGTACTTGCTTTTTTTATTTTTATTTTTTTGTCTCTTGTTGCTGCCTGATTGTGCACTTCTGGTTCCAAATGAGGTGTGTGGTTAACTGGTCAGTTCGTAACTCTGGTGTTCATAACTGTTAGGTTCTTCTGTGCGGTAAATAGTCCTAATATTAATGTTGCCTTTATTTAAGTGTAACTAATGCATACATTGAAGGAACCCACAGGCATATATTACTATTCCATATCAGCACTCAGTGCTGACAGTAATGTGGAATTAACGGTTAGTTAGTGCTGGAGATTTTTTAATGTAATACTGGTACAAAATTTGCTTCTGAAGCCTCTCAAGCCTCTCTCAGTTCTTTTCTTTGAAAAATTGTTCCTAGAATGTAGCTACTTCCACTGAAACCCAACAGTGTATATCATCCAGATCCACTGCTTCAACTGCACCTATCCCATTTCTCAAAGTATGCTCAGCAGCGATATTTACAGTGCATTCTTTAATTCCTAATTGTTTGAAACCAGTTCAGTAATTGCTCAGTCATTTGAGAATCATTTTCATCCCCCTCTTTTAAAGGGCATATTTAGTCTGCTGTACCTGGGACCCAATCATTAATTAAACAAATGTAAGGGCTTTAAGAAATTTAGCAGGAGGAAGCCAAAGATTAAACAAAGCAATGTCTGTTTTGTGGAATCATATCTTTCTTGGCCATTAAAATAGCTCAGAATAAAATGGGGGAGGGGATCTCTACTATGTCCATTTCTCCCAAAAAGAACCCAGAACATTTGGTGATAAATCCTGATTTTAAGTCAAAGACAAAATTCCCATTACTTTCAGCAGCAGCAAGCCCTTAAAAAGGTCTGTGCTGTGGAGCCTACTTAGGGCCAGATTAAAACAAAGGCACCATAGGGCCATGCCCAGGGCTCCAGATACTGGAGTCATGGGATCCTATCAGAATCTTAGCTTCCTTTTTTCCCCCCTCATGTTTGTGGGGGGTGGGGGGAAAGCTCAAAAACATGATCCAAGTAGAACGAATGCAGTAGCATCTGCCTGAGCCTGCAAGCAGCCTGAAATAATAGCTCTGAGAGGTGAGAACTACTCCATTCATCCCAAGGGGTATTAAACCAAAAACCCACTGCTCTAGGGGGCCATACCATTACCACTCTGAAAGAGGACTCTGTGCATTGCAAGAAGAAAACAGCAAAGCAAGCCAAGGCCATCCCTGGCTGTTGTGAATTTTCCATGCTGGCCTCTCCAGGGGCAGAGGGGAACCCTGCTGCCATCTCTGCTGACACTTCTTGATGGGGAAGGAAGGGCCCCATGCCATTGCCCCATCTTTCTGGGATGGCTGAGGTCCCACTGCCATGCCAGGTGTGGAGACAAGGCCATGGTGTGAAGGCAGGGCTGTGGTGGGGTGCCAGGGCATAGCATACCTAGACCCCTGGATTGCTTTAATCCAGCCCTGTAATTAATCAGTATTGAACTAGGGATATGGGGCAAAAATCTGTTGGCTGATTTAACTGGGGATTGGTCCTGCTTTAAGCAGGGGGTTGGACTAGATGATCTCCTGAGGTCCCTTCCAACCCTGATATTCTATGATTCAAACATGTTGTAAGACTGGAAAATTCAAAAATGTAGCAAACTGTTCTCTCACTAACTATATTGCATTTCCTAT
This sequence comes from Terrapene triunguis, assembly GCF_002925995.2. NCBI lineage: Eukaryota > Metazoa > Chordata > Testudines > Emydidae > Terrapene > Terrapene triunguis. The sequence goes on along the minus strand of NW_020664371.1, from coordinate 109,690 downwards.
AAATTACATTTCTCCATTTACTCCAGGTTTTGCCATTCATTCTGAGATCCAGGAAGTAAAACCACTGTATATAAAATATTTAGCTGTAACATCCTCAGTCTTAGATCAATAGACAATCTACTGCCATTAACAAGTATTAGCCTAAAGCTTTGAGAATCCAAAGGAATTTTTAAATACCTACATTTCTTAACGTTAGCACTTGCACAATAGCTAATCTGTTATACAGTAGCTGTAACTACACTTAATGTGAAGTAAGCATTGCCAATAGCTCTATGTGAAAGCTTTTTCCAAACTTTGAGTTAGCTACTTTGAAAAGAGTAGTAGCAAGTGGAGCCATCATTTTGGACACCCAAGCTCCAGTACAGACTCAGGACCCTAGACTAAAATGAACAATTTACAGTAACATTTTATATAACCTAATTGGACAAGAGAGTAAAGGAAGACAGCTCATCTAGAGCCTGATCCAGTTCCTATTAAAGTCCATGGCAAAGCTAGATCAGGCTTATAGAGTCCAAATCTTGCCAAGTGCTGAATGTCCTTGGTGAGGTGTTGAGCACCATAAACAGAAGTACATGGTCAGTTCCTGAACTCCACTTTTACTCAGACCAAACTCCAAATGAAGTTAATGGAAGTTGAGGAAGTTCCACACCTCAAAGTTTGAGGGTTATCTTCAGCTTTTTCAGAACTTCCACTATGCAAGATGTCGGATTAGTAATTGGAGAGACAAGGTGTTTTTTTTTTTTTTTTTTTTTTTTTTTTTTTGGAGCAGCTTCTGTAATTGTAATTGATTAGTAATTCCCCTTCAATAGAGAAACCCCTGGAGGAAGGAAAGTCCTTCTAAAGAGCACTTGTTTAAACCTGGGTAGTTCCTCTTGCACTCAAACTCCACAGAAGCCAAACATTTGTGTGGAAATTACTTCCCAAGCTGAGATGCTGGGGCATCTGAGCAAAGTGCCAATCTCGCTACAAATTGCTTTCCAGATCCTTCTGCCCACTAGCAGCATGGCCACTCCGCCATTCTACTATGGATGCCTCTCCCCAGTAGCTGGCAGAAAGTAAATGCTGTAATGAACAATATTAACTCCCCATCTCCCAAGTAGATTTTCACCTGGAAATCCACAGGATTTAGGCACCAAATATTTTAAAGTAATTTTGGCCCTAAAAATATTTTCAATCATAAAAGTAGGACTTTTATCTGTAGTATTGGTTTCCACATGCTGACAACTCTTAACCCTGAGAAAGTTGGGTTTTTCCAGAGTGGCAGCTGAATGAATGTATAAATAGATGCGTAAGACAGCAGATGGTCACCAAAGAGTTAATACATAACCTACAAAACAAAAGCCCTCTTTAACGTTGCTTTGTAAATGTACATTTGTAAATGGCATCTTGCTTTCAATCAAAATGTGATCATACACAATAAAACGTGTGAACACTTCTCTGTATAAAGTGTTTCACTTGCAGTACAATAATTCCAGGCTGCAGTTCATTTGCAGCCCAGTATCGTTCTGAGACAGACGCTGGGTTTGCTACATTGCACATGCACTGTGAACACAATATTCACTTACTGTTTGCTTTGGGCTGTTTTCATAGCAGCCTCAAAGTAAGCATTTTGTTACAGTAAATGTTACAAAAGCTAGAAATCACTAAGGGTTTCCCAGCTATAGATCTGTAAAGGGACCAACTTTGCCTTTCCAAAAAAAATAATCAATTTTTTCATGCTAGTGCTTTGTAACGGGGTGATCACCCCGCTCCAGCCCTGGAAGGGTGAAAGCAGCCCTGGAGAGGGCTGCAGCAGGGTAAGAGGGATTAAGAACTGCTGGTGAAGCTGAGTGGGTAGCTGACCACAGGGCCCAGCTGGCCCTTATAAGAGGGCTGGGGGCCTGGGGCCAGAAGCTAAACAGAGAGAGTCTCTCTCTAGCTGTTGAGGGAGATGGGCCTGGCTGCTGGGAGCCGAGCAGGGTACCTAAAGTGGAGCAGGGCTGGGGATAGGCCATAGGAGCTCCAGCCTGGAAAATCCCCAGGCTGCAGGCCTTGTTAAAGGCTGAGAAGGTATTGGGGTTGCAGACGGGCAGCCCAAGGGTAGGCAGAGGCAGCAGGTCCAAACCCTCCTTGCCAATGATGAGTGGCAATTATACTGCAGTCTGCCCCAGTGAACGGGGGCTAGATGGTGACTGGCAGTAGCCCAAGACTGAGGCAAGGTGGAGATTGGGGGTTCCCCAGGGAGGGGAGACCCATCAAGACTGCGGGGTACTTCAGGGGGCAGAACCCCGAGAGAAGGGGCGCCAGGGTCCAGGAGGGCGTTCCAGAGGCTGGCGAGCTAATTCCCTGGACAACCAGTAGGAGGCGCCTCAGGGTGATTTGTCGCCCCACTACAGGCTTCAAACACTGAAAAGGAAACTTTACAAGCTGAGAAGTTCAATATGGAGGAGTTCTGTAAACCTCCTATGGCCTACACGAGCACTCACAGACTTAAGGCCACCAAGCAATCTGGTAGCCAGGAGATGATGGCAGGGCTCCTTCTAGGTCTATTGTGTCACAGATCCACAAGATCAGTATTATGGCCCAAGATTTGGAACAATCTCTGGAAGGACCCTTCTGTGTACCAGACCTGCTAGAGGTCTCACTCTTCCTCCAGGGCAAGCCACATGGCTTCACCACTTCCTTAGGCTGGGCCTCTGGTCCTTCAGCACCCGTTTCACACCACAAGCTCCATTCAGCGAGTCCCACTGAGGGAAACCCCTGAGGGAGACTTGTATAATCTTAGGGAGCAATGCACCTCCTCCATCAGCATTTGCAATGACACTCAGCCAGCATTGTAAAACAGAAGCATACAGGACTGGAACACAACATAAGAAGTCCTGAGCATAGAGAAAAGAAAGTTACAGTTTAGTCCATTCTGGTCAGCACACAGCCCAAAAGCCCTGTTCCTCTGACCCCTCTTTGTCCCAGTTCAGATGTCCCCCGACTGTTTCTTGCAGCCAACACATAACTTCCACCTCACCTCCTCCTCCAGTCCTTTATTCCTTGAGCTGGGAAAATGCGGCTCGGGCCCCCACTGATGCAGGAAAGTCCATATCTCTCTGGGTTGTTGGTTGCTAGGTGTCCATGTCCAGGCAATTGGATCTGCCATTGTATTCTCAAGAGCTCCATTGATATGGGACCTAGGGCCCCAGACAGCTAAGTGCCACTCACAACTGTGTCTCTGAGCCTCTGCAGATACATAGATGAACACAATTTGTTGGGGAAGAGTCAACATGGTTTTTGTAAAGGGAAATCATGGCTCACTAATCTACTAGTTTTCTTTGAGGGGGTCAACAAGTATGTGGACAAGAGGGATATAGTGTACTTAGATTTTCAAAAGTCTTTGACAAGGTCCCTCACCAAAGACTGTGATGCAAAGTATGCTGTCATGGGATAAGAGGGAAGGTCCTCTCATGGATCAGTAACTGGTTAAAAGATAGGAAACAAAGGGTAAGAATATATGGTCAGTTTTCCAAATGGAGAGAGGTAAATAGTGGTGTCCCCCAGGGGTCTGTACTAGGATGAGTACTGATCAACATATTCATAAATGATCTGGAAAAAGGGGTAAATAGTGAGATGACAAAATTTGCAGATGATACAAAACTACTCAAGATAGTTAAATCCAAAGCAGACTGCAAAGACTTACAAAGGGATCTCACAAAACTGGGTGACTGGGCAACAAAATGGCTGATGGAATTCAATGTTGATAAATGCAAAGTAATGCACACTGGAAAACATCATCCCAACTATACGTATAAAATGATGGAGTCTAAATTAACTGTTACCAATCAAGAAAGAGATCTTGGAGTCATTGTGAATAGTTCTTTGAAAACATCCACTGAATATGCAGCGGCAGTCAAAAAAGCTAACAGAATTTTGGGAATCATTAAGAAAGTGATAGATAATAAGACAGAAAATATCATACTGCCTCTATATAAATCCATGGTACGCCCACATCTTGAATACTGTGTGCAGATGTGGTCGCCCCATCTCAAAAAAAAAATATTGGAGTTGGAAAAGGTACAGGAAAGGGCAACAAAAATGATTAGGGTTATGGAACAGCTGCCATATGAGGAGAGACTAATAAGATTGGGACTTTGCAGCTTGGAAAAGAGACGACTAAGGGGGGATATGGTAGAGGTCTATCAAATCATGAAGAGGGTGGAGAAAGTGAATAAGAACGTATTATTTACTCCTTCACATAACACAAGAACCAGGGTTCACCCAATGAAATGAATAGGTAGCAGGTTTAAAACAAACAAAAGGAAGTATTTCTTCACACAACACACAATAAACATGTGGAACTCTTCCCAGAGGATTTTGTGAAGGCCAAGACTATAACAGGGTTCAAAAAAGACTAGATAAGTTCATGGAGGGTAGGTCCATCAATGGCTATTAGCCAGGATGGGCAGAGATGGTGTCCATAGCCTCTGTTGGTCAGAAGCTGGGAATGTATGACGGAGTGGATCACTTGATTATTTCCTGTTCTGTTCATTCCCTCTGAAGCACCTGGCATTGGCCACTGTTGGAAGACAGGATACTGGGCTAGATGGACCTTTAGTCCGACCCAATATGGCCGTTCTGATGTTCTACTCCCCACATATTGACACATCTGTGTAAATCTACTAGACACAGTGAGATGACAATAGAGCCAACCCTACTAACCCCAGGGACCAAAAGCTCAAGAGACTGGTTGGGAAGGTAAGGAGAATAGGTATCTCTAGGGAGTATGAGCAGAATCTATTTACATTTTAACCACACTATGGAATTTCTACCAGAATATGAAGAATTGTGCTACTGAAGTGTTCATTGTATTTCCTATACTACAGTGGCTGACTCAGTTTTATTAACTATGGGAATGATGATGATTAGAATTAACATTCATGGAGGTACAAACACTGTAGTGCTTGAGTGGACTTTGCAAGATGTAGATATGATAGCCATGAACCTTTCTCCCCAAAAAAGGATCATATATTCCACAACCCACTGCAGGTCCAAACAGTCTCACCTTAGACACAGAGGAATGTGATGGATCTTCTAAGAGGGGACTACAAGTCCCATCAGCCCCCCCTCCCACAGCACATGCCCTTTCTCCTGGCCAGGTAACGGGAAAGGTCCTGAACCAGGAAATGGCCGGGCTCTGTTTGGAGTGGCGGCAGTGGCCACATGGATAGCCAGGAGCTGTATGTAGGGCTGAGTGTGGAACAGGCTATGATTGGTGGACATTACAGCTGGGTGCAGGTCTATATGGGACTTATGGGAGAGCAGCAGTGACAGGGCAAGGAGACAGTGCAAAGGCTCCTGAATGAGAGACACTAACTGAGCCTGGCATAGAAACCTGAAAGTGCCTATTTCCTTGAGCAGAGACTGGGCTGGAGAGGGCACTAGGCCTGAAGAGACCCGACACTTGATAGGATTGCACCAGGGATCCAAAACAGGAACTGCTATTCCTCACTCTCAACTGTAATTGTTTATACCTCTGTACTTAGGGTATTTGCAACCTTTCTCCTTTCCTGCCAGCCCTAGTAAATTACCTTTTCACTTAGCCACGTTTCTGAGTGGCTACTGGGGCTAGCGCCTACAAGGCCTAAGTGCTGAAGAACCTACAGTGCTTGACTCCAAGTTGAAGTACACCTGGTACACTAATGGCATCTTAGGGGGTTGGTGCACTCCACTGCTGAGCAGCCTCAATATTTACAAGCAATTTAAAGGTGTCAAAAAGGCTAGAGACTCACAACCACAAGGGCTAGAAACACTTTGTTTTTTAACTTAAATCTTAGATTCTAGTCGTGAGTACTTACAGATTTTACATGAGCACAAATGGATTTCTACTGTCCCCACCCAATGGGATATGAAGGCTTTTGCCTCGAGGTCCCTGGGTTCAAATCAGTCCAAATAGTAGTCATGATGGAAAGCTGTTAGCATCTGATGGCTCTTCCGAGGCCTGTGTGCCCCTGTAGTAAGCTGGGGCCCTCAGTCAACTCCTAATGGGCAAGTATCCATGTCATAAACTCCCCTCACAACTGGCACAAATTGACCCCCTTGTAGCAGCCTCAGTACAGACCCCAAGACTAAAGAAACTGTGGTGACTCAGTTGTCATATCACCCCTAAAATGGCCCCTTAACATCAGTTGAGAAACATTGGCAGGGCAGCGTGTTGCAGATTGTGTGGCCATCACCCATGCTGAACCAACTCTGTGGACAAATACAGAATCTCACTGACACCTCCCCCTCGCACTAATGTCACTTTTTAAAAGCTAATAAATTAATCTTCACTACTGTAACATATGCATATGATTCATGGCATCTAAAGCCTGAGAAAACAGAGCCCCAAACTATGTTTATGGAATTTTTATTTATGCTCTTTTCCATAAATATAGATAAAACCATACTGTGTGATAGCTCCATTTCTAAAATCACACTGTATCACAGCACATGGAAAAGAGGAGACATCTGTGTCTAACTATATGCCTGGAAGTGCTAATGGCTGCTAAATCCGCCCCGACAAATGTCAACAACTTCTCACCACCAACACACACACACACACACAGTATATATTATGGCTTACTATGAATCAGGATGTCCAGGTCCACTTGCCTCATCAAGCTGTCGTCCATATTGATTAGGTAACCTAGAAAGACAATTACACAAATATAGCTCCTCTTACTTTTCCCATTCCCCGGTGATAATTTTTCAGAAGTGCTTTAGAAGGATCTCTCAGGTATTCTGTAAATTCAGGTACTCCTAGATAAAGAATCAGATATTTAAAAAGCTACTGAGGGTTTGACTTTCTGTGTTCCTATCAGTAAAGGCCAATGACTTGTCTACTCTGTGAGCTTTTCTTCAGCAATGACCTGTAACCGAAAGTTAAAGTGAAGTTCTATCCTGAAAAGTAAAATGGATCAGCCCCTCTGTGTATTCAGAGTCATATCAGCTGACTTTAATGACTAAAGTCAGCTTTCACCAATTTTTATGCCTGTTATGCCCGCAGAGCAAACTAAGTTAGAGTAAGAGAAACTGCGTTCTACTTCTGCTTGTGTATCATCAACAGAATTGTTTATTAAATTCCAAATGTTTACAACTCTGCAAACCCAGCGAAGGCATAAGGATTTCACAGGGCTACAAAGGGGAGTGATGAGAACAAAATTTGGCCTGCAGAACAAGCCATGATGCATGATGAAGAAAGAACTCATTTTGACTGTCAGAACCTGGGCTGAGTATGCAGGACTGCTAGTTTAGAACACCATCTTTTTACTTGTAAACTGAGCACATCTGATCTGAAGCCATTGAGACACAACATAGAAACCAGGATGCCATGTTTACAGTCACTTTTCAGAGTAGAACTACACTTTAAGGCGAAGGTGCTCTGATGCCACGGGGATGGGCACAATATACAAACTAGATATTCTGCATCCCCATCCAATTCCCCTATATTGTGGGGGAAATTTATTCCAGCTCTCCTCTGGGCACAAGCTTATACTGTGACACACAAGAATCAGAATCACCCTAATGCTCTCTTGAATCACTATGAGGCGCTCAGCCCTAATCTGTTCACATCAAGACACTCCTGGAGCTAATGGGTTAATTTTTACCTCTAGAGGGAAAAAAGCAGAAGATTCTAAAACAATGTTGATGGTATTACGAAGATCAAGATTTTTGTATTTACCTATGAATATGGCCGTGACCCTCTTTAAAAAAGCCTGTATGCACTTGAGGTACCTCATACTTCGATAGATATATTCTAGCAGGTTGTCTCTCTTGTACTTTTCCACCTAGGATAAAAAGCAAATAAATGTATGTGGTATTAAAGATATCTCCTTCTTGGAGCTCAGGATGGAGGGGAATGAGATGAGCACACATCACATCTCTACATCACAGATGAAGTGGCTCTTTCACATTACACATCAGCCACCCCATCCAGATCCCCTGATCCCCTGTACTTTCCATCACCCACCTTCCCACTGCGTTATCCTAGTTCTCATTATCCACTATACTACCCTTCATCCAGTCTCCACCTTCCAAATCAAATGACAGCATGAATGTTTTGTAAGCCGGCCAGTGGTCACTTACAAGATGCTTGGAAGTTTTCCTCAGGACTAGCTGAAGGTTATAATAGGTCTTGTTTGCGATCACCTTTTTCTTCATGGTCCATTTGAAATACGGGGCTAAGCATCTTAACAGATATTTACAAGCCTGTAAGACATGGCAAGAGCAGGAGGATTAGATGCAAAGGATATAAGAGCCTTAAACAAAACGAAGATAGGTATGGTTTCCCCAGGTAAAAGGGCAGGAAATGGGTGCTTTTTATCAAACTATTTGTTATCTGCAATGACAATCAAACTCAGCTGATTCACTACTGCAGGGTCTTGAAATATGAGGCGGTCTTGTTTTGGACTTTAATATTCTCCTGTGCCCACTGATAAACCCTCTTCTAGTTTGCTCATCAGATGGGACACACTACAGGGTTTGTTAAGTGAATGTATGGAACTAGAAAGCATTCCCACTGCTCAGCAATGCTGGTCTGGAAAAGCATTAGCATGACAGGGTGTGGAGCAGACTGCACTGGAAAGTGCCCTGCAGGATAACGGAAGAGAAGATCCTGAGAACGAGGTTTCTTAGAGCTCCAGAACAGTAACAGTTATGGGGACTTACCTCAACTACAGCCTCATTCTCATCTTGGAGGTGGAGGAGCAAGGGTACCAAGCTGTTGGCAGCTTCATCCATTGGATTAGCCTTTTCTTTTTTGTCAATTCTGCTTAGCAGGTCCCCAAATGGATGAATGGTATAGGACATATGTTGGACTCCTCCTGTGAATGACAGAAAATAGGATGGCTCTAGAACAACTACAAGTTATTGGGGCCAATGCAGAAATTATTGGGAGAAATGTTATGGCCTGTTTATGCAAGAGGTCAGACTAGATAATCATAATGGTCTCCTCTGCCCTATAATCAACAAATTTCAAGGGGTGGGATGTCTCAGTCCATGACACTTTCAGTTCATTCTGTCACAATTGGCATCCACTTACAAAAATCCTGACAAAGGATTCTGGTAGTTCATCTGTCTGTTTATCTATCTATCGTACTTATATGGCTCCATTACTCTAGTATCTGAGCATCTCACAATCTTTGATGTATTTGGCCTAACATCTCCCCTGGGAGGCAGAGAAGTGCTATTATCCCCACTTCACAGATGGGGATCTGAGGCGCAAAGAGAGACTAAGGAGTAAATTAAAATCTGAATATGCTGCCATCAGGTTAACTTTTATATTGTTTCTATGTTCTCTCTGAGCAGAGGGTTTATCTCCTGGTCTGCCTAAGATGTTGTGGTGCTGTGTTTTGAGGGCAGTTGCACTGGACTCCTTCCTTTTCCCCACACCCCTTCTAAGATTAAAGACAGCAAACAAATATTAAATTACTTTTTTTGTTATCCTTGTCAATTATAAAATCTCTGGGCTAAGGCCAAAATTTTCAAACCTGGGAGCCTCCTAAATCTACCTATTTCTTGTGTTCTAATCACCACATATGCAAGAGTCCCATTCAGACTAGTTGTGATCTAGTAGGCCTTGTCCATTCCTAATCTACATGAATGTATGTGGCTATGTAGGGGTCTATGATACTGGCTGCCTGCACCAGTGCTTACCAGTTTGTAAACATTTGCACACACCAGTTGCCTTACTGATATGATCAAATAATCGGTGCTAGCCCCCAGCAATGGCGATGAACGCTGAACAGGTCTCTCGGTCATTCACATCAGGTTTAAATCTCAATGGCCTGCACTACAACCCGGCTGTCTGATCAGTGCAAGCCACTCAGGGGGGTTGACAGCAGGTCTCTAGGGTTTCTGATCTGCACACAGAGGGAGCTCATTAAAAAAAAAAGTCAGATACCAGTCACCACACACTACACAACTCTAGTCTTATTTATTGCAAGCTCTGGCTTCTGCAATGTGACCCTCTCTGCTTCAGTGCTACAGGCACTCATTCTCCCTCAGGGGCATTTCTTGAGAGAAAGGACCTTTCCCGAGGCTTCAGTGACTCCTGATCCAGCCACTCCAAGTGTTGTTCATTGAACTCTGCTCTAATTGGTGGTTCAAGTCCAACTTTGGGATGGGATTTACATGCCACCAGCTTCTCAGTTCAGAGATTGTTATTAGTTTCTATGGGGCTGTATCTGTGCACCCCCTATATCACAGGGGCTGCAAATAGGAGGCATAAAGCAAGTTTTATGCCACCCAGGGATTCCTCTATACCAAGGGAATCCCCAGCTACCCCACTAGGGAAGGCTTCTAGCTGTTTTGTGCTGCCTGATCAGCAAAAACAGCTAGAAGCAGGGTTGAGGATTTGACCATGAGTCAGGAGCAGGAAAAGGGAGTTCTAAGGGGAAAGAATTGGAAGAAGGCTAGGGTGGGCTAGGGATTATGAGGGAAATAAGACAGGAAGTGTTGTAGATGAGAGGCAGGGAGGCCCAGGAGGAGGAGGTCAGTCACTGTATCTGTGGCGAGAGATGATCAAAACATGGACCAAGATTTTAGCAAGTAGGGCCAAGAAGAAAGGGCGGATCTTAGAGATACTGGGGAGGAAGAAGTGACAGGAATTATAAAAGGCCTGGGCATGAGCAGCAGAAAAACAGAGACGAGTCTAAGCTGATGCCAATGCTGAAGGTTGTGGTGGCATGGAAAATAGTTGAGTTATCCTGACAGAGAGGGTTTGGCAGGAAAGTTAAGAAACTCCATTTTGGAGCTAAATTATATCCCCATTTACACCCAGTTAGCCCCTCTGTAACCCTTCTGCCCATCTAAGTTGGCAGCAACAAGGGCCGGGTTCTGTATCTAGGGGTTCCGTTTCAATAACACAATGCAAAACCGGCTCGAGCCCCCACCCAGTGACCTGGGACAATTACATACCACCCCCCTGGGTACCTCTAAGAGGCAATACTTCCCCTCTCGCAAGCACGGAGTCTGAGTGTAGCAGAAAATGTTTAATAACATGAGGTAAACGACATCAGCATAAAATTGGAAAAACACCACAAACAGGATTCATAACACAAACCATGAGCAAAACCCACCCCAGCAAATGGGGCTGTGTCCTTTCCCTTTGGTTCTTGAATCCAGCAACCCAAAAATCACCCAGAGTCCCCCAAGTCCAACAGCCCCAAAGTCTCTTGGGTCCAGCAACCACCCAAAGTCCCAAAAGTCCAACAACCCCCAAAGTCTCTGTCCCTGGTCAGTGCAGCCCCAGAGTAAAAGGGGGGGGGGCACGCAGGGTGTTAAGGGGCACCTTACGTGATCCGAGGCTGGCCAGCCGTCTGTTTCTCCGTGGGGGTTCCGCCGCAGCCTTCACCACAAGCCAGTCCACTTTCCTGCCACCCCACGAACTGCTCCGCTCTACAAGCTGCTCTGCTCCGCTCCGCTCACCGACCTGTGAGCCATTCCAGCCGTCCCCGCAAACAGCTCCGCTCGCCGTTCCTTGGGCCACTCCAACCAGCCCCGCAAGGCTCCACGCCGCTCACTGCTCCTCCAGTCGTCCCCACAAATTGCTCCGCCAGCTGCTGAGCAATATAGCTTCAGGCTCCCCCACTAGTTAACACAGCACTCAGTGATCTCAGCTCTTAATAACATCAGCTCTTTCGTGATTTCAGCTCTTAGCAATTTCAGCTCATAGTATAGTAGGGGAGCCCCAGTGCTGGTGCACCATTGGCCCAAAGTGAATTCAGCTCAGCAGCCTGTAACTAGACTCCTAAGGGAATCAAAGTTAGCTCTGACATTCAACAGTGGAGAGAGGAGGCGGTGCAATTGATGTTTCAAACCCTCAGAGGGGGCCCATACCATCAGGTACAAATACCTGTCCCCATCCTCTCTCCATTCACTGGGTTTTGTAACCCATGCCCCTTGTCAAGCAAGTGCTACTTAGGTAATGGTGAAGGACTCACTCAGTCCTTCTGTCATACAACAGTTCCACTGGCCTTGATTCACAGAATCAGGGTAACAAAACTTTATTCTTCCTGCCCCAATAATAGAGAAACTGGGGATCCCACACCAGCCAAAGTAACCACTTTCAGTTGCTGTGTTTCATGCCAGGCGAGTGGGTGTGCCTATGCAAACAAGATCAGCCCCTGGAGTTCTTTTCCACACTCGCCATAATTCGCCACCAGATGTCAGGGTAGAGCTCATCCTGACTCTGCTTACACCTCTAAAACCAATGGCCTTGAATGGATATAGCTGAAGGCAGAATGAGTTTGAATTAGTGAAGAGATGTCCGAGGCACATAGAGATGTATATTTACTATGGGTTTTGTGCACTGCTGGCATTTCTGGAGTACTTCTCAGCAGTCTGTGTTATACCTATGTGATCCTTGTCATGGGAAGACAAGAATTGCCAGACTGGATCAGACCCAAGGTTCATCTACTCCAGCGTCCTATCTCCAACTGTGGCCAGCATCAGATGCTTCACAGGAAGGTGTCAGAACCCTGTAGTAGGCAGATGTGGGATAATCTACCCCCACATTAGGTCTCATCCTGATCATTTTAAATCCTGAAGCTGGGATTAAACATTCCTGCAAAAGTTTGTTAGCATTAACTATTATAACTCTGGGTAGTCTTGATAGCCATATAAACGTCTAATCCCTTATTTGATCTGTCTAATTTTCTGGCCTCAACAACTTCTTGTGGCAATGAGTTTCACAGTCTAATTGCATGTCATATGTCAGGTTTAAATTTGCCACCTTTTAATGTCATTGAATATCCCTTCCCTGGAATCGTCTCTTACCATCACAACGTAGGATGCCATGTAAGAAAGCCCCTTTAGACTCAGCATACGGACTTTGGGTGCTCCAGCCACTGCTCAAGGAGGTTCAAGGATTGCGATGGTAATGCAGGCATAGCATTGTTCATGGAAAGCTACAAAAATCCAAACCTGTCATTAATAACAGACAAGAAAATAGAACAAGTTTTCAGAGGCTATCTTATGTGGATAGATGCTGTGGGGGGGAAATACCTGCACATCTGCTCACCTAATTTGAATATAGAATTACTGGGACTGTATATGCAATTTCAATAATTGCACATTCAAATGGCCAATTGTAATTATAAGTCTAATTTCATCCTGGTCTCAGATGTATATATCTACCAAAAGTATTTTTAAGTCACATGCTGGTATCGCCTTGGGATCTAAATGCTATGAAAAAATAAGAAAAAATTAGACAAACGAAAATTGCATTATTTTTCTTCATTCTCCTGTGAACGAGGGGTCTGATTCTTCAGGGTCAATGGGGTGTAAGTGAGGGTAGAATTTGGCCCTAGATACTAGCATTACTGTAATATTTTATGGTACCATTATACGAACACTGGAGCAACGTCAGTGATTCGGCTTTACTCTTCTTTAATTTTGACCTTTATTTATTTATATAAACAGCAAACATTGTATTAGAAAGAATGCTGGTGATGAACATGCCCCATACACCAGAGCTCTTCTCTATCACCCCAGTTACGGTTATCATCATCCTCAACACCTACAGCTTAGACAACGCTTAGCGTCTCCTCTTGAAAGTTCTTTGCAAACATTAGCTCAGGAGTAACAACAACTAACCATGATCACCTCAGTGAAGGAGGCAATTTAGATGAAGCTCTGTAGCTTCAGATCTGTGCACACAAAGAGGGAGAGGAGATATATTTTGATCTCAGGAATCTTGGGGCAGTGAGCCTCAGTGAGGGTCCTGTAATATAAAACATATAAAACACTTACCGTGTTTCCCCGAAAATAAGACAGTGTCTTATATTAATTTTTGCTCCCAAAGATGCGCTAGGTCTTATTTTCAGGGGAGGTCTTATTTTTCCTGGAGCTTCGGGGCCTTATATTCCGGGATGGCCTTATTATCGGGGAGGTCTTATTTTCGGGGGATGTCTTATATTACAGCGAGAGGCAAAACTGGAAGTAGGTCTTATTTTCGGGGGATGTCTTATTTTCGGGGAAACAGGGTACTATCTAGGGAATAGGCAAGGTATAGAGAAAACACTGGGGCACTAAGAGAAGTCAGGATGGGAAATTAACCCCACTGAACTCTCCCTCTTACCTGACAAGCAGAGAAAGCCCCTCACAGTAACTGTCAGGGTGGGGAGAGCTGGTCCCAGCAATGCTATGTGCTGCTAACTGAGTCCACTGTGTGTCAGCCCAGCACTTTTGAGCAAGATCCTCACAGCAACCACTGCCTCCCTAAGTTCAAAACAAGGCCAGAATTACTGTGAGATATTCAAGACATGGACAGCCAGCCTAACACTAGGGTTGCCAACTTTCTAGTGGCACAAAACCGAACACCCCTGCCCCACCCCCTGCCCTGCCCCTTCCCCGCGGCCCCTCCCCTGCCCCACCCCTTCTCAGAGGCCTTGTCCCCCCTCCATCGCCTCTCCTTCCATCACTCGCTCTCCCCCACCCTCACTCACTTTCACTGGGCTGGGGCAGGGGTGCAGAGGGGGGTGAGGGCTCCGGCTGGGGATGCAAGCTCTGGGGTGGGGCTATGGATGAGGGGTGTGGGAGAGGGCTCCAGGCTGAGATAGGGGGTTGGGATGAGGGAGGGGTTTGGGATGTGGGTAAGGGCTCTGGTGGGGCCAAAAATGAGGGGTTCAGGGTGTGGGAGAGAGCTCCAGGCTGGTTCAACGTGTGGGGAGGTGAGGACTCCAGCTGGGGGTGTGGGCTCTGGGGTAGGGCTGAGGGGTTTGGGATGCAGGAGGGGGCAGGGGGTGGGGGTGTGGGCAGGGTGCGGGAGGGAGTTTGGGTGTGGGAGGGGACTCCAGGCTGGGGCAGGTGGTGGGGTTTTGGGGTCCCAGCATTCCTTACTGTGGCTCCCAGGAAGCAGCCACCAGGTCCTTGCAGCCCCTAGACGCCAGATGCATGCTGCCCTCACACCCTCAGGTGCTGCCCCCGCAGCTCCCATTGGTCACGGTTTCTGGCCAATGGGAGCTGTGAAGCCAGCTCTCGGGGCGGGGGCAGGCTGCTGAGCCTCCCTGGCCACCCATGCATCTAGGGGCTGCAGAGACCTGGCGGCCACTTCCAGAAGCCACACAGAGCTAGGGAAGGCAGGGAGCCTGCCTTAGCTCTGGGTCCCCACTGCGCAGCCAATCGGACTTTTAATGACCCAGTCGGCCGTGCCAACCAGAGCCGCCAGGATTCCTTTCCGACCGGGCGTTCCAGTCGTAAACCGGACACCTGGCAATCCTACCTAACACACTGTGGCATGATTTCCTGGGGGAAACAGAAAGAGGCCTGAAGACCAATCCCACACTGAAAGTGGGGCATTAGAAGTAGGTCAGCTTGACATGTGGCTCAACCTTGCAACCACTGGTACACAAAAGCACTGCTGGCTGCTCCCACGTTGAATAGCACCTTGCAGATAATGCAGAGATATAGGCCCTGAGGAGCTTGCAATCTAAACTGAGCATAACAAAGACATCTGCAGGATGGCAGGGAGAAAGCATCAGGGAAGGCAGAGGGAGTGGGGATAAAGGACTGCACCCTCAGCAAGTTTGCAGATGACACTAAACTGGGAGGAGTGGTAGATATGCTGGAGGGCAGGAATAGGATACAGAGGGACTTAGACAAATTAGAGGATTGAGCCAAAAGAAATCTGATGAGGTTCAACAAGGACAAGTGCAGAGTCCTGCACTTAGGACGGAAGAATCCCATGCACTGCTACAGACTAGGGACCGAATGGCTAGGCAGCAGTTCTGCAGAAAAGGACCTAGGGGTTACAATGGATGAGAAGCTGGATATGAGTCAAGAGTGTGCCCTTTTTGCCAAGAAGGCTAACGGCATTTTGGGCTGTATAAGTAGGGGCATTGCCAGCAGATCAAGGGACGTGATCATTCTCATCTAGTCGGCATTGGTGAGGCCTCATCTGGAGTACTGTGTCCAGTTTTGGGCCCCACACTAAAAGAAGGATGTGGAAAAATTGGAAAGAGTCCAGCAGAGGGCAACAAACATGTTATGGGGGCTGGAGCACATGACTTATGAGGAGAGGCTGAGAGAACCAGGATTGTTTAGTCTGCAGAGGAGAAGAATGAAGGGGGATTTGATAGCTGCTTTCAACTACCTGAAAGGGGTTCCAAAGAGCATGGATCTAGACTGTTCTCAGTGGTAGCAGATGACAGAACAAGGAGTAATGGTCTCAAGTTGCAGTGGGGGAAGGTTAGGTTGGATATTAGGAAAAACTTTTTCACTAGGAGGGTGATGAAGCACTGGAATGGGTTACCTAGGGAGGTGGTGGAATCTCCTTCCTTAGAGGTTTTTAAGGTCAGGCTGGGATGATTTATTTGGGGATTGGTCCTGCTTTGAGCAGGGGGTTGGACTAGATGACCTCCTGAGGTCCCTTCCAACCCCAGGGCTGCCCAGGGGGGGGGGGCAAGTGGGGCAATTTGCCCCAGGCCCTGCAGGGGCCCCCAGCCCCGCCTCCGCCTTCCCCCATCCCCTGGCGCCTCAGCGCGCCATGTCAGGAGCGGCCCTGGACAGTGCTGCAGGCCTGAGCTCCTCCCACTGAGTCAGAGCCGCGTGGTAAGGGAGCGGGGCTGCGAGCTCCGGTCCCGCCAAACCACGCCGCTGCAGCGCTGTCCAGGAGCCAGGGCAGCTCCTGGACACGGTGCGCTGAGGCTCCAAGAGAGGGGAGAGGCGGCGGAAACCCAGGAGCGGCCCCGGACAGCTCTGCTGGGGGGGGGGCAGTCAGGGGATGGGGGGTTGGATCATGGGCGTTCCGGGGGTCTGTCAGGACTTGGCGGGGGGGTGGATAGGGGTCGGGGCAGTCAGGGGACAGGGAGCAGGGGGGGTTGGTGGGGGGTGGGGTCCCGGGGGGGTGGTTGGGGGGGCAGTGAGGGGACAAGGAGCAGGATGGGTCAGGGATTCTGAGGTGGGCAGCCTGGGGGCAGGAAGTGGGTGGGGGTCAGATAGGGGGCAGGGCCAGGCTGTTTGGGGAGGCACAGCCTTCCCTACCCTAAAGCTCATTCAGCAGTTTGAGGCTTGCAGACAGCTATTTAACACAAAGAGCCAAGCTGTTATCTTTTCCCTTAGGGCTACCATCCCTTTCACTTCTCAAATGCCAAATTATAGTCTACATTTAATTTCAGTGCCATAGGGAGATTCATGTCAGGGGAGGGTAGCTTCATTTAAAATTAGCCACTTTAGATTAACAGTGATAGAGCCAAGAGAGCCATGGGGGAGGGATCACATGAGAAGAGCAATATCATACACCACCTGCCTCCTTCCCAACCCTACCAAGGGAGACCTCCCACCCTGCATTCCCTGAGGCTCCAGAGGGGTTAATCCAGTGGTTCTCAAACTTTTATACTGGTAACCCCTTTCACATAGCAAACCTCTGAGTGTGACCCCCCCTTATCAATTAAAAACACTTTTTTATATATTTAACACTATTATAAATGCTGGCAGCAAAGCGGGGTTTGAGGTGGAGGCTGACAGCTCGCGACCCCCAGTAATAACCTCGTGACCTCCTGAAGGGTCCCGACCCCCAGTTTGAGAACCCCTGGGTTAATTTAATTTTAGCACCCTGTGTCCATTCACATGCATGTGCTATTTTGAGCATTTCAGTTTTCACAACATAGGCTCATCCCAGATTCTGGAACAAGCTCAAATGCTCAGTTCATGGAGTATGTACATACGCTATACTAAAGACAAACCCACAGTAACCGTCTCCAGTTTGTGAGGGACCCCATGGAGCCAGTCTCTAGGAAACAGATAAATTCATGGAGGTTAAGTCCATTAATGGCTATTAGCCAGGATGGGTAAGGAATGGTGTCCCTAGCCTCTGTTTGTCAGAGGGTGGAGATGGACGGCAGGAGAGAGATCACTTGATCATTACCTGTTAGGTTCACTCCCTCTGGGGCACTTGGCATTGTCCATTGTCGGTAGACAGGATACTTGGCTGGATGGACTTTTGGTCTGACCCAATATGGCCATTCTTATGTTCTAACCTAAATGAACCCAAAGTTATGGAGACAGATATGAGTCAAAGAAGCCAGCAGAGTATCAGAAACCTGGAAAAATCTCTGACTGGATGGGCTCAGGCGTTTGGTCACAAGCTGAGGTGGTTCAAAAGTTTTGGATTTTTTTTAAGCAGAATTTTTGTATTGTTTCTTTAAACAATCAAACACAGCAAGCAGCAAATATTTGGCCACACACTTCTGAAACCCCAAACCATGTTCAGGTTTTGGCAGACTAATTTCAGCTTTTCAATTAAAAAAACCACAACAAATTTTGAAGGAAAGCAGACATTGTCCGTGATTTTTTCTGCCTTTTAAAAACCCCTGGTTTTCGATCCAAAAAAAGTTTTGACGGAAAATATTTGTCCAACCCTTTTAATGAGCTTTAGTGCCTTTTAGCACTAACTGATGCTGAGAACCAGTGATACCTTGTAGAGGTGACTTGAAAAGAAGTTTTCTCAAAACTGGGTTTGTGCCGAGATATGGAAGGTTTTAAAATGTTTATTTTTTCCAGGACCGCCTGGGGGGAGGGGGGTCAAATGGGGCAATTTGCCCCAGGCCCCGCAGGGGCCCCCACGAGAATATAGTATTGCAACTTTTTTTTATGGAAGGGGCCCCCAAAATTGCTTTGCCCCAGGCCCCCTGAATCCTCTGGGTGGCCCTGTCCAACCCTGATATTCTATGATTCTAGGAAAGGTGTCTGAGAAAGCAGTGAGACAGGATCACTTTCTGAAGGGAAAGAATGCAGAGTGGTGCACAATGCAAGGAGACACCTAACCCTCCATGGCACACATGTTCTGTAGTCACAAGCGTAGCAGAAGGGAGTGAAACTGAGATCAAAGGGGAATATTAGGGTATAAAGTTACTTCATCAGACTGCAAGCGTGGAAAGAGTATAAATAGCTTTCCTGTTGGGTACACCAGACCCTTTACTGCCCATATAAGGTACTTATTTGGGCATCATTACCATAGTACCTGAGCTCCTCACAATCTTCAATGTATTTACCCTCATAATGCTCCTGTGAGGTAGAAAAGTACTATCCTAATTTTACTGATGGGGAACTGAGGCACAGAAAAGCTAAGTGACTTGCCTAAGGTGTCACAGAAAGTCTGTGGTGGGGCAGAAATTGAATCCAGGTCTCCGTCTGTTTCTCCAGTCACTGGACCATCCCTCTCTCTCCAGCCTTCCTTCTGGGATAGTTCATTTAGTTTAAGGATTTGCATCATGTCACATCACAGCCAATCACTGGCCAGACAGGCAGATACAAGTCCTGCAGGATGATTTCACCCAGGCAGGGATGAGAAAGGCTACAATGGCCACGTTACAGGGAAACTGACTGAACGCTGGAGAGATTCAAGGTGAGAAAAGGCATCCAACTCTCATAGACACTGTAGGAATAGTGGACTCAGCCTGGCCGTGATGCAACAGGAGACACTAGATACTTCACTAGAAAAGTCTCTTCTGACCCAAATGAGCCTATATAAAGAAATGCTATGGGAACAAAAATGACCATCTGTTACTAAGGCTATGTCTTCACTACAGAGTTAACCCAGGTTCTCACCTGGGGTTTAGCCCTAACCCCTCTGCTGTTCACACATAAAAGCCTCTCACCCAGATTTGGAGGTACATTATGTCCGGGCTAGCTGACCTGACTGGGAGTGTGGGTGAGAGCCTAAAGCTCTGCTTTAATTTGGGCTGAAACCCACCCACTTTGCAGTGAAGACACAGACTAAATCACTTAAGTGCTGATAGTTCTCCAATGCCCTTCCCACAATTCCCTTGGAAGGACAGACCAGTTCTCCCAGAGTTGTGTCAATTGACTGGGAAAAACCATCTCAGCCCAGAGAACCATGGGATATGCCCCCAGACACACATGGGTGAGTGCAGAAACAGTGAGGACACAGTAATGCAGGTAAGTCCTGGCAGTGTGAATACTCACAGCTAGGCTAGGCTAATGTTGGTGTTCAGACCCAGGTGCCAGTCACCTGAGTTAACTGGCAGGACAGACATAGCTAATATAAGAAATTACTACCAATTATCATGTTATCATCACTGCTTCTAATAGCATTATCACAGGGTATGTCTACACTGCAATTAGACACCCGTGGCTCGCCCGTGCCAGCTGACTCAGGCTAGTGGGGCTCAGGCTGAGGGGCTGTTTAATTGCGATGTAGACATTTGGGCTTGGGCTGGAGCATGTGAGGTGGGAAAGTCCTAGAGCCCGGGCAGTCTGAGCCTGAACATCTACACCACAATTAAACAGCCCCTTAGCCCAAGCCCGAGTCAGCTGGCTTGGGCCAGCCGCAGGTGTCTAACTGCAATGTAGACATACCCACAGAGTAGCTGTGAAATGACCACAAAATATCACACAGAGGGCTGAATATTCCAAGTGATTTAGGTAGGTTTGCAGGTGGCGTGAACAGAATAAAACAGCTGGTGTATGTGATGTTCATGAGGAGAGTGGCTGCTTGCCAAGAGGGTTTTTATTACATGCTAGCTAACTGCACACACTTGAGGCAGTGGAGACCGACTGTGGAAAGATCAGCTAAACACGCATTGCCATAAAAAGACAAGCCCCCATGAAGTGTGTGGGAAATTGCTGTACTGAAAGCAGTGGGCACAACATTTCTTAGCAGTTGGAGCCTTCTTTCACTGAGAATGATCCATTATCTACATGGAAAGAAAGTCTGGGCTCAGAGACACCTCCCCCTCCAGCCTGTGTCCAAGTAGAGAGCTGAAGGGCCCAGCCCCACCGTGCTAGAAGTGACACCTCCATACCCGTTTTAATGGTACTGCAGACTCCAGAAGGATCACTTTCACTGCATTCCAGCTGGCCACCAAATGTATGATTCTCAGGAGCCTGTGTCTGGTGCCTCTGCACCTGCTGCTTTTTTGCAGTTGATACATATCATACAATATCTCTGTCACCTGAGAGAAAAAACAACATCAACATGCCACCCCTTGGGTAGTCACTTGAAGTACAAAACAGCTATTCATAAAGACAGTATAAGCACACAGTCAAGATCCACTCTCTCAGACTGAGAGGCCAGGAGACAATCAGAGGAGCAAGTGTATGGAATAGAGCACAGGGGACTTTCCTGCAGGTCAGGGAATTTGCTCTCTCTCTTCCTGTCAACTGGCAAAGTTTAAGGGCCCAGTTTTGAGAGCCAGGCTTCCCTTCTTGGGCCTACCATTATCACATGTACATTATGCACACGTGCAAATCGGTACGTACAAACTAACTCTGTCTGTGCCTTTAGATCAAGGAATTAGATGTTTAAATCTCCACATTTTAGCTTTTAAGAACTTGTTGGTTCTAAAAAGGAGGCCATGTTAAGATTCCTTTCTAAATCAGCCTTACGTCTGGGATGATGCTGAATTATCTTTGTGACGCTAGGTGCCGAGGGTAACCCACACCGAAAATGCCAAGGTCAGGGCAGGCTGCAAAAAAGGAAAGCAGATTCTCCCAAAACTGATGGTTAATACTGTAGTTAGATTCACCAACAAGTCACAAAACTGCCCCAGAGATCTATGTGACTTAAGGCACTGATTGGTGGGACCAAAGACAAAGTAGGGGGCAGAATGGGTTAAGTTCTTTACCTAATTCCCCAGCAACAATTGGACATTCTCATAAACTGTTTCATCCAAGAAATACAAACATGGGAGTCCCTTTAGGAACTAAAGAACGGAGTCCAAAGTTTTGAGTGAATCATAGCAGTAAAATCAAAGCAGAGCCTACTATACCACAGTAGCTAGTAGGAGATGGCTAGCAGGAGATATTTAAGTTTTCATTTATTTTATATTTGACATAAGGCAATAAAAAAACCTTTGTATTTGGAATATTACGCCCCTCTTTTTTACTACGAGACACCATGGTGATTGGTACTGTACCTGCCAAAGAGATTTGGCTTATGCTGAGGCAGCTAACAGGGGGGTTAAAGTTTGGAAAATGGGAGCAGAGCTCTCATCGGCTGGATGTTGAATCAGCTGGGTTCCTACTGCTCTTAACTATGAATCAAATTTGATTGTCTCTCAAAAGTACTATTTTCACTGAGGTAACAGTTCCTTTCAAATGTATCCATTATCTAGACCATATATATCCTCCTGCTTCTTCCTCCCATTACCAGCCAGCCGTATTACCTTTATTCTTTGCAGTGTCTTCAGAGTCTAATCTAAGGTTTCTTAAATAAGTCCCCACCTGCTGGAAGGACCATGAACTTGAATTTAGCAAAAAGCTCACCTCACCAGGAACACAGCCTAAAGCAGGGGTGACCAAACTGAGAAGGAGCCAGAATTTACCAATGTACATTGGCAAAGAGCCACAGTAATATGTCAGCAGCCCCACATCAGCTCCCCACCCCCACTCCCAGCACCTCCTGCCCACCGATCAGCGCCGCCCCCTCCATCCCCACACCTCCCAATCAGCTGTTTTGTGGTGTGCAGGAGGCTCTGGGGTGGGGGGAGGAGTGAAGGCATGGCAGGCTCAGGGGAGGGGGTGGAGTGGGGGCAGGGCCTGTGGCAGAGCCAGGAGTTGAGCAGTGAGCACCCTCCGGCACATTGGAAAGTTGGCACCTGTAGCTCCAGCCCCAGAGTCGGTGCCTATACAAGGAGCCGCATATTAACTTCTGAAGAGCTGCATGTGGCTCTAGAGCCACAGGCTGGCCACCTCTGGCCTAAGGGCTCTTCTGTATCATTGCCTAAGGTTCTAAGAGAGTTTTTGGCCACTTCGTGGGGTAAGAGGAGACTAGATCACAGAGGGCTGACACCTTCCTGGAGGACAAAGAGGGTTACAAAGGGCCAACATTTCTTCCAACGTTTCTGCTAGAGACCAACATAGTGGGTAGAAATAGAGAACTCGGTAGGAATAAAACTCATAAGATCTCTGAAGGGCCACATCAACTTTATTTTGCCAGGGAACCAGTGGCATTCATTTTGGTGGGCAGAGAGTATAGTTACTGAATCAATGTGACTGACTGGTGAGACCCTGGGAAAAGAGAGTAAGAAAGGGAGAAGTAATGGTGAGAGAGAGGATTCGAGGAAATGTCAAAGATGAAGAAAGAGGTGAGAAAAAAAAATCACCATCACCTTACCAAAACAAAACACTCCACTGCACACTCAATTCTCCCCCTTGGAAGAAGATGAGAAAAAGAACAAATCACAAATGACATAATTTGTCATATCACTCAATGCACTACTGGAAGGTGCTCAGATACTATGGAGATGAGCGCAGTATAAGAACCTATATAGAACAGAACAGAGAGCAGGGTTAAAAGGTGAGATTTAATAACAACCCTGGTAAAGAAAGATGTTTGGGGGTGTTTTGGTTCATAGTGTCCCCTTGAGCAGCATTTCCTGTACTGTTTGCGGTTCCATGCTGTCTCTTATGCAAGTCCTCTGTGATCTGATCTGTAAGGCCACTAATCTTTCCTCCACTGAATCCCTCCTCTAGACTCACTTCTGCTGTGTTGCTTATAAGACATCAGCCAGTTAATGATGGCTAGGGGAGAGGCAATCTGCCACTTATATTTATATAACTATAAATATGAGTAAAGTATATAAAGGCCTGTACACATATTTTGATTGTATGTCTCCAACATCCTTTGTATGTTGCCTGTCTTCTTTGTTTTAAGGATTTTTGAGGCAGGGACTATATCTACATGTGTTTCATACAACCAAACACATAGAATCATAGAATATCAGGGTTAGAAGGGACCTCAGGAGATCATCTAGTCCAACCCCCTGCTCAAAGCAGGACCAATCCCCAACTAAATCATCCCAGCCAGGGCTTTGTCAAGCCTGACCTTAAAAAGCTCTAAGGAAGGAGATTCCACCACCTCCTTAGGTAACCCATTCCAGTGCTTCACCACCCAACTAGTGAAAAAGTTTTTCCTAATATCCAACCTAAACCTCCCCCACTGCAACTTGAGACCATTAGTCCCACTAGTCATCTGCTACCACTGAGAACAGTCTAGATCCTGTCTAGAGCCATGATTCTCACTGGGGCCCCTGAGCACTCACTACTATAGTTTATTAATAATAATAGGTGTAAGCAGAGTCTGAATGAACTCTCCCCTAACATATAGTGGTGAGCTGTGGAAAAAGACTTCAGAAGCTACTCTCATTTGCATGGACACACCCACCCTGCCTAGGTGCTCAGCATGATGAGATTGCTTGCCCAAATGATCACTTCTGGCTGGTGCTGGATCCCCAGTCTTCTTGTTATTGGGGCAGGAGTAATAAAGGGTTGTTATCCTTGTTGTGTGACCTGAGGGCAGCAGAACTGTACCTGGCATACCCCGATGGAGGGACTAACCCTCAATGGAACGGCACTCGCTAGGCAGGGACATGAGCTCCAAAGCCCAATGGGTGGAGACCTGTTTAATGGTCTGAGATACTATTTAACCCTGCCTCTCCCCATGGTATAATAAAAAAGCTAATTTAGAATCAATTAAGAGTCTTGTTACATGCTGCAGAGCTGAAATCACTGGTACCTAGGTCTAAGTATTAGCTCTACTTTGGGACAGTGTCTCTATTGCAAGAGACTACTCAGTATGCACCAGCAGTGAGGCTCCCCCACTAACAGCTGAAATCACTGAGAGCTGTGTTAAGTGGAGGAGCCCTGAAGACATCTTGGCAAGCATCCAGCAGGGTGGCTGGTGGAGAGGCGTGGCAAGCGGCCAGCAGGGAGGCTAGCGGAGAAGGCCAGAGCAGAGCCCTGCAGAGGCACGGCAATTGGGGCGACGAGCGAGTGCCCAAGCAGTGGAGCATGTAAGGTGCCTCTTTACACACACACCCTCCAAACAGCGTGGGAGGTGAACTCTGTGGATGAACCTCTGAACTCTGGGGCTGCACTGGCCAAGGACAGCAACTGTGAGTGGGGTACAGAGAAGGGACGGGCACGTTAAAGGGACTTTTGGGTTGCTGGACTTAAGACCCTGAGGGGAAAAGGACGCTGCCCAACTTACTTGGGGGTGGGTTTTTTGCTCATGGTTTATGTTTGTGAACCTTAGTTGCGTTGTTTTCCCAAATTAATGCTGTTACTTCCCTCCTTTTATTAAAAGTTTTTGCTACACTCAGACTCTGTGCTTGCGAGAGGGGAAGTTTTGCCTCTTAGAGGTGCCCAGGGGGTGCTGTGTAATTGTCCCAGGTCACTGGGTGGGGGCTTGAGCCAGTTTTGTGTTGTATTGTTGAAAAGGGACCCCTAGATACTGAACCCAGCCCTTGTTGCTGCTGGCTCCATCTGGCAGAAGGGTTACATAAATAAAGTGGATGGTGATGTCAGGAAGTCTTACTGAAGGGAATACATCGTTGATCTCAGCCTTGGCAGTAAGTGTAAATATTCAGTTTAAAAATATAACTGTGTTGCTAATCTGTAAGTCTTCACCTTCTGTTAATGATTTGCAACCTTGAGCAATTTTTTACAGAAGCTTTGCATTTCACTTTTAACAGTTTCCCACACCCAGGAACATGCAGCCACAGAATGCAGAAAATAAATATACCTTCTGGGGGGGTTGCTTTCAGAAAAAAAGTACAAATGTAAAGAAATGGTAAGTCATTAGCTTGAACAAAGCTGGCTGCAATGAAAGCCAGAGAAAGCCTACCAGGATAAGCTTGATATTCTACATATGACAAATTACACCTTTTGGTACTTTGCTACTGTTCTTGTAGCTCAAGCATCACTTGTTTGCCCCTGGCAAACCATGACCTGTGTTCCAAAAGGCATTTTGATTGTTTGTGTTCATTGCTGAGCTGAGAATGTCAGCTGGGTTTATGAAAAAGGAAAAAATAAATCCTGGTTCATGTCTTTTACATCACTCAATCATGCCCATTCTTGAAAGCTATGCATGAAAATCTGTCAAGCAGAAGATGGAATAAACTTTGCTGTGGCACAGCACT
Organism: Terrapene triunguis; assembly: GCF_002925995.2. NCBI lineage: Eukaryota > Metazoa > Chordata > Testudines > Emydidae > Terrapene > Terrapene triunguis. Next base: position 83,801 of record NW_020664371.1, on the reverse strand, counting down.
CACTGAAGTTTCAGTCTCCTTTTTGGATCCTCTTTAGGAAGGTTGCAAGAAAGACCTATTGTCAATCTTATTTCAGCATCAATCTAGAAATTAGACCAGCTAACGAAGAGGAGACATTCATTACAAAAGCAGCTCAAGTCTGAAACACTGCATCCTTTCCCCCACCTTTACATGCACAATATTACTGTATACAGCACCTTTCCTCTCCAAGTAACTCATATATTGTTTGGTTTTGATAGTGCCAACAGTGTGCTAGATATTGTACAAAACAGAAAGGTAAGAGAAATCATTGCTCTGATGGGCTTACAGAATATAAAAGAAATATTTGTGTGTGTTGTGACAAAGTTCCTCCTCTACCTTGGTGGTCATGCGCTTATTGGCGGATTTGCTCCCTTTGCAGATTCACCCTGTGGGTCGGAAAACAGTCCAGAGACCTTCCCCTCTGGTAGAAGCTACAGTCCAAGTCAATTCCTACTGTGTCTGATCAGGAGTTGGGAGGTTTGGGGGGGAACCCGGGCCCGCCCTGTGGACTGCAGCTGTCTAGAGTGCCTCCTGGTACAGTTGCACGACAGCTACAACTCCCTGGGCTACTTCCCCATAGCCTCCTCCCAACACCTTCTTTGTCTTCAACACCAGACCTTCCTCCTGATGTCTGATAACACTTGTACTTCTCAGTACGCCTACTCACTCTCAGCTTCTTGCACACCTCTTGCTCCCAGTTCCTCTCACACACTTCCTCTCCTTGGCTCCCCCTGGCCTGACTGGAGTGAGCCTTTTTACAGCATCAGAGGGGCCTTAATTAGAGTCAGGTGCTTAATTGCCTCACCTGACTCTTGGCAGGTTAATTGGAGTCAGGTGTTCTCATTAGCCTGGAGCAGCCCCTGCTCTGGTCACTCAGGAAACAGAAAACTGCTTATCCAGTGGCCAGTATATCTCCCTTCTGCTACTCTGCTGTTCCCAACTGGTCTGGGTCTATCACAGTGTATGTAAAATGTATATCTATATACATGCAGACAAGTGTATCTAAATAGATACAAACTATACATGAATATACATACATATATAAAAGCACCTACGTAATCTTTATGCACATACATTCACACACAAAGGTTTCATTTAGCCCACCACTTCTGGACTGCAATTCATCACACAGTCATTTAAGAGCACACAGCTGTTGTGAAGAATACCATACCTGACTGGGACCATCTTGGGAACTTAGGGAGGCAAAATATACTTACTTTAGTTGGGATTTGTCTAGAACACCTGAGTTACCACTCCTACTCTTACGAAAAGTGCCATGGGAGTTTTATTGACTATTAGCAGCAGGGGCCTCAGTTTTATATCTCATCTGAAACATAATACCTCCAGCATCCTAGTGACCTACAGCATGATGGGTCACCAGCTGAGTACAAATTCCGAGGGAGATGTGCCACCTACTGAATCACCACTCAAGCATATCCCTGTAATAAACTCATAAGGCCAGATTCAGGTCTGGTATAAGCAGGTGTCTTTAGTGGAGGGGCACCCTGCTTACAAAGCGGCTGAATTTGGCCCAGAAAATCATTTGCAAGGTAATGTCACTAGGAATGGTCAAAAGCCAATGAGATTCTTAATTCAAGCTGCTTTCATCATTCAACACTTTGTCAGGCAACTATGATAAGAAAAGTGGCACTTGCATCTTGACAGATTTTCTTTATAACTTCCTTAAGAGGTGAGCGATGTCAGAAATACACAGTATTGTCTTACCTCTAGTCTCTTGTATTTCTTTGGTTCCACATGCAGAGGAATCTTTGGAGACCTCTAGTTTGCAGATGACTCATGGCACTGAATTTTAAAGTTAAAGATGGAATTGCACTTTCAGGAAAAGTTGTGGGGAAGAGAGAAAAAGAAAGATAATGCTCCTCTTATGCTTAGAAGCATATTTTGAAAGTAATCTGTTAGCTATAATGAAAAATAACTAATAAGGAAGGTACAAATGAGCCCACTAGATTAGAATGCTGTCAACTTAGGCTAATCATCTCAGGAAATCTCCCCAGCTCTCATATGCTGACAAGTGGCCCTAGGATTTTGTGACAGTTATTTGCAGAAGTGACAGAGTTATATACTTGTAGATGACTGATTACACTGCTGTCTTTGAACTATGAAAACAATGAGGAGCCACCTAGAAACCATACCATACTTCAGGACTGCTTTTTATGTGACATTGTTCATGACCACATATCCTCATAAAGCTTCTGATCCTAATAAGTTTTGTAGGGGGCCTTCAGTTACCCTATTATGGCTTATAAAGATTCATCTCCAGAATCTAATCAGTAACTAATTGTTACCATATATGATCTGTAGTCAGCAAACCCATACCATTGGATCTCCCTTCACCTGTTAGCACGGTAAGATAATACAGTTAATGTCTACAGTTACAAGAAATGAAACAACACAAAATGCAGCAGTTTTGTTTCAGTAGCTCTTGGAACAGATTTGAAAGCCCTGGGAGGAGGAGTATTTTTTGAGAGATAAAGCCAAAATTTGACAGTGACTAATGATTTTGGGTGCCTTGATTTTTGAGTGCCCAGTTTGACATACCTAACAGAACCTAATTTTCAGCAGGTGAGTGGGTGCTCATAATTTTTTGAAAAGTGGAGACCCCCTTAAGATATGCAAGGCTGGACACCCAAGGATCAAAACACCCCAAATCACTAGGCATTTTTGAAAATGTTAGCCATAAAACTTGCATAGCTAGCATCGTGAAGCAGTTCAGAATTCTTCCTTGTGCCCAGTCGAATGGAGGAGAAGGTGCACTACAACTGTAATGGAGAGTTTCTATTAAGTAATAGTTAGAGATGTTTAAAGAGTAAGCCAAACAGTATGTGCGTTACTTGGCTACCACTGATGCCCACTATACACATGCCTGGTGAGGCACAAGGCTGAGGGAAGAGTACTTCAAACCAACCCAGAACAGCACTAATAATTTACTAACAACTTACAACCCGGCATAGCTTTCTGCTATTAGAGTATATGCAAAAGATTAGATAATGGAGATTAGAGCATTAATAGCTGTTAAGTATGCCAGAAAAATTAGTGCATAGTCAGGCGTGAGATTCTGTGCTGCACCACTAAGAGGCAAGCACAGAACTCAAAGGCCAAGGGAAAGGAGGGCTAAAGCAGCTTTAAGCCAACTATTTGTCGTCCCCCCAAATCCTGGGCTGCTGCAGGAGCTGGATGGACTCCCCCAGCAAAACTCAGACAGCCCTGGTGACCTGCCTAAGCTAGAGCAGCCTCCATAGGCCTCAGCACTGTCTGGAATCTCCACAGCACTGGGTGATATAGCCCTGCCCCCTCTCCCCCACCTCTAGTACACCCCCTATCGCAGGGTTTATGAGGAGGGTTCCTCAGAAGGCACCAGCCTTAGGGCCATCTTCCCCTGGTGACAACCAATGCTTTTAGCAGCTCTTCATACCTTTCCATCCCTTTGACCCGGCCTACGGGGGCTGGAGCAAGGGTGAGGATCTTATGCCAGATGTTTTAGGAGAAGGGATAGTTTGTAATATAATAGGTGGCATGAAAATATTAGAGGTCCATCCATACTAGGAAGATGACTATTAGCTATCCTTTGACTCCCTCCTAACTGGGGGGTGGGGAGGGGCGGGAAGGGGGGTGAAGATTATTTAGCTGCTAGTGTAGATGAGACAAGCACTGTTCTAGAAAGCATGCAAGAGATTGTCTCACACTTTCTGCAAAGGTGCTGAAAATCATTTTGTCCTGTTCACAATGGCAGCTAAGTTGTTCTCACCAGTTGAAGAGAGAGACATTAACAGCAATGAAGCATTTCCCTATCAAGAATGGACACTAGGGCACTGAAAAGAGATAGAGGCCCTCGTTTTTTGTAAGGTTGATGCTGATGTTCTCCATCACAAATGGCAGTGAGACAACTGGGGAGTCCTGTTGGGCATTAGATAATGACACAGTGATTTCCAGTTCAGAGACATCTCTTTAATGGCAATGTCCTCCCTTGGCACTGTTAGAAGCTCATCATGAAAAACTGCAGATAGTCTTTCACAACATAATCAGTGCTTAATTTACAAAACTAATTGCCTGCATTGTGACTGCAAGACAGACAACTGTGCATCCAAATACAGTCAACTGCATATGTCATTTCCTGTTTTGTGCTCACAAATTCCTATTTGACAGCAGCGAGACATGCATTTTTCAGGAACAGTTTAGACAGTTATAAATTCAGTTTTCAAAAGTCTAAAGCCCTGTTCTACCATGCTCTAGAACCACTAAGGGCTGCCATAACACCATCAGAGCTAAAGTACTAAGAAACTGTGTTAAGTGAAAAAGCGTCAAGCTGTCACAGGCATGCCAGTGTTTAAAAACAAGTAAGAATTCAAGACTTTCCATTGAATGGTTGTGCACTTTTCCCAGATTCTTGCCACATGTCCACAGGGATTATGCCACTTAGATTGTTACTGCAGAAAAACCAAGAGACACACTAAAGCAGTGCAAAATCTAAAGAAACTGGTCTGAGGGGCAGGAATCTTCCCCCTGATCTAGATGGAACTACTCAGAGCACACCACAGTTATTCCAGCTGTGTACTGGGAACAGGATTTGACCCAGTGAGATCAGAATTTAGGCCCTATCTGTAGGTATATGTAGTCCCAGCTTTGAAAGGTGATAAACATCCACTGCTGCACGTTACAGCTTTAGTCTCACTCCTTTGAAGTTATCATGGAGATTTAGGAAACGTTCAAAATTAGATGGACAAAATAAGACCATGAAGCCCATCAGCGTCTCATCCTTTGAAACACACATCTGCCCTCAGTGTTTGTTTCCTCTGCTTTAGACTTGTCTATCTCCTTTTAAAAAATAAATAAATCTAACATTAGTTCCTCCTTTGCTTTGCTTTTTTGTTCCATATGTTAACAAAGCAAAAATATTCTACCTAAGATTATTTGTGGAGGCAACCCCTCCTTGGCTTTAGTCAACACCCACTTGCTTATTATTTAAAATTGTCACAACCTCAGATAGCCAGTCAGAAGCCAATAAAGAGCCAGTGTAATTCATGAAGTATGCGCTCATAATGAGATTTGTGAGTTCACAAGTAAGTTGCCTCATTCTGCACTGAATTCAGTTCCTGGGTGGATTCCAGGGGCAACCCCATGTGGAAAGTATTGTAAAAGATGGTGACAGGACAGTGAAGGTTTCGATGGAACAAATGAGACAGCATAACTTGTTACTGGCTATCACAGCCTGCGTCATGTGGTTGTTCATCCACCATTTAGAATGTTGGTTCTTTTTAGCTGTACAAGTCATAGATCAGAGGTCCCCAAGATTTTTTTCTGAGCCCCCCCTTCAGAGATTCATGTGTGCATCCCCCTCATAGGGCTGGTTGCAGGGGAAAGAGATGTCTAGTTCCCACAGAGCCCAGGGGTTGGAGGGCACTCACCATCTGGCAATTGAGAAAGTCTTCTGATCCCTGCACCAGTCAGATGGTCTCAGCTGCCAGGACCCAGTTCCCTGCCCTTCTTACTCCCCCGGGCCGGAGAAGCGAACAAGGCCATTCTGAAGGGCCATAGTCAGGAGGGGAGCGGAAGGCTGCGCTCCACGAGTGCTGGACACAGCCCCCTCCTAGGGTGACCAGACAGCAAGTGTGAAAAATCAGGACAGGGGTGGGGGGTAATAGGAGCCTATATAAGAAAAAGACCCAAAAATCAGGACTGTCCCTATAAAATCGGGACATCTGGTCACCCTACCCCCTCCTGACCCTTTAGTGGGGTCCTGTCTGTTTACTCCACACAGGCCCTGTCTGGCAGGGGAAGTAGATGGGTCTCTGTGCCCTTGGTCTGCAATCAGCAAGGGGCTGCATCCAGCAGCGAGGGCAGTACTCCTATGGTGCAGCGTTCCACTACCCACTGGCAGAGTCCCCGTCAGCCTCCCCTGCAGAGGCAAGTAACTTCCAGTTGGTAGCTGCTGCAGTGGGGGAGCGAAACAGGCAGAGAGCTGGGTGCTGGCAGTGGAGAGTACCTGCACAGAGCCCCATCCACTTTCCCTCCCAGACTGAGCCCTCTCCTGATCCCAGCCCTTCAGTGAAGCCCTATTAGGTCCTCCTGGCCCACGACAACCTCCTCATGCACCCCAGTTTAGGAAACTCGGTCACAGATGATAGATTGTGTGTATTAGAGATTGTTTCTCTGATTACATTTCTGTGCATTTATTCTTAAGGCCAGAAGGGACCATTATGATCCTTTAGTCCATACTTCTGCATAACACAATTTCACACAGGTAACACAATTTCACCAAGGGTTTCCTACATCAAGCTCTGAACATCTGGCTGAGCTGAAGTGTATCTTTTGGAAAAACATCCTGTCTTGATTTAAAGACGTCAAGTGACTGAGAATCCACCACATCCCTCGATAAGTTGTTCTAGTGATAAATTACCCTCACTGCTAAAAAACATGGAGTCTTATTTCCAGTTAGAATTTGCCTAGCTTCAGCTTCCAGCTATTGGATCATTACACCTTTGTCTACTAAATTAAAGAGCTCTCTACTATCAGAAATCTCCCCATGTAGGTACTTATTAACTGTAATCGAGTCACCTCTTTATGTTCTCTAGCACAGTGGTTCTCAACCAGGGGTCCGAGGCCCCCTGGGGGGCTGCGAGCAGAGTTCAGGGGGGCCACCAAGTAGGGCCAGCATTAGACTCACTGGGCCCAGGGCAAAAAGCCAAAACCCTGCCGCATGGAGTTGAAGCCCGGGCCCGGAGCCCCGCCACCCGAGGCTGAAGCCAAAGCCTGAGCAATGTAGCTTTGCAGAGGGGCCCTGTGGCATGAGGCCCCAGGCAAGTGCCCTGCTTTCTACCCCCTAACACCGGCCCTGGCTTTTATATGCCGAAAACCAGTTATTGTGGCACAGGTGGGCCGTGGAGTTTTTATAGCATGTTGGAGGGGCCTCAGAAAAATAAAGGTTCAGAACCCCTGCTCTAGCATAAACTAAATAGATTGAGCTGCTTTAGTCTCTCACTGTAAGGCAGGTTTTCCAGACCTCAAATCATTGTTGTACCTCTCATAGCGATGTGTAGAATCGTACTGGCTCTCTAAGTGCCCACATTGAATTGGAAGCCCATGTTCAGCTGGTTATCCACCGTGACTCTTAAGTCCCTTTCAAAGTCACTGCTTTCCCAAATACCATTCCCCCACCTATACATGTGGCCTAAATTCTTCATTCGTAGATGTCTGACTTTGCATTTATCTGTTTTTAAATTATGTTCAAGTGAACCCTGTTTAGCAAGCAATCCAGATTGCTCCATATAACTAACCTAGCCTTATCATTATTTACCACTCACATGTTGCTGTGACAGCTTCTCACTTGACTTCTGCTGAGGTCTTCTACCAGGAGCTCCAAGATCAGGTCAGAAATGGAAAAGGGTGTCATACCCACACCTCAAGCCCTCTCATCTCCTTTTCCCCAGGGTCGCTTTCTTCCAGGATAAAGGGTAGCTAACTGAGGAGTTTAACACAGTCTCTTGGATTTTTTTCTCTCCTATGACTTGTTCATGTCTGGCTCTCCAGCCAATCTAAACTACCCTTTCTCAGGATACGTTCTCGTCATTCAAATAAACACAAAAGTTCCAAATAAACGACAAAGTCCCAAAATAAACAAATTTCTTCTCCTCATAAGAATGGCCATACTGGGTCAGACCTTAGGGTTTCTTCTTCTCAGTCGTCCAGCTCCTTTCAACAAAAAGACTATCAGCAACTCTTAGGTGAGGTCTACACTTGCCAATTTTAGCATCAGGTTTTTGCGCAAAAACCACGCTAGCGTCTTCACTGGAAATCCATATTTTGCGCTGAAACTGCTGAGTTTCAGTGCAAAAATAAAACCACCCCAATGAGAGTCTTTTGCTTTTCACGCTGATGTGCCAGTGAAGACGCTTGATTGCTTTTGCCGGTATAATTGCCCTCCAGAGCTGTCCCATAACGCAGAGCAGGAGTGGCCGCTCTTTGAAACTCAGCAGTCCTGCCTGCAGATATGCGCCTCTCCCCTTTAGCTCCATTCTGACAGCTGGTGCTGTCACTGCTCCTGGACACAAAACAAATCATTATTGTGGAATGCGCCTGCTGCCTCCCACAATGCAAACAGAGGCAGGCAGACAGAATGTGCTGTGCAGTCAGGGAGGGAGGCGCGGGCTGAGGTCGGGGTCTCCCTCTCCCCATGTCTCAGGACTGGTAGCTTCCGGCAGCTGTCACACACACATAGACACCCCTACCACAATATGATTTGCTTTGTGTCCCAGAGCAGTGCATAGTGGGATAGCTACCACAGTGGGCTCATCTCATCTGTGATGCAAGTGCTGCATATGTAAACATGCTCTAACACCTGTGGAAAACAATGTGAACACAAACTAGCGCTTTTCTTTTAGCGCTTTTCTATCACTGACAAAACTGTCAGCGAAAAAACTCTGCAAGTGTAGACATAGCACTACTCCTTCCCAGTCTTTCACTGCTCTGAAGGAAGAAGGAAGCTGTTTATGTACGGTAGCTCCCTTTCCCAGGATGACATGCTTCGGTTGCCTACAATTCCTAACTCTTCCCTAGACTACAGCTACCAGCATGCCCCAGTATTGGGATAAAACCAGGAACAAGGTTATTTTCTGCTTTAAGGGTCTAATACAACCCATGAAAGTTGCTGTATATTTTCTTTTCTTTTCTTAGTATTTTTCAATGCTACTAATGTAAATTTTAAAAAAAAATTAAAAAGTGCTAAAAAATACAGTCAGAAAGAACTTGCAATTTGTAAAACGAGCAAACTAGTAAAAGATAACTTGAAATTTCACAGCAACATTTTCAGAATGAAAACAATGAATACACAGGGACCAAAACCTGAGGCCTTGACTCAGTTTTTACTCATCCCTTACTCAACACAAAAGCTTCAAGTTTCGCTGCGACAAAATCTTCCTCTCTTTTTCCCTCCCTCCTTAAAAAGGCACTACAAATAAGGTGACCAGATGTCCCGATTTTATAGGGACAGTCCCAATTTTTGGGTCTTTTTCTTATATAGGCTCCTATTACCCCCCACCCCCGTCCTGATTTTTCACACTTGCTGTCTGGTCACCCTAACTACAAACAACTAACCTTTTCTCTCTCCATACCGAATCACTGGTACATTTGTCAAACGATGTTATGGAGCAAGTTGTAACATGTACTAAGTGGCCATTTCAGTGAGCAATTTTACTATGGAAAAAACCAAGGATTCAAACTCTCTATCTTTCTTAGGGCCCAACAAGCCAATTACAAAAACGTCTCAGTGACATGCTTTGCAATACAAAGAACTAAGGAAACTGTAGATGTTAGACAGGGCCTATACAGATAACTTTGGATGAGGAAATAGTGACAGATCACTAGTGAGAGGACAAACTAAATTATTTTCTTTTATTTATAGAAATTATTTCTTAAATCTTACAAAATCAGACAAAACACTTAGTGACTTGTCAAAAGCATGCAGCTACATGAAAACATAATGTTTGTCTTTTTGAAAATAATGAGAAGTCACATCCATTCCATAAAAGCCAAGTAAACACTGGTAAAGTTGACACAATATAAAGAAACATAAAATACCTTTTAAGGATGTACTCACTTTCCTCAGCTGTCCATTGCTGCCCTCAGGCAGAACGGCAAAGAAATCTGCAACAACATGACGGATACCTGGGCCACATTCTATTCTGTTCAGGGTCTTATGCCGCCTTCATCACCACAGTATCTAAGCACCTTCCAGTAGTACATTAAATAACATGTCTAACATCTGTCACTTGTGATTCATTCTCTCTCTCTTTCTCATCCTCTCCCCAGGGGGAGAATTGTATGTTCAGTGGAGTGTTCAGTTCTGAGGAGGGGAGGGTGTTAAATATTTGTATACACTGGTGCTGTATACTTGTTGGAGAAAGCAGGTTGAAGAAATGTTCCTTGTACTGGAGTGGAAGATTTGTGATGGTCTTTGGTTCCTGGGGGAGTTCATTCCACAATCTCAGATTGGCCCCCAGGAAAGCTCTGTCTCCTTTACATTATCAGGCCTGTCCCATTTCAGTTAAATATGAACCAAGGCTAAGAGGGATCATAGCAAGATCATTCTTAATGCTCACAGGACAAATGCATGGGACATAAAGGAAACACAAGGATAAAAGAGAAAAGCAGAGAGAAGACTGAAGTACGAGAGAGAAAAGACAGCCCATGAATTGATCGGAAGAAATGCTTTCAGTCTAGCTTCCTGTATTTAGTGTTGATGTGCTTTCTCAAATGTCCCTCCAGTCATCTTGGTTACTTGATTAGAGAGCTGAAAACTCTCCTGTCCATAAAATACTTTGACATCTGAGTGAGGCTGGTCTAAAATGTAAATGCAAACCAGAAATGTTGCCCCAGAAAAAGATGGCTGTCTCTACCTAAAGAAATGTGCATGAAACTCTCGTACGGGGTCTCAAACTCCTGGCCCGCGGGCCATCTGCAGTTTTGGGGCCGGGTCTCTCCCTTGGCCCCACCTGCTGCCCCCGGGTGCTCCCCCCTCAGGGGCCCAGCAGCGCAGCAGAGCTGAGCGGCGTCTGCCTGCTCGCTCCAGTGGCTGTCGGCCCCTCCCTGTGACCCAGGGGCGGGGCAGGGCAAGGCTGTGCCTCCGCGCGCTGCCCTCACCCCGAGCACCCCTACGGCCAATGGGATGCTGCCGGGGTAGTGCCTAGGGGCAGAAGCACACAGAGGCCCCCCGGCCCACCCCGCCTTGGAGCCCCAGGTAAGCACTGCACCCCCGATCCCCTCCCAGAGCCTGCACTCCTCCCCCCCTCCCCACAGACCCCCTCCCGCCCCCAAACTCCCTCCCAGAGCCTGCACCCCAATACCCTACCCCAGACCTCCTCCCCCACCCAAACTCCATCCCACAGCCTTAGGCAGGTGGGGGACAGAGTTTTTGGGGGGCAGGTTCTGGGCAGCATGAGTGACATTGGCCTGCTGGGAGGATTTGAGGACGGGCACTGGCCCTAAGGTAAATTGAGTTTGAGACCCCTGCTCTAGTGTATTCCCAAAACACTGAGCTGCCCAGTTTTAGAGAAAAGTAAATATTGTGGAGCAATAGGTTACCTGAGCAACCTTAAATTTGGCCCCTTGATCATATGTATTATGATAGTCTTAAATTACAGGATTACATACTATTTTTTCCGTAGGACCCTATCATATTTTTGGGTATAACATTTTTCACTCTTTTTGGGCATCATAACCAAAAGCCTGACATTTTCTCTCTTTATTTCTTCATACCCTAACTGGCAACCCCATCAAGTATAAACCCAGGAGGTTACATCTCTAGCTCCCCTGCTGATTGTAACTATAATAGTATGGGGGGAGAAGGAGGCGGCAACCTCTGAAATAAATGCTATTGCCACCCTAACTCACCTAGATTACTATCTTACTTCTCAAATAGGCCCCTTTATTTCAATGGGACTATTCAAGAAATAAGCTCCTACTGACCTTGACTAAGGCCCAGACCATTTAGGCTTTCTAAATTAAAACCAACACCTTGAAATCCACCCAGTGCCTTACTTCAAACAGACCTGCGGGTAGCAATTTTGCAACAGAAAAGCTTCAAAAACAGACTCCAGTGAGAAACTGCTGAGCTGGAATGGATATGCAAACTAGATACAATCAATTTAGGCTTGAATAGGGACTGGGAATGGCTGAGCCATTACAAACATTGAATCTATCTCCCCTTGTAAGTATTCTCACACTTCTTATCAAACTGTTTGTACTGGGCTATCTTGATTATCACTTCAAAAGTTTTTCTCTCTTACTTAATTGGCCTCTCAGAGTTGGTAAGACAACTCCCACCTGTTCATGCTCTCTGTATGTGTATATATATATCTCCTCAATATATGTTCCATTCTGTGCATCCGAAGAAGTGGGCTGTAGCCCACGAAAGCTTATGCTCAAATAAATTTGTTAGTCTCTAAGGTGCCACAAGTACTCCTGTTCTTTTTGCGGATACCGACTAACACGGCTGCTACTCTGAAACCTGTCATTACTTCAAACAGTGTGATTGACTGTAGGGATCTCTGCGAAAGAACACGAACCAGTGCTTCCTTGTCATTCTGGCACGGAATGCGTTGATGCCACCGCACTCCCAACCCAAGAAGCAAGAGACTTGTCCAGTGACTTAAGCCTTGGCTTCCCTTTAACAATGGCGAGCACAACCATCAGACCAGCCCTCACTGATAAATACAAACAATACATTAGAGTAAGTATCATGGATTTACCCTCACTTGTGGTCAGTATGTGGGTCACTTTGTTCACCATTTTGCATGAATAATACATGAGCAAAATGCACTCTAAGGCCTGGTCTACACTACGGGATTAATTCGGATTTAGCAGCGTTAATTCGAATTAACCCTTCACCCGTCCACACAACAGAGCCATTTAGTTCGAATTAAAGGGCACTTTAAATCGATTTCTGTACTCCACCTCGACGAGCGGAGTAGCGCCAAAATCGATTTTGTTAATTCGAATTAGGGTTAGTGTGGCCACAAATCGATGGTATTGGCCTCCGGGAGCTATCCCACAGTGCACCACTGACCGCTCTGGACAGCAATCTGACCTCGGATGCACTGCCCAAGTAGACAGGAAAAGACCCAGGAAAATTTGAATTTCATTTCCTGTTTGCTCAGCGTGGAGAGCACAGGTGACCACAGATACCACAGATACCTCAGCTCATCAGCACAGGTAACCATGCAGGCTGATAATCGAAAAAGAGCACCAGCATGGACTACACGGGAGGTACTGGATCTGATCGCTGTATGGGGTGAGGATTCAGTGCTAGCAGAACTTCGTTCAAAGAGACGAAATGCCAAAACTTTTGAAAAAATCTCCAAGGGCATGATGGAGAGAGGCCACAATAGGGACTCGGATCAGTGCCGCGTGAAAGTGAAGGAGCTCAGACAAGCCTATCAAAAAACAAAGAAGGCAAACGGTCGCTCCGGGTCAGAGCCGCGGACATGCCGCTTCTACGCAGAGCTGAATGCAATTCTAGGGGGGGCCGCCACCACTACCCCACCTGTGATCATGCAAACCGGGTCTGGGATAGTCTCTACACCTGAGGATTCTGAGGATGGGGAAGAGGAGGAGGAGGAGAAGGATCTTGCAGAGAGCACCCAGCACTCCGTTCTCCCCAACAGCCAGGAGCTTTTTCTCAGCCTGACTGAAGTACCCTCCCAAGCCAGTAGCCAAGACCATGACCCCATGGAAGGGACCTCAGGTGAGTTTACCTTTTAAAATATAAAACATGGTTTAAAAGCAAGGTTTTTTAATAATTATTTTGCCCTGAGGACTTGGGATGCATTCGCAGCCAGTACAGCTACTGGAAAAGTCTGTTAACGTGTCTGGGGATGGAGCGGAAATCCTCCAGGGACATCTCCATGAAGCTCTCCTGGAGGTACTCCAAAAGCCTTGCCACAAGGTTTCTGGGCAGTGCCGCTTTATTCCGTCCTCCATGGTAGGACACTTGTCCACGCCATACTTGCAGCAAGTAATCTGGTATCATTGCCTGACAAAGCCTGGCAGCGTATGGTCCCGGTGTTTGCTGGCATTCAAGCAACATCCGTTCTTTATCTCGCTGTGTAATTCTCAGGGGAGTGATATCGCTCATGGTAACCTGCTTGAAATACGGGAACTTAATTAAGGGGACAGAGGTGGCCGTTCCTACTGGGCTGTTTGCCTGTGGCTGATAAGAAATCCTTCCCTGCAGTTAGCCAAGCGCGGGGGGGGGGGGGGG